>NC_085137.1:158352575-158706875 GCF_035046485.1 Aedes albopictus
AGGGATCAAGTCTCCCCATGTCACTGTTGTGTATACTAAGCCGAATTAATTAAAATATGTTTACAACAGCCTTATTTGGATAAATAAGTTTGAAAGTATTTTATTTAAACTATGTACTGTGAAATTTTGACACGGTTTGGTTCAATTTTCACAAAGTTATTGAGATTTTTTCCGAACCGCCTAAGAGATTTCTGAAGGACTGAGAACAAACCATCAGCCGTTAAAAAATAATGCAATGTACAATCGAAATCACTTGTAGCCAAAACATAGTCGTTTGTCCAGGAGTAGTTTTGGAAAAATTATGCTAGAAGAAAAATGTTTTTGTTTCCGAGAAAATATGGGGGGAACAAGTCTCCCCAGGGATCAAGTCTCCTCAGTCTCCCCTATACTTATATAAAGATTTTTGATCGTCTTTTTTCAGAATGGTGCTAGAAAGTAGCCTCTGAAAGCGATACCTATAAAACACAGCACCGTTCCACTTTTTTTTAATAATGTCATCTTTGTTTTTTCTCCAAATTCAAAAATTTGTGTACTATTGAAAACCTCAAAGGCTCAGCTGGAAAAAATGTCATACAAAGCCGTAGCAAGGAAATATGATAAAAAGAGGCTATTCAAATAGAAGCATCTTCGCCACAAGAACGTTTCAATATTTGAAATGCTCATATCTTATCTCAGCTGTTAATCCAACATAATTATGATATTCTTCCAATATTGGAAACCGCTAGTGCTAGAAAAAATATCAGCCATAGTTGAAGTACGGAAAAGGATAAATAAGGGGAGGGGAAGGGGCATTTTACATTTTATAATTTTTATCTTCGCTGCTTTGCCAGCAAATTGCGATTTTTTCCACGGTTGGATTCTTCAGGTGAGAGCTTCTAGAAAAAAAGTAAAACGTGGGCGGCGCTAGGAGAAATAATAACAACGGGCATTTTTTTGAAAATTGCACAAAATTTTAAAAAAATCCCTAACTTTACCATTTAAGTCAAATGAAAATCAACTTTCTTCCCCCAATCAATTCCTAAGAATCTTACCTTACTGAGTAAAATATCGCACATGGTCGCAGTCAGTAACATGGGTACACAAGGGGCACAACTCTCAATTCGGTATGCAAAACTAATATTCCGAATTCACTTCTTAACCACCAAATCAGAAAATAATCTTTATATTTTAGCCGTGTATGTCATGAGGACCTTCCTTGTAAAAATAAATAGTCGATTTCTCAAGATCTTCTTCTTCTGCTACTCGGCGTAACGTCCCAACTGGGACAAACTTGCTTCTCAGCTTAGTGTTCCATAAATACTTTTATAGACAAGGAAATCATGGAAATTTTCTTTGAACGAAAAGTTCGTGAACCGATTGGTAATCAAATCCACAACCCACACTATGGTCTTGCTGAAATATGCGCTCATCTTGCAGTAATCAAATGGGTTGAATGGACTCAAGGTATTTCAACGAAAATTTCTTCAGCGTGTCTTTGGCGAATTCCTTTAGGAACTAATTTGAGGAATACTCAAAGACTTCCGTCTAGAATTTCTGCGGTTTTATCTCGGACTTGGCTCGTTGTGATTTTGATGTTTTATTCAAAAATTTGAAAAATATCGCACCAATAACTCAAAGTGATATGATATCAGTTTTGTTCTTGTCGAAATATCTGAAATTTCTACATAAGAACAAATTTGGGTCTTCTGCACGAAATGGAACACATACACCCATAGAAATTGCTCAATATTAGTGACATGTCATGTGCCCCTTTCTGAGCTGGGGAAATGAAGAACCTCGTGATCTTGTTGCCATGATATCCACAACAGTGAGCCCCAGTTAAGTGGTAAGCGTCGCCGCCTGTGAATCATAAGGTCGTAGGTTCGATGCTGGATGTTGGCGACAAAACTTGTCTGCTATTATTATGATCTTGTACGAGCTATTATTGAGCACTTCTCCAGACTAGATTTTGATATTATGCTTTCTGATATTTTACCTCTTATCTCAATCAAACCAATATCAGTTTTCGATCTTCAGTAATTCAATTATTAATAACTGAATGTGTCATGCGATAGATTTTCTCACCTACTCGGGTTGTGGAATAACTTACTTAAATGATTCTTCGAGGACAGGAAATCTTTAAATTATTTGCTCCAGCAATTTCTTGAGGAGTTCATCCAGAAATTCCATCGAGATTTCCTCCAGAAACTTCATTGAAATTTCGTTGTAAATTCTTTGGGAAATTTCTTTATAGATCCTTGAAGATTTTTTAAGTAATTTGTCGAAGAATAATTCTAGGGATTCCTTCATAAGCTTATCCAGGGAACACATTGGCAATTTCTAAAAAAAACTTCAAGAATTTGTAGAAAATTTTCTTAAAATAATTGATTCTGAAAACAATTTTTTTCACAGATTTTCTTCGGAAAGTTCCTTGGTGGAAATTTACAAGGGATTCGTTGCAGAATTGCGCAAGAGATTCCTCGAGGACTTAATCTAAAAATTTTAACAGCAATTCGCCAGGAATTTCACTGTGAGGTTCTTTAAGAAATCTCATATTCGGCCAAAATATTAGTTGGAGATTTTTTTTCATCGGAAACTTCTCCATTTTTGAAAGAGAATTTCTGTTTCTATTTAGGATTTCTCCAGCAATTCCTTCATGAATTTCTTCTAAGATTCGCCAACTGGCTAGCTCTCTCTGGAAGTCTTTCGGGAAGTAACGAAGAATCTGTGGAAATTTCAGTAGGAATTCCACCGAAAATAATTCAAGAAAATCTAAAGGAAATTCCCTTTGCAGAATACCTTCTGGGATATCATCGGGATTTCTTACGGAGTCTTCGTACAGAATTTTTTGTTTGATTCCTTGTGACATTCCGTAAGGGATTTTTTGAAGATTTTTTTCACGGATTTCGTTCGCAATTTGTCCAGGTATTCCAACTGAAATTTCAGCAGGAATTATTAAAGGGTTTTTGGGGAGGATATTCAAGGTTTTTTTTTTTGAGGATTCCCTAGAGATTTTATTGAGGAATGCCTTCAGTTGACTATTGGAACTTCTTCATGGTTACTTTTGGTATTTTATCGGTAATTTCTTCAATAATTCCTTGGATATTTTTTTCTAGGTAATCCTTGGAAAAATATTCCATGTTTTTCATTGGGGATTCCTCTTGAGTTGTTATCGGGAATTCCTACGCGTAATAAAACAGGGATTTCTCATACTCTTGGGTTGAGAATCCCTTTTGTTTTCAGGTATTTTTCATACAATTTCGGAGAGTATTCATAAGGAATTTCAATTGATATTATCTCAACATTTTTTATTTTATTTCTGAAAATTGGATACTTGATATTTCAAAAAGATTATCAATTCGAAGGAGTGTGATCAGTTTTGTACCTTTGAATTCCGTCCAATTTAGGGAGGAACTAATAGGTACAAAACTGATTACACTCATTTGAAGAGGGTATTCTGCTTAGAGGGTTCGAAAAGTCGGTACAAGATTATCGATGTTGAAACGCCAGACATCGTTCTGATAATAAGTAATGGACTTTGAGAAAAATTTCCTATGCATTCTCAAAAAGAATTCCTGAAAAAAATCTCGAAGAATTTTTTATTGGAATTTCTAATGAAATGTCAACGATTGCTTCATAAATTCTTTGGGGAATTTGTTCCTGAAAAAATATTCATTGAGGATTCCTCTGAAAATTATGAATGGGACAATTCTTCAAACATTCTCAAAAAGAATTTCTGAAAAATTCTCAAAGAAATTTCTATCGGAGTGTCAATAAATTTTCTAGAGGCCCAGTTGTGTCGGATGACTTTCTGAAGAAATTCTGAAATTTCTTATTGATCCAAAACCTTCGATAGGATTTCAGAAGCTGAATCGATGCAAAAACTATTGAAAATTTAAATGTGATTACTATTTCAAAATTTCACAAAAAATTGAAATTTTGTGCAGCGAAAAGTTGCGCTGTTTTCGAAATCATTACTTGTAAGAGTTAATAGATTTTGCGCTGGAAATACTCAGGGGAATTTTCTAATAAAATATATCACAAAATATCTAGAGCAAGGTCTTTTTTGTGAAGTTTTAGGGAGATTTTTTAGATAATATTCTGGGGATTTCTTGCAATTTTTTTTATAAATGCTTGAAAAAAAAAATATAAAAAATTCTACAAAAATATGCGTCCATATTGCACATATTGCCGACCTAAGCATAGTTGACAGCATCCAAAAACCAAATAATACCACAACCCAGCAAAACTACCCTCTGTGTCATCACAAAACCAAAAATTGAAGCCCATATCAGCGCACACTGATGCACAGATTTGTCCTTCCGGTGTATATTTACCAAAACCTCACTTGCGCCCGTGTCTCCTGTCCGTCGTCCGTTGATAACGACGACCACGTCAACGTCCTTCGCCTCGTCCCGTGTGTGTCAATGCAGTGTGTCTGCCTGCCCCATATATCCTGTTTGAGCTCGCATCGCAGGTTCCCGGAAGTGCCACCCCGCCCCATTGCGGGCACCGCCTGTAAGCAGAGCCTAATATTTCAGACAACGAAAACATGTTTTTAGCCACACTGTTGTACGCCCCTGTAACACCTGGGCGACCCCGACGCAGGGGTGTGACTAGCGACGCGGTGGTGGAAACATATCATGCCACCACAGTATTTGCGTTTGATATGTGACTTAGACTGGTGCGAGTTTGAGATGTGTCGGATTGATATTTTGGAAAATTCAAACAAGAATATAACAATTGAACCAAATTGAGAGTAGACGAAATGTAGAAAATCGACGGTTGCAAATGAAGATAAAAGTATGAAGGTAGAATGCAGAAGACAGGAGACAGAATTCAAATATAAAAGTCATAAGTTGAAGGTGAAACAGAAGGCAAAAGATAAAAACAACATGGGGCAGAAGGAAAAGCAAAAGGATAAAACGGAGAAAACGGAAGATAGAAGAAAGAAGACCACACGTAGAAGAAAAAAGACAAAGAAGAAAGGTAGAAAACAAAAGACAAAAAAACAAATGAAAACAGCTCTTAGAATTCCGAAAGGTGAAGCTAGAAGACAAATATGAAAAAAAAGATAGAAGTTGGAGAGTAAGTCGATTTAAGTCAGAAGATAAAGTCAGTAGCCAAAAAAAAAGAACAGAAGACAGAAGAGTAAAAAGATAGAAGATAGAAGATAGAAGATATAAGATAGAAGATAGAAGATAGAAGATAGAAGATAGAAGATAGAAGATAGAAGATAGAAGATAGAAGATAGAAGATAGAAGATAGAAGATAGAAGATAGAAGATAGAAGATAGAAGATAGAAGATAGAAGATAGAAGATAGAAGATAGAAGATAGAAGATAGAAGATAGAAGATAGAAGATAGAAGATAGAAGATAGAAGATAGAAGATAGAAGATAGAAGATAGAAGATAGAAGATAGAAGATAGAAGATAGAAGATAGAAGATAGAAGATAGAAGATAGAAGATAGAAGATAGAAGATAGAAGATAGAAGATAGAAGATAGAAGATAGAAGATAGAAGATAGAAGATAGAAGATAGAAGATAGAAGATAGAAGATAGAAGATAGAAGATAGAAGATAGAAGATAGAAGATAGAAGATAGAAGATAGAAGATAGAAGATAGAAGATAGAAGATAGAAGATAGAAGATAGAAGATAGAAGATAGAAGATAGAAGATAGAAGATAGAAGATTGAAGATAGAAGATAGAAGATAGAAGATAGAAGATAGAAGATAGAAGATAGAAGATAGAAGATAGAGGATAGAAGATAGAAGATAGAAGATAGAAGCCAAAATATGGAACAGAGGATTGACGAAAGAATATATCCAAAAAATGGAAAACAGAAGATAGAAAAAACCAACCCAAAAAAAAGTTAATTAGTAGAGTATGATCAAGAGGGTAATAGAAAACAGAAAACATCGGATAATCAGCAATAAGGCAATATTATTCCGATAAGCTTAGCGAAAAAACAAGTGAAATTTTGACAAATTTAGGCAAATTAGTTCATCAGAAATCATGAACCGGTCTTCCGATGCACCTACCTTCTCCACACCAACAGAAAAGGGCAGCCTATTTAATGCACCCATAGATAACGAAAGTGCACCATAGAAAAACAAAAATGCACCATAAATAATTAAGTAATGTACCGATAAAATGCACAGCATTCTCCATAAATAAATATAAATGTTCCATAATAAATTAAAAATGTAGCGGTAAACCAAAAAAATTTCTAGTTAAAAATGAAACATTGTATCAATAAAAAATTAAATAAAACACCATAAACAAATAAGTTTGCTCCATAAAAAATAATAAAAATATCCATAAATAATGAACATTTGCTCCATAATTATACCATATTTGCTCCATAAAAAATTGAAATTGCACCATAAATATAATCAAATTGCACCATAAACAAATTGTAAATTTCACCACAAAGAATGTAAAAGCTACATAAATTTAATCTTATTGTGCCATTGCTGCAGTGTCCAACGACTTATAGTTTTAGGATGTTGATGGGATAATGTTAATATGAAAAGTAAGAAGAAAATAAACAGAAACCATGTACCGAAGCACGCATCTATGATAGAACGACTTAAAAGATGGAAACACTATGAATGCAATTTACCGGATAATCGCTTGCTGTTCGAACTCGCTAACGCTCACGGGATAACATCTCTGTTTGCATTATACCGGGCAAATTCATGGATTTGTGGATTACCTATAACCGAATCGACACAGTTACAACGCATCCACAGGCTACGCCGCATGTATTAAAAGAATCCGTATATATAACGCCTACAAGTTATGCAACCAAAGCGTGCTGTGCCGCTTGACCTTATTCACCTTATTCACCACACAATCTATCATGAACACTATAAAAATAACCCCTATTCATGGATCGCATCCGTGCTGGTTGTGGGGATGCAGAGGTGATCCCGGTCTTTAGTAGCAACAACCAGCACACTAGAATGTTAGAACATTCCTTTCCCTTCCTAACTGACTATAAGGACGTGGCCGGCGCCGTTATTGATCAAGAATGTATGAGCTGCTTAAATTGCACTTTTAGAATAAGTGGAGTGTCCCAGCCCTCATTCATTTGGATCCCAGTGCAATTGGTACCAGCTCAGATCAATCACGGAGGAGCAACCATTGACATGTATAGTCAGATTTGATTTTTTTAATTTAGGCAGAAGGTGCAGAATATAGCCTTTTAAATTCCACATATTACTATATACTTACATATTTCCAGTGCTACTAGCCATTGAAATACTGCTAATGATGCAGAATTTGATTAATTTTTGTAGATTTTGCATTCTTTGAGGTAAAATTTATAGTTTGTTAATGGTGCAATTTGATGATATTTATGGTGCAATTTTAATTTTTTATGGAACAAATATGGTATAGTTATGGAGCAAATGTTCATTATTTATGGATATTTTTATTATTTTTTATGGAGCAAACTTATTTGTTTATGGTGTTTTATTTAATTTTTTATTGATACAATGTTTCATTTTTAACTAGAAAATCTTTTGGTTTACCGCTACATTTTTAATTTATTATGGAACATTTCTATTTATTTATGGAGAAAGCTGTGCATTTTGTCGGTACATTGCTTAATTACACTAGTCGACAAAATTGAAACTTTTTTCACGCACTTTGACCATTTGATCCATTTCTAATGGAATTTGGCCCGCTGAATCCGAATCTGACTTCAGAATTCCTGTAACACGTACAGTTTTTGAGAAAAATAGGGTTTTATTCACAAATTTTCATATTTTAAAAGAAAATTTAGTATTGTCTTTAAAATTTTAAATTTTTCATCTGCTCATTATAACCAATATTCATATTCAATAGATTTTGATCCACTGAGTCTGAATCTGACCTAATAATTTTAGTAATACGTAATTTTTTTGAGAAAAATTAGGTTTTATTGGCAAATTCCATATTTTCATAGAAAATAGACTATTGTATTTATAATTTTATTTTTTTTATCTGCCCATCTTTACCAATATTTATATTCAATAGATTTTCATATTCTGATTTGCAATCTGACCTAAGAACTTCTGTAACACGTAAAATTTTTGAGAAAATAGGGTTTTAAACACAAATTTCATATTTTCGTAGAAAATAAACTACTGTCTTTACAATTTTAATTTTTTTTATCTGCTCATCTCTACCAATATTTGTATTTAATAGATTTTCATATACTGATTCGGAATCTAACCTATGAATTTCTGTAACATGTAAAATTTTTGAGAAAAATAGAATTTTAAACACAAAATTTCATATTTTCATGTAATATAAACTACTGTCTTTATAAATTTATTTTTTTCATAGAAAATAAACTACTGTCTTTATAATTTTAATTTTTTTCTATCTGCTCATCTCAACCAATATTTGTTTTAATAGATTTTCATATACTGATTCGGAATCTGACCTAAGAATTTCTGTAACACGTACAATTCTTGAGAATAATAGGGTTTTATTCACAAATTTCATATTTTCATATAAAATAAAATATTGTTTTTATAATTTTCAATTTTCCACCTGCTCATCATAACCAATTTTTTTTATTGAAAAGATTTTGATCTACTGATCCAGAATGTGGCCTAAGAATTTCCGTAACAGGTAAAATTTTAGTAGGGATAATTCAAAAAATTTCATATTTTCATGTGTTTATAAGTTTAATATGTTTATCTGCTCATCTTAACCAATATTTGTATTTAATGGATTTTTATATTCTGATTCAGAATCTGACCTAAGAATTTCTGTAACACGTAAAATTTTAGAGAAAAATGGAATTATACAAAAAAAAAACATATTCTCATAGAAAATAAACTGTTGTCTTCATAATTTTCATATTTTTATCTGCGCATCTTAACCAATATTTGTATTTAATAGATTTTCATATACTGACCTAAGAATTTCTGTAACACGTACAGCTTTTAAGAAAAAACACAAAATTTCATATTTTTAGAGAAAGGAAAATACTGTCTTTAAAATTTTATCTCCTCATCTTAACCAATATTTAATAGATTTTGATCCAATGATTCGGAAACTGACCTAAGAATTTCTGAAACCCGTGAATTTTTTGAGAAAAAAATAAACCCCATTGTAGCGCAGATTAATTAGGTTGTTACCCAGAAATGTAAGTAGATCGTTTTTTTTTGTATATGCTATTGAATTAATCGAAATATATTTGCAACTTTGAAGCTGCCCAGTTTGGCAACTACCCAGACTGTGTTTCCCTTTTACTTACGCCAACAATTATTTTTCTTAAAAAATGTACGTGTTACAGAAATTCTTGGGTCAGATTTCGAATCAGTATATGTAAATCCATTAAACATAAATATTTGTTAAGATGAGCAGATAAAAAAAATAAAATTATAAAGTCAATAGTTTTTCCATGAAAATATGAAATTTTGTGAATAAAATATTTTTCTCATAAATTTTACGTGTTACAGAAATTCATAGGTGGAAATACGAATAAGTGAAATAGAATCTTTTAAATATAAAATTTGAATTAAGATGAGTAGATAAAAACTTTAAAATTATAAAGATAATATTTTATTTTCTTTGAAAATATGAAATTTTGTGAATAAAACCCCATTTTTCTCAAAAACTGCACGTGTTACAGAGATTTTTAGGTTAGTTACCAAATCGGTGGATGAAAATCTAATAAATATAAATATTGGCTAAAATGAGGAGATAAAAAATTGAAATTAAAAAGACAATAGTATATTTTCTTTAAAAATATGAAATTTTGTAAATAAAACCCCATTTGTCTCAAAAAAAGTACGTTTTACAAAAATTCTTAGGTCAGATTCTTAATCAGTGAATCAAAATCTATTGAATTTAAATACTGGTTATGATGAGCAGATAAAAAAATTATAAATATTAAGACAACATTTTGTTTTCTATAAAAATATGAAAGTTTGTGAATAAAACCCTATTTTTCTCAAAAACTGTACGTGTTACAGCAATTCCGAAGTCAGATTCGGAATCAGCGGGCCAAAAACCTTCGGAAATGGATCAAGTGGTCAAAGTGCGTGATCTACTGTCGACCAGTGTTATTTATGGTGCATTTTGATTTTCCTATGGTGCATTTTGTAATTATTATGGCCGCAATAACCTTTTACCACAGAAAAGTTATTTTCATTCAGCAACATTTCCGGTGCTACGTTTTTCTATTCGTCAACATGTACGCCACACCGCCGTTTGCATGTCGATATGAATATGTGAACTTGCATGCACCACTCGCTACACACACACTGTGAGGTCAGCCCGGTTGGTTCTTGCGGTGTACCATTTTAGGCTGATTATCCCTGCCGATGCCTACCTGTTTCCGGTTCCAATCATAACTAAAATGGTCAAGGACTGCGAAAAAACAACACACCACTGTACTGAAACCATGATCTAGAAATATGTTTTGTTTGTGTCTCGCCGCCACCACACCGTAATGGAATTAAAATGTAAGCCGCATCGGGGCGACTGCAAAATATTGCGATACAATTTCGAAAATTGCTTTTGAATTAGGTTTCGACCTTAGAAAAAAAACATCATTCATCGATTTTTTGTTGATGACCTTTGTTTTGTAAAAAAAAACAGCGACTGGAAAAACAAATGTGCAACTGAAGCGAAACGTACGGCGTAGAATCTCCAGCTTCGTCAAAACAAATCCCATATTGATAATAAACCTGACTGGAGCTTTCCTCTAAATATAGAAGCAAAAAAAACGCAAACTCTCATTTTTCCCTCCACTTGCCCAATAAAACGGAAACCGACAATTCATGCCGCATTTGAATTTTGCGCTGTCACCATTTCTTCGACTTTTGCGGAGAAACAAAGAGCCCGGCTTGATTCTTTCAAATTTTTGCCAACCACCAGCATTATTGTTCGAGCTTTCTTGCAGGAGCTCTAAAGCTGCTTGACAGAGGAAGGCGCAAAGTTTTCCACCAATATCCCGGAAATGGAGCATCAGCGGAAACCTTTTTTCAATTTTTCGCGTGTCTGAACGGGTCTTCTCGTTCGTTTGTCGCACTTTTGTTGGTGGTGTGGCATCAGTGCTTATAAAAGACAAGTTCAACGAGCATTCGGATGTGACGTTGGATATAAAACTGACGGAGTTGCATTTCTCTTTAGGATGTCATTTCACTTTGTTTGAAATAGAAATTAGGTTTGCTGCAAAATTAAACATTATGCGACGCTATCACTGCCAGATATGCTAATTCTAAACTTTTGCCTCGTTAAACTTGTGAAACTTCTCACATAATTTGCTGAAGAATATCTTTCGAATGTTTTAAAGATGATTTTGTTGATACTCCAGAAGAAAAAAATTTCCAATGACATTAGGAAAACAACACATATTACGTATAATATAAGAATATTGTAATTTTGTTCAGCAATCAATTCAATCATTGTGAATTCTTATATTTTTTTCGGAAAATTCTATTCACTCCCTTGGCAATTTGTTTACCAATTGCTTCGGTTATACCCATAAAAATTCCCTTAATTAGTTCTTTGGGGATTCCTTAGGAATAATTTATTAATTTAGTCCATTCAAAATATGTTCGTCAATTTCTTTGAGAATTTTTCAAAAAGATATTTACTAACTTTGTCAGCTATTCCTTTGAATATATTTTTTCGACAATTTCACTTTTATTTCTTTGACTTCATTGGTTCCTGTGGCAAAAAACATGAACCTATTTTTGATAGTTCAATTGAAATCTGTTCAGTATTTTCTTTGAGGATTTTTTTTTTTTGCTTTGGATTTTTTTGTGGAAAGAATTAGGAGGTAAATTAAAATTCACAAAAAGTAACGGAATTTTTTTTGTAATATTTGTAATTGTTTCATTTGAAAATATGCATGATTGAAAATCATGCGAAAACTGTTTTGGGGCTTCATTGCGCAATGCCATTGCCCTGGCAATTTTATTGTGATTTCTTATGTAATGTCTGTAAATGTAATATTCATTCCTCCGACAACTGCTTCGGCCATTGCCTTGGAGATTATTTCGAACATTTCTTTGAATAACTGCTTGGATTTTTTTTTTAATAATTATTGAATTGAAATCATCAAATTTATTGTCGTAGAAGTCGTTATTGAACATTTTGAAATAAAAACATATAAAGAGTTATCGAATAAAAAAAAATCGGTGTTTTCGAAAGGGTTCACTGTGGTCCTTCGGAAACACTGATTTTTTTTTTTTTGATCCTTCGATAACTCTTTATATTTTTTTTTTTACAAAAAGTTCAATAACGACTTCTACGATAATTAAAATAGAAATAACATCCACCATGCAGGAAGGAAGCCTAAAATGGAATAGCCATAATAATCTCCAATGGAGTTTTTATAGGAACGATCATGAAAAATACGAAAAAATTTCCGAAAAAAACTGCCTGTCCTATGGAATTCGAAATTCCACAGAAGTTGCCGGAGAAATCAACACAGCCATTCCATGAAATATTCTCGAAAATTAATGTACTAGATTTAAGGAAAAGTATAGTGAAAAAAGTTAGTTAATTTTAATTTGCAAAAATGGTCAACATATCTGTTTTAAATTACTTTCACTATGTTGGAATACAACGACAATCTATTTTTATTTTTAACTCAAATTTAACTATTTTTACAAAACTTATCAAAAAATTAAAAATGTTCTTCCAGTTGTTTTTGAACTGATTTTTTTTTTTTTAATTTTTAGTTTTGTGCTCATATACGTATGGAATGACCAAACGTCTCCTTTTTTTTTGAAATAATAAGCCATGGCTTCTGCCATAAGCCGTAGGCTCTGCCACAGGCAGAGTGATAATCTTCCATGAATTCCTTCAACCATTCCTTCAGAAGTTCCTTCCGAATCCCTCCATAAATTCCTTCTGATTTTCCTGCGGAAGTTTCTTCTCAGTATTCTCTTGAGTTTAATTTTCTGAGATTCATTCAGGAGTTCTTTCTGAAACTCCTCCAGGAGTGATTGATCTAACAGTTCTTTCTAAGATTTCTCCACAGAGGTTCCTTCGGGACCTCCAGGAGCTCCCACTGAAATAACTCCAGAAATAACTTTTGGTGTTTCTCCATGAATTTTGGGAATCCTCAAGAAGTTCCTACTTGGATTCGTTACGAAGGTTCTTGTAGGATTTCCTTTTTTGAGAATTCCTTCAGCATTTCCTTTTGGGAAATCTTCCAAAGCTTCTTCTGTGATGTTTTAAGGAGTTCGTTCTGAGATTTTTCAAGGATTTTCTTCGATTCTTAGATTTCTCCATACAAAAAATCAACTAATTCCTACAAATCTAGTGTCCTATTCCTTTTGAGAATCACGAAAATAGTACTTCTGAAGACATTCCAAATTAACGGAAATCTCAGAATGAATCCTTGGAGGAATCACATAAATCATTCCTGGAGGATTTCTGGCTCTCCTGAATGTATGTCAGACGGAACCTCTTGAGGAATCTCAGAGAAAAAAAACTCCTGGAAGAATCACAAAGATAACTTCTGAAGGAATCCTGTGTAGACCTCCGAAAAAATCAATTA
This sequence comes from Aedes albopictus, assembly GCF_035046485.1. Classification (NCBI taxonomy): domain Eukaryota; kingdom Metazoa; phylum Arthropoda; class Insecta; order Diptera; family Culicidae; genus Aedes; species Aedes albopictus. Next base: position 158,366,081 of record NC_085137.1, read on the forward strand.
AATTACCCATATAAAAACGCGCTGGAGCTTCACAGAGTCACTCCAAAATTTCTCCGGAATCTCAGAGGAAACTTTTTGAAAAATCTCAGATGCCTTTTGTAGAAATCCTACAAGGACGGAGTGAATTCCAGAGAAAACTTCTAAAGGAATACCGGATGATATCTCCGTTGTTATTTCCAGAAGGAGGAATCTTTGAAGGAACTCTCGGATAAATCCCAAAAGCAACTCCTGGTCAATCTTAGAAAATCTTAGAGGAATCCCAAAAGGAACTCCTGAGGTTTCCTTGAAGGAGCTCCTGGAGAATATGTTTTAAACATAAGAAATCTACATACCTATATAAAAATGAATTTTCCAAAGGAATCCGGGGAAAATCAACGGAAAATGGTTCAAAGCATTTGAGAAAACCTCAAATAAATATCATTTGAAAAATTCCCTAAGAAAGTTCCGAAGCAAGTTCGAAAGGAACTGCCGAGAATATTCTCAAAAAATTTCCCGAAAAAAATCCAAAAGCATCACTGAAAATTTACGAATAAATTGTCAAAACAATTCATAAGAATTTCAAAAGGAAATTACAAAAAAGTTTTGTAAATTCCTTCTGCAGAGATAGTTTTCACTATAATGGTGATAAGAGTTTATCAGAGAAATCTTTGCAAAAATCGTATAATAAAAGTTTTACAACACGGGTTCCCAACCGGTGGTCCGCGGCCCCCTGGGGGGTCGTGAAGCCAGTGTAGGGGGGGCGCGATGTTAAATTGTTATTTTTTTTATTATATTTTGTGCAAATTATATATTTTTAATTTTATATACCACCACAATTTGAGGAAAAAATTTTCAGTATCAAACGCCTTCAGAAGAAAAAATTTTCGGCTGCGCCGCTATTTTTCAGCTACGACTGAAATTGAATTTACATAACATCATTGTTTACGAAATGTGAGTGTCGAATAAAAAAAACCTTTCATTGATCGTCGAAAATCCCTCCCACAGTAAATTTTTGTTTTCGTCACTGTACCCAAAAAAAATCGGTTTCGTTCATTTAATTCATATTTTATTTTCTTAAAATTTTCATTGGGCCGCAGATGTTTTGACAATTCTTAAAGGGGGTCGCCACCTCAAAAAGGTTGGGAACCCCTGTTTTACAAGCATCGAATCGAAATCAACAACCATGCCAACCGTTATATTGAATATACAATCAATCACATGTACAATTGTTTGAAAAACAACTTTATTTTGACTATATTTGTTATAACAAAGCAAATTTTGTAGACCGATTAAAACTTTAGAGCAGTGACAATAACCCTCCAGGTTTAATGGGTGAATGAGATTGCACAATTGAAATTTTAATAGGATCTGCAAGATCTGTGACCGTGATGTTCATATCATAATCATAAACATCCTCTAACAGTTGAAAAATGCAGTATTCACCATTTTATTCGATTCAAATGTATCCTTGAATTTATTCGATTCAATTGTACACAGATCGAAAAAAGAGTGTAAAATTCTGTGACATATGATGCACATGATTGGAGCGTGGGATATCACAGAAGTTTACATGATATATCATGTAAAAGTCATAAAATATCATGTAAACTTCCATTATATGTCATGTAATTCAGCATGACTCTGTGTGTTTACATGATATATAAAACAAATTTACATGATATATTATGTAAACCATCATAACATTAAGTTTATATGACTAAACTGAAGTTTACATGTCGTGTAAATCTCATTATTTTTATCTGTGTATCCTTGAAAATTCCGTCAGGAACGCGTGTGGAAATTTAAACGGCAATTGGGCTTTTGGGAATTTCAGTGGTATTTCCTTTTGATCCCATTTGGATTTCTTTTTGGAAATTTCTTCAAATAATCTTTCGCCATATCCTTTTAAAACATCTTCGGTAATTCATTTGAAAACTGCTTGGACAATTCACAGAAAAAAATATGTAATTAAAATTCAGCGAGAAATCATGCACATAAAGGGAATGCTAGTGTTAGTGCATATTTACATGAGATATAATGTAAAATTACTTTACTATCGTGTAAATTTCCGCCAACCATAGCGTAAATCATCATGAACACCAACCGGTTACGCGACTATTAGCGAAAATTTACACGAACGTAACGTAATTTTACATGATATCTCATGTAAATATGCACTAACACTAGCATTCCCTTTATGTGCATGATTTTTCGCAGAATTTTACATGTATATTTTTTTCTGCGTTTCTTTAGTAGTAAACTTGCCAATATGTTTTAGTGTTTTCATCTGCAAACCCTTCGGAAGTTGCTACGGGAGTTGTTTTCCGGTCATTTCTGAGAATTTCTCAAGATTTTTTTCTAAATTGCTTTCTTAAAGTAGTTTTCTTTGAAATTGTTTCAACCATTTTGTTTTTTAATTTTCCTATCAATCTCATTAAGAATTCCTTCGGTAATGCTTTCAGCATCCATTCGTCAATGCTTTTGGGTATTGCAAATTTGAAAGGATGTTTGTTTGGCAATTCCTAGGCAACTCCCTAAGAATTTTTTTCAGCCGTGTTTTCTGTAAATCCTTTGAGAATTTTCCCATTTTTTTCTGTTGGCAATTTCCTTGAATCTTTCAGTAAACCCTTCAAGTATTTCTTGCAAAAGGAATTTATGAAATTCTTTTGTGAATAATTCTACACTTCTTATAAATGCTGTAGTTATTTTTTCGTGAATTCATCAATATTGCTTTTAATCATTTCTGCGGCTTTTTTTTTTTTTTTTTTTTGAGAGTGTCCTCGGCAATTTTTTTAGAACTCGTTCCGAAACTTTTTTTAGGAATTTCATCGACAATTTCTATGGGAATTTTTTAGACAAAAATCTTCAAGTTTTGTTTTCGTAATTATTTTGGTAATTTCCTCGGAATTTTTTGGCATTCCTTAGCAAATAGCTTTGAAAACTCTTTTGCCAATTCTTATAAAAAATTATGCTAAAATGCCTTCAGTATATATTTTGAAGAGTCCTTCAGTATTTCTTTTATGAAACACACCTTTGAAGAACCGTTCGGAAATTTCTTAAAATTTCCTCAAACAATTCTTTTGGGAATCCTTTCCGAAATTCTTTCAACATATTCTTTGGATTGTCCGCCAGGAATTTCTTTGTGAATGCTTGCGAAAATTTCTATAGAAATTCTTTCGGACGATTTTTTTTCGATTTCCTTTAGGAATACATTCGGCAACTCTCAAAGGTATTCATTCCTCCAGCAATATCTGAAATTTTTTCAGCAACTTCTAGGGAAACTCCCTCAGCAATTCCATTCTGAATTTCTCAGACTGTTTTCAGGAAATTTCATCGGATTTTTTTCTGTGATATGAATTCCTTTGAAAATTGATATGGCAAATCCATTTCCATATTCCTTTGGCTATTCTTTTGTAAATTGAAATCCCTTGTAAAATAAATTTGTTTAAAAATTCCATAAGCTCTTCCAGTTGGAAAATTCTGAATTTCCAAAGCAATTGAATAAGATATGTCCAAAGCTATGACCGAAGAAATTTACATAGAAACTGTTGAACGAAATCTAAAAGAATATTGCTAAAGAATTGTGGAATAATTCTTAAATAAAAACGGGACCTAAAATGTGAGACACGCAAAGTAGTGTATAACTTGTGATTGCATGCACAAAAATTACTGATTTTTTTTAACCAGGAATAGTTTTGTGGTATAACTAAGTTCAAATTATTGGACGCAGTGGCTTAATTTCCCCAACTGGGGAGGAACAAAACCCGGAATAGTACATTATATGTAGCTAAAACTATGAAAATTTCAACAAAATTGGTTAAATGTTGGCGATGATATCATCGAAACAAGGGACTTACCATTTGAGAACTTTGAGAATTCAAACACTTTAAAAAATAACACTTTTTTTTACCTAAAAATGCAGAGCCAAAAATACTGAACCGATTTCAATGAAATTTTTGTAGAATTATGACGTCAAAATTCTATTCAATTTGATCTAACCGTTAAAAGTTATAACCATTTATGTAGCACCATGCAGGGGCGTACAATTTCGTTTCAATGATACACTTTCATGCAACATTTGAATGAGTCACTTCAAGTGTTTCATACATTTTTCTAATGACTCGGTCGTTAAAAAAAAACTTTTCCACTCATCGTAGCACTCGGTAGTCTCCCACCCGGTCGCATTGCTTGTGCTTCACCCGTCAGAGCATTAGTGTCTCACAGGTGCGCGCTAGTATCTCAATGGTTACGGGTGCCGGTTAATTGGATTTAAGTGGTCGAATTTGTTATCCTCTTTCATAAAACATAATTATCATTCTATTGGCGTACACCACTAACTGAACAGCTACCGGAGGAGTGGAAGGAAGGGATAATCTGTCCCATCCACAAGAAAGGCGACAAATTAATGTGTGAGAACTTTCGAGCGATCACCGTTTTGAATGCCGCCTACAAAGTGCTATCCCAGATCATCTTCCGTCGTCTTTCACCTAAAGTAAATGAGTTCGTGGGAAGTTACCAAGCCGGTTTCATCGACGGCCGGTCGACAACGGACCAGATCTTCACCGTACGGCAAATCCTCCAGAAATGCCGTGAATACCAGGTCCCAACGCATCACCTGTTCATCGACTTCAAAGCGGCATACGACAGTATCGACCGCACAGAGCTATGGAAAATCATGGACGAGAACAGCTTTCCCGGGAAGCTGACTAGACTGATAAGAGCAACGATGGACGGTGTGCAGAACAGCGTAAGGATTTCGGGTGAGCTATCCAGTTCATTTGAATCTCGACGGGGACTACGACAAGGTGATGATGGACTTTCCTGCCTACTATTCAACATCGCCCTGGAAGGTGTTATGCGACGAGCCGGGCTCAACAGCCGGGGTACGATCTTCACGAAATCCAGCCAATTTGTCTGTTTTGCGGATGACATGGATATTATTGCCAGAACATTTGGAACGGTGGCAGAACAGTACACCCGCCTGAAACGTGAAGCAGCAAAGGTCGAACTGGTGGTGAATGTGGCTAAGACAAAGTACATGCTGGTAGGTGGGACTGAGCGAGACAGGACAAGCCTTGGCAGCAATGTTACGATAGACGGGGATACTTTCGAGGTGGTAGAAGAATTCGTCTACCTCGGTTCCTTGCTAACGGCTGACAATAACGTGAGCCGTGAAATACGAAGGCGCATCATCAGTGGAAGTCGTGCCTACTATGGGCTCCAGAAGAAACTGCGGTCAAAAAAGATTCGCCCCCGCACCAAATGTACCATGTACAAGACGTTAATAAGACCGGTGGTTCTCTACGGACACGAGACATGGACGATGCTCGAGGAGGACCTGCAAGCACTCGGAGTTTTCGAGCGACGGGTGCTAAGGACGATCTTCGGCGGTGTGCAGGAGAACGGTGTGTGGCGGAGAAGGATGAACCACGAGCTCGCTGCACTTTACGGCGAACACAGTATCCAGAAAGTGGCCAAAGCTGGAAAGATACGGTGGGCAGGGCATGTTGCAAGAATGCCGGACAACAACCCTGCAAAGTTGGTGTTTGCTAACCATCCGGTTGGTACAAGAAGGCGTAGAGCGCAGAGAGCACGATGGGCGGACCAGGTGGAGCGTGATCTGGCGAGTGTTGGGCGTGACCGACGTTGGAGAGCTGCAGCTGCAAATCGAGTATTATGGCGGCAAATTGTTGATTCAGTATTATCATGAATTTGATGTGAACTAAATAAATGAAATGGCGTGCACCACTATTTAAAAATGTGGTTTAAATAGTGTTTTTAGCATGTTGAAGTATTTCAATGACTCATAAATGAAACGAAAATCCAAGTGTATCATCCCATGTTTCATACACACTTGTTTCTGTAGCAGCAACGAACGAGTGTGTTGCTGGGTGAGAGATGAAGCATCACAGCAGTCCGTTCGCATGGGAAACGATTTGCTACAGTCGTCGTACGTCATGTTTTCCTTTCGAAATTGCACGACCCTGGCACCATGTCACAATAAGCAGATGTGGGATTTGGTGCAGTGAAATTCAAACTGCTCTAATTTTAAAAGTATTCAACCAAAATGGCTGAAATTTTCACTGAAAACAGTTTAACACAACAATTTTACACTGTCAAAGTTTTATATAAAATCAGAACTGTATTGTTAGTTCTACAGTCAAAATGTCAAACTGATTTAAAATGTTAAAAAGTGCCCAAAATTTGAAAAAAAAACTCGTTTTTTGTTTGAATTGTTAAAAAAAGTACTGAACCGATTATAATGAAATTCTCACCACTCATTTCGTCTTACATTGGACTAACAGTAAAATTTTAGACGTTTTGTTGAGCTAACAACAAAGTCATAGTTGAAATTTTTTTTAAAATGGATGCCCAAAATTACATTTTATTGTATCGACAATATCTGCGTGAATACTAAACAGATTTCGATGAAATCTTTTCAATAAAATTCTCAAAAAAAACTTGAACAACGATTTTCTAATTACAGTCGGATCTCCTATAAGACACTGCCACCCATTTCATTTTTGGAATTATTATTATTATTATTAATATTTATTAAAGACACTTTACCACTTATGTGGCATTCGTGTCTGCTTTTGCGACAAGCTTCTTGTATACTCTAATCACAGTTAAAAAAAAATCAGCTTGATCGGTTGCAAGACAGCTAGGAAATTGCAGTGAGCGTAAGTGGATGGCAGCGTCTAATAGGAGACCCGGCTGTATTCAACTTTCTTAAAATCATTCTGGGAAAGCATTTTTATGTACATTTGATTATTTTCAAGCAATAAACAACCTCTATATGAATGTTGAGTTCGAGCTATAAATACGCTCTTCTTGCATTTTATGTGATTTCGTAAGCATTATACAGTTTCAAGTTTTCAAACTTCTCACTATTATTCTCATGCGCACGTGAATGGCTTCAAGCGATATAGCACAGGGGTTGTCGCGATGTATGAGAAGTTCAAACCGAAAACACAAAATGTTCTGTGTTATACGTAGTTTTGAGAGGATTTTGTAATTTTAGGAATCAAAATTCTCTCAATTGTCTTAGAAAAGTATTCTCAAGTACACGTGATTGCTTAAAAAACGCAGGGGTGCACAATGGTTTATTTTCCCATTTTCACGCTCTTAATTGATAGCTCGTAAGATTGAGGAAATAGAGCAATGGTGTCTTCGGCAAAGTTGACGGGAATGACCAGCGCCATCTTTTGACAGTTAGAGTTTTCGGATCAATCCCCCTAAAAGTGAGATACCAAATTATTTTTTTTAATTTGTTGAGATAGAGGGTTCCCAAGTAACAATCAGCATGCCTTGAAGGTTTATTCATGTTTTATCCTGGTTTTATACGAGCATGTCAAAAAGCTAGTTGTTCTAAATTAGTTTTATGTGGTAGTTTTTTACTTTGAACCTTTGGCGTTCCATAAAACTATCATATAACTTCGGCTATAAACATCTTCAGTTAAAGACTTGCAAGTAGACATGAATTGGTTTTATCACTTATTATATACCATTTCAATAAAACTTGCATTTGCGCTTGTTGACGGAGAGATTTTTTTTTTGTAAACAAATACACAAAACTGTGAGGCAATGCATAAAACCAACAAAAGATTTCGTGGCCGTAACATAAACCAAAAAAATGCTGTGATAAAACCGTTAGTTCTATCATGAGCTCAGTTATGACCACCTCAGGAGGGTTAGCCCTATTGGAGGAATCATCAGGAACACGGAGTTTTGTCAGAAAAATATGTCGCCTAGCCGGGATAATTCATGTAAATACAGAAAAATTATTACTCAATTCTATGATTTCACGTACAGCTTAAGATCAAATTGAACCATACAACACGTTTCCGTCATTTTATTTTGTCAGAAAAATTACATAATGTCTTTTAAACTCCGCTGTGTTGAAAAAACTTTTTTTGCACCCAATTCCACTGAGTAAATTAAATGCATTTAACTTCCAAATTATGCATAGTTTGTGTGGCGCACGTAGTTTTTGTCATTATCACAGTCACATTCACCACAAATTTTCCGTGGCATGTCTCCTGACACGTATTAAATAGGAAAACAAATCTGAATTCCATATCTGCATCTTTCCAATTGATGGATGGATAAACAACCAAGCATAGTTTATTCTGACGATCGAATATTGAGAGTGAAAAATAATCAAAACAATTATTTGACAAGTCAGAAGATGGTTTTATTTAGAAGATTGATAAAACTATGATACAACCCGAAATTCTAAGCCGGTTTGCATACGAAGTCCTGTAGACCCTAATAAGACTGGGCCAACTAGCCAGAACGTGGGCTTATTGAGGCATACAAGAACTCGAGAGCATTTTCAAGTCGGCATCAATGGTTTTATGTTTAGGTTTTTTGAATCGCTAAAAAACTTTGATAAAATTAAAATTGTTACTTGGGTTGGCGTCTTCGGCAAAGTTGTAGCATTTTTGATTCCAAACAACTTTCCTGAAGACGTCAATGTAGTATTTTTTACACCAATGGAGATAGAGGCCTGTGTTTGAAAGTTAGCCCCAAAAACACGTTTTTTAAGAAAAACATACATTTGTTGAATTTTTAGGCCCATACAATGCTCTGCAAAGTTGTATGTATCAATAAAATACGCAACTTTGCCGAAGACATCGAAGCTGTGGGAATTGAATGAGACGAGTTATTGATAAATTTATGATTTTTTTCATCCACTTTTAGGGATAAATATCTTTCTTAGGGGCAAAAAGGTGCAGCTGAAGATACCCTTATCAGAAAGTACATCTAAAGAGCTTTCAAATAAGGGTTAGTTTGTCCGTCCACGATCGTCTACTGAGAAGATATATGTCTATAATAAAAAATGTCCATACTACGATTTAATTGCAATCAAATCTACTTTGACAGAAAAATTCATGGCTACTATGATGAAATATAAGTTAAACCCACTTTCGTCTTATCTTAATAAAAGTACATTGTGTTGACATCTATATATATAAAAATGAATTTCTGTCTGTCTGTCTGTCTGTCTGTCTGTCTGTCTGTCTGACCGCTATGGATTCGAAAACTACTGGACCGATCGGTGTGAAATTTTGTATGTGGGTGCTGTCGGGGCCGGGGAAGCTTCTTAGCTTGGTGCGAGACCTCTCCGGTCTCTGGAACGGGGGGCTCCCACACAGATGACTTCGCCGGGACGTCCCTATGGAGCTGCATGTCAAAAAACACAGTAGGCAGGCAGAACGACGTTTGCCGGGACAGCTAGGGTTCCGATGCATGGTCAATATCGGTATCATTTCTCGGCTTTTTCGTTAAGGGATCCGATTTTGACTGAAAAAAGAGCGTGTTAAAAGCGGAACCTATCAATCAGAATCCCTCCTTGCGATTGAGTTGAAATTATTACTGTAACAAAACCGAATACTTTATAACCTTTCAATAGTGATAAAGTAAAACGACATGCACTATACATATATTCTTCATATAAAATTCCAAATTTCTTTACAGAAGAACTCGTGAGTTGTTTCACTCTGTGAGAGCGTATTAAACCCCGATAAATCATAATATTTTATTCAATGAATGAGATTTGTACTAAACAGTAGCAATCATATAAAAAGGCTGTGGAAAACATTTTTAAGAACAAATTTGGTATTTGAAACAATCAGGACTGTTGCGAAAATTAGCTTAGAGAAGGCTACCTTATTATTTGATCATAGTAGCCATGAAATTTACTGTCAACGTAGATTTAAATGCAGGTAAATCGTAATATGGACATTTTTTATTATGGTTATATCTCCTCAGTAGACGATCGTGGACGGACAAACAAACCCTTATTTGAAAGCTCTTTAAATGTACTTTCTGATAAGGGTATCCTCAGCTGCACCTTTTTGCCCCTAAGAAAGATATTTGTCCCTAAAAGTGGATGAAAAAAATCATAAATTTATCTATAACTCGTCTCATTCAATTCCCACAGCTTCCATGTATTCGGCAAAGTTGCGTATTTCATTGATACATACAACTTTGCAGAACATTGTATGGGCCTAAAAATTCAACAAATGTATGTTTTACTTAAAAAACGTGTTTTTGGGGCTAACTTTCAAACACAGGCCTCTATCTCCATTGGTGTAAAAAATACTACATTGACGTCTTCAGGAAAGTTGTTTAGAATTAAAAATGCTACAACTTTGCCGAAGGCGTCAACCCTCTATCTCAACAAATTGAAAAAAATAATTTTGTATCTCACTTTTAGGGGGATTGATCCGAAAACTCTAACTGTCAAAAGATGGCGCTGGTCATTCCCGTCAACTTTGCCGAAGACACCATTGCTCTATTTCCTCAATCTTACGAGCTATTAATTAAGAGCGTGAAAATGGGAAAATAAACCATTGTGGGGTGGTCTCAACAAAAACGAGCCGAATTTGATTTTTTTCGTAATACTTTGTTCTGGGCACTTTTAGATCATCTAAAAATCACAATTTTGTCGAAGACGCCAAGTTTGTATCTCATCGATTTTCAGAGTTACAACTACTTTTCCATAAAAAACGTATTTTTTAAATTCAATAAAACGCTTCAAACAAAAAAGTTTTCTACCACGCATAGAACAGAGTACGAGCTTTACAATGCAACTAAGTGATTGAGAATCCATTTGCTCCTTTTTAAGATATGTATAACTTTTTGAAAAAAAGAGATTTTTCGAAAAAAAAGAAAATATTTTTTTAAATATGAGAGATAGAACATCAAGCTCTTTGGAAGAAATATACGTCTTTGATAGTTCTAAAAGTGCGCGGAACAAAGCTTTCATGAGAAACGAATGAATTAAAAGTTATTGTAAGACAACTTGATTTCATGAATCACCCTAACATGTATTTTTTTTAAATTTAGCTAGGAACCATAAGAGATAGAATAATGGTTTCTTCGACAGACTTGCCCCACAACGGTTTTTCACAACTTTGTATAACATTTTGTAAACGTGTTTAAAACTATTTAAAAGCAGATGTTCGGATCAGCTATACTAGAGGGGCCTCCCTAATTTCACAATAATGAGTAAAAATGTCGAAAAATATGAAGAAACTTTCCCTAAAACGTATCTAAAACTTAAGGTTAAGGCATTTTTTTCGAACATTTTTGTCTTCGTAAATACGGCGCTTTACCCATTGTGCACTGTTTGAAAAGAATGGCAGTAGGAGTGTTAAAACATATATCTCGAAAACGGTTTGCTGGATCATGTCAGCCTTTGAAGATGTTTGAGGATAGATGAAGAACTTCTAGAAAAAAAAATACACTAAGAGTAATATTCATCGTGGATTTATGTTACATGGCATAAGTTAAATGTTTCAAAAACCTTTACCTTCGATTTTTTTGTATTTTTTTCTTTAGCTCACTTTCAGCCTAAAAAAAATGACAAATAAGGCCCAGAATGACCAAATGCTCCGAATATTTTTTTTCTATTTTTTTTTATTTTTCACCGATTTTTAAAACAAACAAAGGGAGGTTTTTTTATACAAAAAGTAGATGCTTCCAATGAAAACCTATGTACATTTTTTGCACATCCAAATATACTAAAGATAGAGCAAATTCCAAATCTAAAAAAATGGGTTTTGTTAAATGTTATTCGAGACGGTCTGAAAATTCCCATATTTAAGGCGAAACTGGAAGCAATTTCTATTTTTTTTTGGTTTTTGATTTTTCATAAAATAACGAAGCAATATTTTCAAAATCGGTTTTCGTGCACATGTAGAGTATGGATGTTTTTAGTTTTTGCAGAAACCATTTTTTTGTGAAATTTTGTTTAAAAATGGTTTCTGTGAAAACTAAAAACATTTTCCATCTCAAAAAAAATCAGGAGATACCACGATCCATACTCTACATGTGCACGAAAACCGATTTTGAAAATATTGCTTCGCTATTTTATAAAAAATCAAAAACCAAAAAGTGAGGAAATGGATCCAGTTTCGCCTTAAGAAATAGTTGATCCTTTTTTTGACAAAAAATGGTTAAACAGTAAAAAGGCTCAGAAAACATTTTACCAGGTCCAATGCATTTTTCTTTTTTTCTGACTTTTTGAAGTCGCTGTTACTTAAATATGGTTGGATGTGAGAAACAAAATATACATCGATTTTCTCAAACCTGGACGTAGAATGTATTTTGGATATCAAAAATATAAAACATTGTTTCCTTTTGCTCGTTTTCAAAATCAATGAAAATGAAAATTCGAAAAAAAAATTTTTGAAGCATCTCACCATCTTGAGTTTCAGGTTAGTAGTCAACTTTCTACAAAAAAAAACAATGGGAGAGTAAAGTTTTTGGAAAATTGAAATTTGTGACATCTAACATAGATCTGCAATGAAAGTATTTTTTTTAAGTCCTTAAAATATCCTCAAATATCTCCAAAGGCATCATTTCAATCTAACAAACCGTTTTCGAGTTTTTTTTTGATTCATACGCCCTTTTCAAAAGTAAGGTGGAGCAAAATGGCGATTGACGAAAAAGTAAATGATCTACGAAATACAGTTCATGACCAGTCTCATTGAAATTGTAAAATATCGAGTCAAAAATGGCGTATTATTTTCGTACTTTGGTTTTGAAATGCTCAATGAGCAACACTTTAATTCTCAAATAGCATTTGCTTCGATCGTATTATGGTCAAACAAATGTATATGCACTCAAAATAGGCTTCGTTCCTGTGAGTATATGTAGAAGTAGCATCATTTACAGCCATTGTCATACATTTGGCAGTGACTTATAAGCTTGTAATTATTATTTCAACATATAAAAGAGTGGACCAACCTACAATTCCGTCCAACTCAGAATATGATACCCAGTCTCTGTTTCCACAAGAATGTAATTAGTCGCGAACTCCAATCACAATACCCAAAACGGCATGGCAGCCACTCTGTCTTCTTCAATCAGTGGGTATCCCCAGAAACACACACATCCCTCCGAAGTGCGTGCGTGCCGCTAAATACCTGGTGCGAAAAACATGCATGGCACGTCACTAGGTACCGGCACCACGCGATGATGCGTCATTCTGACCCCGTGAAGCGCGACGAAGTATGATAAAATCTCGCCACTGGCCCCAGACCAGAGCTTTGGTTCCCGTGTGTCGAGGAGGTGAAATTCGAAATGATTCCGTGTTGATTGCTGTTTCACGTGGTAATGACCATGCCGAGGAAAGTTTCAGTTTCCTATTAGTTTTATGGCATGCACACGAGCAAAAGTTCTCATCAACAAATGAGTGGGAGACCAGGTGACTCCAACCGATTAGCGCAGCGGGTGGAGTGATATGGAGACGCGTGGTAGTTTTGTTTCGAAGAGATTCGCACGTCGGGAGTTACCAATCGACAATGCGTCGATGGAATCGCGCGGAAACGAATACAAAAGGCATTCGAAGAAATCCTCAAAGCTACTAGTGTCTGTCATACACACACGCAAATCTCCGTAAAATCTGGAGCTCGATTTGAATAGGTCGTATGTGCTTTTGTCGATATAAAATTCGATCAGTTTATTTTAGTCACTGTAGCAATATGGCAGATATTTTGCAAACTTTTAATGATGGAACAGAAAGCCTGTTTTGTGAGGATTCTGCTGTATGTATAAACTTTGCTCAATTTCAACGGTTTTCGCTTAGTATCGCGAACCCAACTGATCGAATTTTTAATCGACAAAAGCACATACGACCTATTCAAATCGAGTTCCAGAAATATTCATGTCATCATCGCCGAGGGGATTTGCTGGTCGATTTTATTTTTCAATCGAGATTGAACACAAGATGTCTCGTTCCATCCCACAATAAATGCTAAAGTGGTAGTCAACAGGGGTATTATTCGCAATTTACCATGGAATTTAGAGTTAAATATTGATGTTTATATTTTTTTAAAAGAAATAGCTCAATGTTTGTCTCTCTTTGTGTTCTCGGTATTACATTTCTCGAAATCTTGGGATGCAATTTCGCAATTTTTTGTACCGCTTGAGTAAAAAGAATCAAAGATAAATTCTAAAACCTCTAGAAACACATTGCCCAAGTACACACCAATTATTGGAAAATTTGATAAACAATAATAAACTTTCGTCTGGTGAATTGTTGTAAAGGTTCACATGTGCCAAAAAGCAAAAAAAAGCTCAAATCATCCCTGGATGCATGTTGCTTGCTTCCACGTGAATCCAATTTGCCACTTTACAACCAATCGAACCGCACTTTTATTGGCAATTCGTTAAGCCAACGAAACATTGCCATTTCATGGCTGTTGTCTGTTGGAGTGATTTTTTCCTTCCCTTTCCAATGTGATGGGCTGGGCATGTATGAAAAGGCAATAAATTCCAACGGTGCGTGTTCTACGTGTTTTGCTGGCCGGATTGAATGGGGCTGGTACTAAAGCACTGTAGTCTCCAGTGGCATTAGGCACAAAGAGCATCTCAATTGATATGGGAAAACGTGATACATTGCACGTCTTTTCTGTTTTTCGTGATAGTGTTTGATTGAGCGAATGCTAAGTTTTTAATTGGGGCTAGTTTTAAATTGATGCTATGGCAAAAACGAAATTAAAGGGCATTCCAAATATTTCGACAATTAAAGCTTTTAAAATAACCTTCTCAAAAAAAATTGGAAAATTTTCATCGAGTTCGGGCATTTTCGGCTTTTCTTTACGATAGTCGTCTCCGATCATGAAAGGTGCGAGATACTATCGGTAGGATCGCACAGAATCGGATAGAATCGAGAAAAAAACATGCATTCTTAGTGTCAAGCTGCAAGTTCGCTAGCATCGTATATATGATTTCTTTGAATCGTGGAAATCGTCGCTTCACATCGTATATGAATCTGCTAAATCGAGCTCGGTATCTCAAGGTATGATGAAAATCTGTGAAATCGTATTCAACCATAACAATGTTGTATATTGATCGTTTGCATCATACTTGCGTCGTATACGAAGAGAATGAAATTGTAGAAATCGTATATTCATTTTTACTGTCGCATATGATTGTTACTGCACTTTTAATAGTCGAATCCTAATCTCGGAAATCGTAAATGGTTTTGTTTACATAATTGTATGATGGAGAAAAAGAAAAAATGGTATTCATCACAAATTTGTATTTCTGTTGCTGTTGACATATTCCAACCATGGTAGCAATAATTTCAACCAAATATATTTTCTTACTAGCAGAAGACTTACAATAAGTAATGTATAGATTCCTACAACGATGTGAATTTTCCGAGCCTCCTTCACGGCACCACTTTTGGTGCCACTCAATGCATACCAACAAAGCTTCCACAACAAGTCTAGCACCGTATCATGCTAATTTTTATTCGTTTCATGCCATTCACTTTGAACTCTCTATTTTCAACTTGGCAATATAGCCAATAGAGATAACGCGCAGTTCTCGATCAAAGGACCTAAGTTCGATTCCCACTGAACACCACTTGAGTCGTATATTGGTACTCTCAATCGTAATAAGATCAGGCATAATCGTATATTTAGACGGATAAAATCGGCGAAATCGTAGAAATTTTTCGAGAAATCGTAAATTATCTTGTATGGAATCGCAGTTATCGTATATATGTTTCGATATGGCCTCCACTTTAGTATGTATATGCCTGTTTCGTGCATTGAATACAATTTCTTTGGTGTTATATATGTGTGACTATTTCAGTTGCAATTTCGATATAGCAACCAAATTGCTGGCTGGGGATGATCTCAATTGATTCATTTCTGATTTATCGAAGAAATTTGTCCCTCAATCAACCAATTCAGTTGTAATGAAACTTCATTCATCACCACCGGCGTTCGTTCCCACCGGAAACCTAATGAAAACAGCAATTAATTATGGGACTACCACGGGCTACACCACAACGGCCTCTCGCACCCGCGCGGCTGGACGACGATAAATTACACATTCTTCCCCCCGAAAAGTAGGAACCGACTGAAAAACCCACTGAACCAACAAGCATTTCCTTCCCCCCTTCTGATGTGCCACCACCACTCTCGGTGCGCAAAAAAATAGTAACAGCACAAATGTTCATAAATAACGTTTATTGCTGTTTAGAGGCGAACCACCACCGGCGGAATCAGATTAATTTGGAGCCGTCCTGGTGGTCCTCTTGCCTTTGGAGTTTTCCGCCGAAGGATTTGCCGGCTTTAAAACCACTCAGACCAGCTGGCCAGCCAGTACCCCGAAAACAGCCGTACGTAGTTGGTAAGCCGAGATTTCAATTTTCAGCATTGCTGCTGAGAAAACACTTGAAGAAACACAAAGAAGAAAAAACACAATTGCATGTAATTCCTATGGATTTTATTCTCCTGAGCAGATGTATTGCGCGAGTGCCCCGCGTGCGAGTGGAGAGGAAAGTTCCCCGCTTCTGAAGCTGTTGGTCGTCCCGAACATGAATGCAAATGAAAAATCACGGGCTGAGACTTTGTCTTCCTCCTCGAAGCGTGACGTAATTTATAGGGTAGAAGCTTCAGTTTTGGCCATACTGCGATATTCTGCATGTTGCGATCTAAGTCGTCATAAATTTATTTATACTAGTAGATCCTAATGTAATATGATGACTACAGCAGTGAAAACCATACATTTTGATTAAAAGCTGGAAGAAAAAGAATATTTTCTTTAAAAAATCTGCTCCCATATATCTATTTTGGCCAGGGAGCTTCTAATATAAGAAATACACGTAAGAAATACACGTGATTGGCCAAAATGAAATCCAAAGTTGAGAATATGACCAAAACTGCGGCAGTGCTTCTATTTCGGCAAGTGCCACTTTTATCAAGTATTCTTGATTTCTGCATTTTTCCTACAAAATATAAATTGAAAATTTTTATTTGAGACATTAGTAGCTTTTGTAGGATTATTGGCTGTTTTTTTTATATTTTCCTTGGACTGGCCAAAACCGGTGCCCGTACCCTACACGTTTCCCTTTCAGAAATAACTCCAGCAATTCCTTCGTAGTGTAGTCCAAGAATTCTTTTAGGAGTTCCTTCATCGATACGTTCAATAATTTTCTCCAAAGTTCCAAGCAGATATTTATCCAAAGATTCTTACAAAAAATTGTAGATAGATTCCTTAACATATTTCTACCGGTATTCCTCCATGTATTTTCCCGGAAATTCGTTCTGGGTTTCTTCCAAAGATAGCTACAAGCATCTTTAGGTAATTGTTTTCAGCTTTGTTCCATCTCACAATAAATGCTGAAGTGGTAGTCATTCGCAGTTTATCATAATATTTAGAGCTTAATTGTTGATTTTATATTCGTTTAGAAGAAATAGCTCATCAATAGCGGAAATTCGTTCTGGGTTTCTTCCAAAGATAGCTATAAGTATCTTTAGGTAATTTCTAAAGCAATACAAAATTTTGTCCAGAAATATTTCATAAAAACTTCTAAAAAATTTTTAGAAGATTTTTTTTTCTAATATTCTTCACAGATTCCTTAAGGAATCGCTCCAAAGATTACTACAAAAATTGGACAGAAGATGTATTCTAAAATTGTTTCATGTTTTTTTTAATTCCTCCACGAATTATTTTCGAAACTTCTTCTGGAGTTTTTTCAGGAATATTTCCAGATACTTCTTCAGTAGTTTAAGGGTTTTTCCATGAATGGCATGATGGCAGGAAGGAACTTTACCAGATATTCTTCCATGATTTTTTTTTTCAAAAATCTATGAGGATTTATTTTTTTTTTTTTCAAAAATTCTTTTAGGAATCTCTTTGAGAATTTTGTCAAAAATTACTGAGGAAATGCCTAGAATGTTGTTTTTTGGAGCTGATCCAGTGAATCTATCAAAAATATATCCTGGGATTCTCTTAGAGATTTCTCCAGAAATTATTTCAGGCATTCCATTACAGAGGTGCTTCAGGAAGATACAAAAAACGGGATGAAGTTTCCGACTCTTTCCTAGGAATTCTTAAGGAATTCTTGAGGATAGTTCTGGAGATTCCAAAAAAAATGGAAAATACTTATAAATCCTGAAGAGATTTCCTCTAGGAAGTTTTCACGGATTCCTTCAAAAATAAATTTCTTCATAGTTGTCTTTAAAAAAAATTGTACAAGAATCTCTACAAATTTTACTAAGATATTTTCTATGAAACCTGTCATGCTACAGACATTCCTCCATCGATTATTTCAGAAATTTCCCCGGACACTCGTTCATAAAACCATCCACGGAATTCAAACATCCTCGCAATGATTTTTTTTTTCAGAAAATCAACAGTCCAGAATTTGTACAGAAATTTACCCAGAGATTTCTTTAAAAAATCTTTCAAATATTCCTACAAAAACTTCAGGGCAAAATAATTCATCAGCGATTTGCTAAGAAATGTCTCCTTAGTTGAATTTAGAAATTAATCCACAGATTTCTTCATATTTTTTTCAAAGAATTTCTATGGAGAACCTCCAATGCATTTCTTCTAAAATAGCTCCATTGATTTGAAAGTCCATAAAATACATAACGCAAAAATTTCCATTTTAACATCCCCTCTCCCCGCCTTTGTGTCGTTGAAATTTGTGTAGGGGTCTACACATTTTGTTGAACTCCCCTCCCACTTCAAAGCGTGACGTAATTTATAGACGTTTCAGCTGAAAACATAACTACAGGAAACAACAGGAATCGTTGAGTGATCGAAAAATTCTTTCAAGAATTCCTCAATCGATTTCTTCAAAAACATATGCAGGAATGCATCATATTTTTTTTTTCTACGGAGAATCCTGCTGAGATTTGTAAAACGATACTTTCAGGAGTTCCTTCAAGTATTCCTCCGTGTATTTTGCAAGAAATTCCTCTAGAAATTTTTCCAAGGGTACCTTTAGGAATTCTTACTCAGATTTTTTAAATAAATTTGGGAATTTCTCCAGACATCTTCAAAAAAAAACCTTGAAAATTCCTCATGAAATTTTACAGAAAATATAATGATTCTCCAAATATTCTTCTAGGGCTGCCTTTAAAAAACGTTCACGACTTTCATTCCACATTCCAGTTTCAGGATTTTACCAAGAATGTCAGCAAGGAACTTCACTAGAAATTCCATGCATTTTTTCAGAAATTTATCCAGATTTTCTTTTATTTTTTGATGCATCTTTTTATAAAATTTGTCAGAAGTTACTGAAGAAACTTCTAGAAGGTTTATTTTTGGAACTGCTTCTGCGATTCCTTCAAAAATATCTCCTGGGATTCTCTTAGAGATTCCTCATGGCTCCTTTCAGATATTTCTTCACGAAATCAACAGGAAAATTTCATGAAGTTACAAAATAAAAAACTAGAGAAATTTTTCAATAATTTTGAAAGAAATCTTGGAGATTTCTCTGGATTTTCCAAGTAAACAAATTTAAAAATTTCCTACAGAGATTCTTGAAAAAGATTCTTAAAAAACAATTTCTGAAGTAATCTGTGAAGAAGTCTCTGAAGAATTCCCTGGGGAATAACTGAGAAAAATTCCTTGAGATGGCTCTGGAGGAATTTCAAGAGAAAAAAATGTACTGATGCAATCTTTGGAAGCGTTTTGGAGGAATCCCAGAGAAATGCCTAGAGGAACTCTTCGAGAATCTGTTCCCTGAAAATAAAATCTAAAAGAGTTCTAAAGGACATTCTTGAGGAAGTCGGAAGGTAAAACTTGAAAAAATGTCTGGAGGAATATTTGGAATAATTTCGGCAGGCCTCCGTGCAGAAACTGCAAACCAAGGTACTAGAGGAGTTCTTGATTTAATAATTTAATATAAGTTTAATGATATTCCTGGAGGATGTTCTGTAGCAAACCCTAGAAGGTGCTTCTGGAGCAGCTCTTCAAAGAATCACTTGAAAGTATTAATTCCTGTGAGAATCTCTGAAAGGATTCCTGAAGGGTCTCCGGAAAAAAATCTGAAAGAAATCCTGAAAAAATCTCAATAAATCTTAACAGAAGTGCATGTTTCAATCCCTGCAGGAATATCTGAGGAATTTCCAGGAACCCCTCTGGAGGAACTTCTAGTAGAATCTCCTAAGAATTTTCCAGAGAAATTTCTGAAGAAATGCCTGAGAGAATCTTATGAACATCTCGTGGACAAAAATTTCAGAAACCATTCATCTAAACTAAAATTCTGGATTTCTGATGGAATCTCTAGAGGAACTTCGGGATAAATACTCCGAAAAACTCTAGAGAATGCACTGCAAAAAATTCTTGAGGAATTACCGAAAAAAAACTGGAGTAATCTTTGACGAAACTTCTAAAAGATTCGTTTAAAAGGAAATCCTGTACAGTCTGTTGAAGAATTTCTGCAGGAATTGTCTTTTTGAATAAATGACTGGATAAATAATCGGAAAAACGCCGGGAAGAATATCTGGAAGTATTTCTGAAGAAATCTCTAGAAAATCCTTTGAATAATTTCTACAGTAATTCGTGCAGAGACTACATACCAAGGTACTGGAGGAGTTCTTGAATAAATCTCTAAATTTCTGATGGGATTCGTGCATGGATTCGTGGGTGAAGTTATGAGGCAACCCCTGAAAAAATTCCTGGAGATGCTTCAGGAGAAGTTCTTGAAACCATATCTTGCAAAATGTCTGAAGGTATTAGTGGATAAATATCCCTGAAACATTTTTTTAAGTGCTCCCTAGATGAATTTTTAGAGGAAACCGAGTAGAAATTTTAAAAAAAATATGGAAGAGTTCATGAACAAATCAATAAGAGATATTTTTAAGGAAATTGAATTTTTCCAAAGAAATTTCTGAAGAAATGCTTGGAAATTTGGAGAATGTTCTGCAGCAACTCCAAGAAGAATATTTTCAGACATTCCGGTAGAAATGCTCAGAAATAAATCCGGAAGTGATCCAAAAGGATTCCTAAAGGGTCCTCGGAAAAATTTCTGAAAGAGTACCTGAAGAAACGTCACAACAAATCCCAAGAGAAGTTTAGTGTGCCATCCTTGAATGGATATCTGATAAACTTCAGGGAAACGCCGTGGAGGAACTTCTAGAAGAATCATTCAAGAATTTACCAAAGGAATTTCTGAATGAATGCCTGAGAGAAGCTCCGGAAGATTTCTAAAAAGGAAATGCTAGAGGAAGTCCAACAAAAACTTCAGAAACCATTTCTGAACGCAAACCTTGAGAGGAATTTCAAGTACCCGATGGAACCTTTGGAGAATGTCCAGCCAGAATCTCTTTCGGAATTACTGAAAGCATTACTGGAGTAATTTTTGATGAAACTGCTGAAGGATTTGCAAGAGAAACCCCTCCAAAGGAATTCCTGAACATATCAAAAAAAAGTCCAAAGGAATTCCAGGAGATATTTTTGTAGGCATTCTAGCTGAAATTATAAAAAGAGCTCCAGCAATAGTTTCAGAAAAAAAAACTGAAGAAAAAAACATTCCACCCAGTAGTATTATCGAAATAATTTTTTGTACAGTTTTCTTATAAAAAATTTTGGAGTAATTTTAGAAGGAATCCTGGAGAACTCCTCAAGAAATCTCTCAAAAATGTATAGCAAAATTCTTGTACAATGGGCAAAGAAAACAAACTACTTTGTGTTGATGTTTTTTTTTTTTTGGGGACTAGCAGAAGTAATTCAAAAAATAAAAATCATACTGATTACACTAGTTCACAGCATTTATGAGCTCGGTAATATGATGACAATTTTTAGTGTAGAATCATGGCCAAAGATCAAGAACGTGAAGAAAAAAAAACAATAGAGCGAAAAATTGTTCGACTTTCCGTATAAGGTTGATAATTTGAAATCGATTTTCGACCAATGCTCCGATTAAGCTGAAATTTGCACTGTGTCTAGTCATCATCTTATATTTCGAGCCAAGCAATAATTTTTAATTTATTTTCTTTTTTTTTCTAATTCATTAAAACACAAATCAGCATTGTTTTATGCAAATTTACCTAAAATTTGAAGAGATCATCCCATATACTCACCAATAACTCGACTTCTACCCGGCTTTCTGTTTATGCAAAAAAAATAAAAATTGGTCGACTGCAACGTAAGCTATTTGAATTTTGGTAAATTTCATATTTAAAAAAACTGTAGAACTCGATTTTCAGGAAAAACTCCAAAACTTCATACATCTAATTCTCCGCAACCATTAATGCTCCGATTAAGCTGACATATGTACTGTATCTCGTCAACATCTTATATTTCAATTGTACGCTGAGAAAGATTTTTTATCTTTTTTCTTCCAATTGGTAAAAATACAAACTATTTTGAAAATTTTCATAAAATTTGAGGAGATCATCCCATATATTCATCAATATCTCGACTTCCATAAACCTGACTCAAAAATTGTTGTGTGCTGGTCTAAAAATATTATATTAAGCTGGTCTAAAAATGTCAATTTATGCAAAAAGATAAAACAATGCTAAACTGCAACGCAAGATATTTAAATTTTAGTAAGTTTCACCTTTTTAAAAACTGGAGAGCTCGATTATTAGGAAAAACTGTTCTACTTGAACATGTTTAAAACACGGTTTCAAAATCAGCACATAAAATAGATGCCTTTTATATTTGTCGTTGATAGAAGTTTACAACTTTTGTTTTATTTTGATAACTTGTGTTATTATATATACCACCACCGGTGCAATGTGCTTCGGCGATTAGATGGATTCGTCCATATTTCTTTCTTACTTTTATCATACGATACACTGGTTAATAAATTTACACGCTAGCCGTAACACGGGCATGTAACAGATATACATATCCAAATTAGCAATTACTAAAAATTTTTGGGTAACTCGGACACCTAGAAGCTTTACAAAAGTCACTGCGGGGGGTATAAATCCAAAGTAACTATATCTAGGATTCGACAATTAAAACAACAAACAATTTTCCCCACATAAAAGGTGAAACAACCAACACCAACTGGTTATCAGCTGAAGCATGCAGCCATTTTCAGCAAAAGTTGCGCTCTCGTGTCGCATTTCGCTCCGATTTGTAAGTGAAATAAAATTGAAGGAAAAAACCCTCATCCGCAAGGAAACTTGCACCCATTCGTTTTCTCGTTAATTGTATTCCTTTTTCATTGCCCTACTTACGTAGTTTCGAGTAACCAGTTTGCAGTAACTTTGACCGTTCTGCTCCCCGTTTGCTCCAGCATTATTCGCCTAGTTTTCTCTTGTACCAGCCTGAATCATACTGTTTCTTCTGAATAGTTACGTTGAAATCATTTATCTAGTGAACAGAAGTACCATTCTATAGAGTTTACGAATTTTCTTAGAGTTTATATCGCCATTCCATGAGTCTCGTTTTAATAAAAATCGTGATTTACAATAATTTCCATGAGTATCACATACATTGCAACTCAATTACACACTACATTCAACACACACACTGACATGATTATTTTGAGTAAACTAATATACGTAAATATCGAAAAAAAAATCCACTCGTTTTCGTTATCTAATCAGTTAAGCATCCGATTGGAGAGTTTGGAAAAAAATGAAATTTTTCATCAAAGTACCATAGAACAAAGCTATTCCCAGTCATTAGGATCCGGTAGAGGTTGAATCCAAGTGTAGAATAGTACAGTTGTAATTGTGTGTAACATTTTTTTTTTTCACCCAAAGCAGATGTACCTAGATATTTGAAAGCTTCATTAGAGTATCCTGAAGAAATCTAGATCTGCTGCAACCGTTACGTTAGAGAAGTTAAGTCGTTGAAGACGATTGCCAAAGACCATTTTGTAGCGCCGGTAGAGATAGCATACACCACTAGATAGTACACAACTCGACACCTAGAAACGAACACTTCTGTGCTGGGGTTTAGAACCTTGGATAAATATACACTGAACTAGTTAGAACAGAAACCACTGAACATAAGAACGTCAATCAAGTAGGGTAACTATCACTAGCATCAAACTGAACAGTAACAACCTAGTGGCCTTAGATGTTACACATTTTTCAGCATTTTATTTGTTTTCTACTCAAACCGTCGTCAAGAAATCTGGTAGTACAGTTGAATAAAACAAAGAAATATCAGTAAAACTTTAAATCACTTTAAAATGTTCAAAACTTGTAGACTTCCGTCGATAGTTTACATAAAACCTTTTAATCATGAGGAAAATAGTATATGAATCTAATTCATTGCCTTGCAACGGCTGACATGTCTAAAAAAGAAGAGCAAACGCAAAATTTGATAACACAGTTTGTGCTACTGACAAAATTAGACTTAAATTTGTGAAAAATTACCACTGATTTTGGTTGAATTCAAACCCCCGAATCTGAAGGTTTATTTAACTAAGCCACTGTACAAGTTACCATTCTGCGGAAAAGAAAGTAAATCGAAATTCGAAGCATCACACTATTTCACAACTTTAGAACATATAGTTTCGGTTTGGATGTCAATCTCCCACACCCTCGTGGTTGTACATTTGATCCGTGAAGAAATATAGCTGCTTTAGAGTGCCGAATCTCAGCGCTTATTATAAATCCGACAACACAACCGTGATTTTATGGGAGATGAACATCTGAGCCTTAAAATGTATAAAGTTGTGAAAAACGGGCCAGATCAGAGTGCTTCAGATTCACTCTGATTTTATATTCCACAGAATCGCAACTTATTCTGTTCAAAAACGGAGTCGTAGGTTCAAATCCCACCAAAACAAGTGGTATTTTTTTTTTCACACATTTATCTGTCAATTTATCAACATACTACACTGTATTCTTCTGTGTCTTTAAATTTTGAGATTTCTTGTACAAAATGGTATATCTAATGTAAAAATTAAGAATTGTTTAATAAGTTCATTCTTAGGAAGATTCTTGATATTAGCTCTCGTGGATTTCAAAGGTCCAAAAATGTATTTTTTTAATATCCTTCAAACTGCAATTGTTCCAGAGCTCTCAAAGTTTTCAGTACTGAATTGTAAAGCTAATAATAGCAATTTTGTACTGAGAGCACTATTAATATTTGGGCACTAAAATAAATAATAATAAAAACATCAAATAATCGACGGAAGTACTAATAATAAGAAGAACATACTCGACATCTAAATAAATCCTCAACATTGTTCACTCCTAAAAGATCATACACACAATAGGCATTGAAAATCCCCATCATAGTAAGAGAGAGAAAGGATGAACGCGATACAGTAAGTGTGGGACACATTTTGAAGAATTACTTTCAACATCGAACAACAACACATATAGCTAAACAAAGTGGCCACAAACCATCGAGCGCAATAGCTGATCGAAAAACATACATCGGAGTTGCCGAGCAAAAAATCATCGTTCTACATCGGAAAACCAGCAGCGTCTTGCGCGATTCGATCACAGCCCGCCAGCTTCGGCGAACTTCGCATTTGGTCTACGGTCTACGTTCGGACAGATATGGGAAATCAACTGGCAGAAGGCTCTCAATGAAAAGTGTAAAATGGGCGGCTTTGTGGGTTGTTTGGAATTTGTTATTTTTTTAATTAAAAAAAGATTTGGGAAGAACTTTTTTTAAAAATAATCAGAAATGCTACTAAAAGGACCAAAATTTGATCAGATTCGAAGAACTTGAAACTTTTCAAACAAATAATTTTGAACAAACTACCCAGCAACCACTGAAGACTTAGTTCCTATTCAAACTTTAAAATAAATATTATTCTTACGGTTTCTAGAAGATAACAGAACTAAATATTACTTTCCATACAAATTCTCAATATAATGTCCTTCTGTACAAAAAAAATGTGTTTATTGTTTTGCCATTTCTAAAGTAGTTATTATAAGTTTTTATTTATAATTCAGGATGTTATTTCAGGCAACTAAGTTCGTGAAGCATTTCTATTGATTGATTGAGCCCTAGCATCAAGACTACCAAGTCAAATTTGAATTAGATTCTACCCTAATGTCCCTTTTTAAATAATTTCATGAGTGTTTTTATTTTTTTATCTTTTTATATGTTTTATATATTTATATTTTTTCATATACTTTGAGAACCGTTAGATGGTTATTTGTGCTATTATTTTGTATAGAAATAAATAAATAAATAAATAAAATAATAAAGTAAGAAAGGAACATTGAATCTATATTCCATACGAAAAAATAAAACAGCAATCAAAATTTCTAAATTTGTAAAAATAAACAAAATTTCTAAAAGAATTTCAAATAATTTAAGAAACGTTTACAAAATTCCAGTGGCCCAATGAACACTTCTTTTAAATTCTAGCTGGTCGTAAAATATTTCGAAATACATGATTTTTCCATTTCCTGTCATTAATCAAAACACACTGAAACAGGAGTTTGTGCTAAAATATTCACTGATAAAATAGACTTAACTCAACATTTTCCCTCTAAACAAACTCACACATATTGTCTTTCATAAGTATAAGTTGTTTTCCATTTAACATTTCTCGAATAATAAATGGTTAATTTTTTTTTCAGGATGTTATTTTAGGCAACAAGGTTAAGAAGCATTTCTTTTAATTGGACTCTAGATTAAAAAAATGGCATTCTAAAATAATTAGAAATTCTTTAAGAAATTTTGATTTAAACTTTTTTTAAATTTTGATTTTTTTCTGTCTATTTTTTTTTTAAATAAAAAAAAACATAAAAAAGTTGTAAAAGAAATTCAAATTATTTTGGAAACATTCACAGAGTTGAGAGACTTCAAAGAGCACTTTTTTTTTAATTCTAGCGGATCATATAATATGTTTCAAAACGTGTTTTTTCTATATTCTGTCAAATAATTTGATATTATTTTGGAAATTTTGATTTTTTTTTTCTAATTCTTTTTTTTTTTATTTTTTAGGGGAAATTGAATCCTGTTTCCTCATAACTCTTTGGGGCCGGAGGGGTTAAATATGACCCCAGCGATGAAATCGAGCATAACAAATGTGTTCGAGGCCAGCAAAGCTGCGACATTTGTGCGGAAATAATCCATTCCAACAGGGTAAAAAAAAAATAAAAATAAAAACTATCAAATTTTCAAAATCTGAAAAAATATAAATTTAGAAAAGAATTTCAAATTTTTTAAAAACGTTCACGAAATTCTAAAGAACTGCCGCTGGCAAAATCTTCATCTACGACAAATTAAGATGTTCAGGAATTCAAAAACGAATTTTTGATTTTGCACATTTTCACAGTTGATCAGAAAAACGAAACCCATTTCTGTTTGACGCATACTAACGCGGTTTCTTTCCGAGTTATTACAGGACTCAAGCCTGGGGTTTCAAAGAGAGTTCGAGAGTTGTCTGTATTGGTACCAGAGTCCCCTGCGAGTTTTCTCCCGGAGTCCTTTGATCCACAGTTTCTCCCGGGCGTTCTACAGGTGTTTCCCTCTGGATATAGCTTAAAGGTTCTCGTGGGATTTCTTTGAAGTTTCACCTGAGATTTCTCTCGAAGTTTCTATCGGAACTTCTTTCAACAGATATTACAGTTCATATTACAGGGATATTACTGCAGAATTTTTCAGGATGCATCCAAAGCCTACGTCAAGTGGTCTTATTCAGAGTTCTGCAGGGGCAATTGCTTATATTTTTCATAGAGTTCTTTCCACGATTTCTTTCAGAGGTTTTTTCAGGCTTTTCGTGGTTGTTATATTATGGATTTCTACTGTAATCCTACTATTGATTCTCCTTACTAATTTCCTGGAACTACTACCACACCTTTATTTTAGAAGTTTAGGTAATTTAGGTAGTAAGAAATATCGGAAGAAAGCCCGAGAAGAACTTTGGAATTCTGAGAAAAACTGCGACATCTTAGCAACTTATAAGGCTTACCATTCAACAGTTGTGTTAAAGGTAAAAGCAGTAAAAATATTGGGATTTAGAAGTGAATTTTCGGGAACAAACCTTTTTTTTCAAAATTGCGTAAAATATGAGTTACCAAGATTTTCTTATAATTTTTTTTATTTTTACTCGAAATTTCAAATTTAAAGCACTATAACATTTCAAATGCTTTGCCAATTTTAAATATTTTTAGCATGCTTTCAAAAATATGTTTGTTGTCGATAAATGTTGTAAATTAAGAAAAGAAGAAAATAATGCCAAAAATCTGGTAAAACTCATATTTTTCGTGATTCTGGAAAAAATGACGTTCCACAAGCTTATTCAGAAATCAGTTTCAAAAAGAACTATGATACAAGATTGAAAATTGGTTGTAAATTGGAAGAGTTGGGACAATTAAGGCGAACTTGACGCATTTCCTCATTTTTTTGGTGTTTGATGCTTTATTAAATCATAAAGCAACATTTTTAAAATCTGTTTCCTTACACATTTAGTGGGTCCAGTTTTGCCTGAAAGCGAAAAAATAGATTTTTACCACTCGAAAAATCAATTTTCAGGTGTTTGCGCTACCTCTAGCTTATGATATGTTTGGCTCAAATTCGCAGGTTTCTCTTTCCACGTGATTTGAACCTAAAAGAGCATACGAGTTTCCACAATAACTTTTGAAAAATAAGCCGCATTCTACATAGCTGTAGAATCTTTTGCAACTAAACTCAATGAGATGGAAAGATATCTCAAATATCTTCTGACACTTTCCATATAGAACAATAATTCCATTCACGAAACATGCAAGTTTGTTCGAATATTATTTTGGAATCAAGAATGATAGATCATAAAACAAGATTGTAACCGTAAGATGTGTGTTACTCACCCAGAGAGCTTCATGAAATAAGTACAATAATTCTGTACCGCGTTGCCAATCAGTATAACGAGTGAGAATCATGATATTTCTAAACTTTGTCAACAGACAATGTTTGTTTCAAAAATTCTACATCTTTTCCTGATTTTTTTAATGTTTTTTTTTAATATAAAAAATATAAAAATTGTACATGACTAAAACTATGTAAAGATAGTACGCCATCTAGGTTTTCCAAATCTTTATTTACGTTCTCCAATACATTTTTCTAAACGGACAGCTCACATCATTAGACATCAGCCCAGGGAAATGTCAACGTTGTTGTAGCAAATGATATACTTAAATGAGTGATGCGGTATCATCAAGCATCACCAACTTTGTGGTGCATAAAAAATTAACCCTGAAGCAAATCCTTACTGACGACATTTTATTCTGGAGAGTTAAGAATTAACTTTTTTTTAATACATACACGTAAAAAAAATAAAAAATCGTTCTGGACATGAGGATATAACTGATATAGAATGCGAAATTCACGTGATATTCATAACATTTCACAGCACTGGTAAACGGTCGCCATAATATTCATCAGAAGTTTCAGTGCCATTATGACACATTTTTTTCAATTTTAAACTATCAAACTACTCAAAAAGCAATGCCCAATCAACACTATAGATTTCCTCCGTAGACCAACACTACGAAGTTTCCAAAGTTCTTATCATCAACGTGAGACCGGCTGGCTGTGATCATTCGAAGTACCCAACCTCATCGCAACGAGCATTACATATCTACAACAGTACAAACACGCATCCAAATCGGGTTCCAACCTTCGTTCCATGATCAACCACATCGTTAACTGGCTGCCGTTCAATGTCGACGTACCGTACCCTTAGAATTACCATCGATTCGACGTATCCTCCGTCCATCGTATTTTAACTCCCTCAAGTAGTTAGTTCTGATCTCGATCCGCCCCCTCATCGAACCCTCCGTAGGATTAGTACTATCAACGCCAGATCAATCAATCAAGTCGATCAGATCATCCACCGACCACCAACGACGACACGGCAGCCAGGCCCCCCGACCGACATTCAACATCTCCGCAATACAGAAAACCCACACACGAACTTCACGTCGAACCGTTACCTCGCCGACACGTTGTTGTTGATCTTACTCAATTGAAGTGTGCATTTTCGGTGTTTTTATAAGGGAAAAAATAAGAACAATCAGCTAGAAAGCGTGGAACATCCCTTGGGATCCTCAAACGGCGCAGTATGTCCCACTGACGGAGGCTTTGTGTTCTAGTTAGCATTAAACATCTCATCGTAACATATTCAAGACCTCCCCCCAAAGGATGCAAAGCCACCGAAGGAAATACTACATCGTTTGTGGATCTGGTTCCAAATGTGCGCGAAAAGTATCTATTGACAAAACTTAACAACTAAACCGCCTACAAAAAGAACCCCCAATTGGCTAGAAACAATGCAAGAAATTCTCCAGGAACTGCTATGCTAGGGATGCGCAAAAAAAGCCATCAAAGTGCAATCACTCCGAAGATTCGTTGTTCCTCTTCCGAATGTCTGAAGCAAGCAAAAGTAGAAGATACCCGTGAAGAAAGAAGTAGGATGTAAGGTCGTCAATCGCAATAGCAAAGAAGTAGCAAACGAAGTGAGTGCAAAACAGAACAGGATTATTTGAACTCGACGTTTAGGGATGTCTCATCGAAACGGGTAAATATGGTAGTTGATGTTCGTTCCGTTTCTTCCCCGTATATTATTACCCACATATATATTTGCTAATAATTTTTGTTACTCAAAAAAAAAGTTACTGCAGTATGCGATCAAAGTTAAGTACCCTCATTCCATCTGTAATAGTGAACCCTTTATAACAAAGGGACCAACTCATTAATAAACTGCATCACAATTGGCACGTATTCAAAGCTGAAGTAAATCCAATACTGGAAACCTAAATCAAAAGAAACCCCTAAATTACGCCATACCTAACAGTAGTTAGTTTGTTCCATATTTATTCCTCAAAAGTTGAACTCATTCATGAATGATACCGTCTTTTATTTTCGTTCGAATTCATTCGATTGGTTACGTTGGGAGTTTGTTACCGTCAAGCGTTTGGTTACGTTCATTAGACTAGCGTTCGAATAGTTAGTGAGTTACTATTTTTAACAATCGAATATATTAATTTCGTTCCTAGTTAGTTTCGAGTTATTACTATACTATATGACAATTATATACATATAAAAAGAAAATGATAACAATTCAGCGAAGAAATTTATAACGCCGATAGATAACCGCAAACGAGTGAGTACACAACACATATAATACGAAATGAACGGATTGGGAAAGCTCTCAATCAATATCCGAACACAAAGATACACTATCACAGCACTACAGACTCGAAAACACATTAAACTGTTTGATAAAACTGCAACAGATTGAAAAACGAAACGGGAATAAAAACTGCTCTTTATGTCGTTGTTCCGAAACAAGGCTTCTCCAGAACTACTTTCATCGAATCACAAGATGGTACAAATGTCCTAAATACAGAATACCGTGCACTCTGTAGCCTGCCTACGGATTTGGTAGCAGGGATAGGGTATGCCATGAAAATATCGTTTTGTTATTTGTTATCCAAACGGATAACCGAATAACGGAATCTATTTAGGTCCCTCCATTTAAGTAACGTTACCTAAATGGAATCTGATTGTGTTCAGAGCAGTTGGAGTGTAATATATTAGGGATAAGATTGGTTTAAGGGAATTAAGTTGCAAGTGGAGTTAAGGGGAGTTTAGGGCGTGCTCAAGGGGGAGCAATGAGGGGGGATGGGATTGGTTTGGGACTGTTTAAGGTTTCCTAAGAACTTTTTTGAGCATAAGTCATGGAATCTACATGCATAATTTGTGTACATAAATTATTGAATAAAAGTCATGCTTACACAGCCTCATGCAACGTTGTGCTGACAAGTGATAAGTTCAATATTTGTTAAACAATCTTCAAGAGCTCCCTTGAGTATTAGTCATCGGATCTACAGTCGTAAAGAGCCTGGAACTGGAACGTCTTGAATCTCTTCTGAAACCACCTGAAGCGTTTAAGAAACGCTTTAGACCGCCGCTGAAACCTCCCTGAAGGTTACTTAAGAGCTGTGATCCAAAATGTATTTTCAGAAACTTTAGGCCCCCTTAACTCCCCTCAAAACCCTCTGTAGCACCCCTGAGATCATCCAAAACTTACGAAAACGCCTGCGTAACGCCTCTGAAACCCGTCAAACACCCTCTGAAGCTTCCTAAAACGCCCTTGAAATATGTACCCCTAAAACATCCTTGGTCACTACGTAACGCACCTGATACCTTCTGAAATTCTCAAAAACGCCTTCGTAACGCCCGACTAACTCCTCTGAAACTCGCCAAAAATCCCCCTTAAAAGACCCTAGGACCACATGTAACGCACCTGAGACCCTCAGAAACTCTCGAAAACGCCTACGTAACGCCTGAGTTACACCTGTAACTCGCCAAAAATCCTCTGAAACTTTCTGAAATGCCATAGAAGTCCCTCTGAAACCCCCTCGGACCCAAGGTAACGCACGTGTGACTCTCAGAAACCACCAAAATCGCCTACGTTACGCCTGGGTAACGCCTCTGAAACTCGCCAAAAATCATCTGAGGCTGTCTGAAATGCCTTCGAAATCCCCATAAAAGCCCCTCGAACCCCACGTAACGCACATGAGACGCTCAGAAACCCTCGAAAACGTCTACGTAACGCCTGAGTAACACCTCTGAAACTCGCCAAAAATTCTCAGAAGCTTTCTGAAATGCCTCCGAAATCCCCCTCGGCCCTCATGTAACGCAACTGAGACCCTTAGAAACTTCCCGAAAATACCTCTGCAGAATGTTTTTTTGAATGTTTTCAAGATTTCACTAGCTTCAGTATTTGAGATTGATGTGTTTTAGGTTTTTTTCGTTTTCTCAAAAATTCAGATTTCTCGAGTTTATTTTGAGCACATTATGGTAACCTGGGAATTTATCTACTGTTTTATTTCGAGAAACAAATTTATCTTTTATTTAATGATCAAAGCAAAAACAATATGCTCTTTAAATTCTAGTGAAAATTTCTTTCATCAAATTCCTAAACATTCTAACTGGTGAATGCCTTAAGGTTACTTCCAAGAACTTTTTTGAATTCATTGAACTATTTCTTTCATTCCTTTACAAATTCAGGAAATAATCTAGGAATTTATTCAAAAAAGAATCAAAGGATTCCTCCTGATATTTGTCTAAGGATTTTTCAAGACAAACATGTGAAAAAGGCGGAACAACAATTGCACGTCTCATCTTCTTCCGTCTCTCCTAGGCATATTTCAATTGATTTACGTAAACTTATCCCGTTATCAGAAAGAGGGGATTGAGATCTATCTGTTACTGATCAGAATAATCTTCCATAGCTTTGTCAAGAAATTTCTCCAGATATTCTCGCAAAAGATCTTTCAATAAAAAATTTGTAAACTTTTTCACAGATTCCTTCAAAAAATCTTCATCCTTCTATTTCTCAATACAGAAAAAAATATTCATGTAAAATTCAGCGAGAAATCGTGCATATAAAGGGAATGCTAGAGTTATTGCACTTTTACATGAGATATAATGTAAAATTACATTACCATCGTGTAAATTTCCGCCAACCATCGCGTAAACCACCGCCAACCATCGCGTAAACCATCATGGACTCCAACCGGTTATGTGACTATTAGCGGAAATTTACACGATTGTAACGTAATTTTACATGACATCTCATGTAAATATGCACTAACTCTAGCATTCCCTTTATGTGCAAGATTTCTCGCTGAATTTTACATGAATATTTTTTTTCTGTGAATACTTCTATTTTACATTTTTTTCTCCTTTGGGAAATCCCCTGGAAAATCTTTAATGCATTTGCTAAGAAATTTTCCTGAGTTTTCTTCAAAAATTCATATAGGCAGTGCTTCCCAAACTGTGCACCGCGGCGCCCTGGTGGGCCGTGAACAAATCTCAGGTGCGCCGCAGGCTTTTGAACTAAAACACAAAAAACAAACTCTTTTTATTGAAGGAGAATCATATTGTTTGTTGTTTTTAGAAAAAAAAAGACGACTTCAAAAGAGAGTCATTCAAATTAGAATTTACTCTTCTGAATTGTCAATTGAAAAGTAAATATTCCAAAGTCTAATTTTTACGGAATTTCTGATATCCTAATGAAACTTTTAAATTTTTACCAATTTTTTTCAATTTCCAGAGTTTTGAAAGCTTTCATTAAAACTCTGAAATTGTTATTTGAGCATTTTATTATTCTGCTTAGTTGTAATTCAAAGTAAATATTATAAGAAACTGTTTTTGAAGTTCTTTCCCGAATAAATACTGCTCATCTCCCGGTCTTCATACTGTCTCAAACATTTTGGGACATTTTTACTTTCATCACTATCGGATTTTTTTTTTGTCCTTTTTATTGAGATTTTCATTTTTTTTTGTTTCTTTTTATTCGTGAATTTTAACTTAGGCAAAATCTTCACAATTGAGATTTTCAGCCCTAGGCTGGTTAATCTCTTCATCGTGAAAAAAAATCAGCGGCTATTTATATGTCAAGTTAGTGCAAAATTGTGAAAACTCGCTTTCCAAAGTTGTGTCTCTTTTGTACAAATACGAAAATATGACCCCTCACCGTCACTGCCAGCCGTCCTAACAGATTCTAAAGAACCTATTTTATATCTATTTTTCCTAAAATTTGATCAACTACATAGGGAAACTTACGTATTCTGGGCAGTTTTGTTCTCTTCGTCATGTTTTTTTAAAACTGCTGAATAGGCTGCGGCTTATTTTTCAAAAGATGTTGAAACCTGGAATTCATAAGCTCTTTTGGATTCAAATGACACAAAAAGCGAAGCCTCAGAATTTAAAATATTGAGATTTAGAAGTCGCGCAATCGCTTCAAAGTCGAATTTTCGAGTAATAAAAAGGTGTTTTCACTTCAAGTGCCATAACTTTCTCAATTTTCAACCGATTTTCAATCTTTTTTTATGAATTTCTCACAAATTAAATTTCGAATAAACTCGTAGATTATCATTTTTTTCCAAAGTCACGCAAAATATGAGTTTTTGAAGATTTAATTCTTTTTTTTTCTTCTTTTTACAAAAAAAAATTTAAAGTCCTGTAACTTTTTAACCGTTTGACCGATTTTAAATTTTTTAGCTTGCTTTTGTAGATATTTTTATTGCCTATCTTTGTCCTAAACAAACTTTTCATCCAAGTAGTCATTTTTATGATATTTTTCACCAAAAACTGACAAAATATGCCTCAAAACTTGATTTTTTCATGCAAAATTGGAGTTTTTGACGATTATTTGCAATTTTTTACTCCTAACCAGATACTTAGCCTCATATTTAGGGATATGGAACACATTGGAGGATTATTTTTTCAATTTTTTTTTCTCGCATTTCGAACATGAAAATATTTTTTGATTCAGAACACTCCAAAAACTGAAGTTTAAGGCTTCCATATGATTATAGAGAATATTTTTTTCACTTTGAACCCGAAACTAAGCATGAAAACTATTAAAATGTTGCCAAAATTCTGATTTTTCCAATAAAATACGTGTTTCTGAACGGTTTTTGGTATTTATCTATTTTGTAAAGTTTTTTTAAAGGTACAGTTTATTCACAGCATTCTTAGGCATCAAAAATATCTACAAAAACAAGCTAAAAAATTTAAAATTGATCAAACGGTTAAAAAGTTATAGGACTCTAAAGCTGAAATTTTTTGTAAAAAGAAGAAAAAAATGAATTAAATCTTCAAAAACTCATATTTTGCGTGACTTTGGAAAAAAATGATGTTCTACGAGTTTATTTGAAATTTAATTTGTGAGAAATTCATAAAAAAAGATTGAAAATCGGTTGAAAATTGAGAAAGTTATGGCACTTGAAGTGAAAACACCTTTTTATTACTCGAAAATTCGACTTTGAAGCGATTGCGCGACCTCTGAATCTCAATATTTTTGGTTTAAACTCAGAGGTTTCTCTTTTTGTGTCATTTGAATCCAAAAGAGCATACGAATTCCAGGTTTCAACAACTTTTGAAAAATAAGCCGCAGCCTACTGCTGAACCCTTAGTTTGGCCGACAAATTACCCCATGACGAAGAGAACAAACCTACCGATAATATACAGTACCTCCAAGCAACCTCCAAAAATTTAAAATTTTTGTTAAGTTCTGTGAATTTTCAAGCAGTTTTTCTTTGGAATTCATTTAAAAAGCTTTGTTTTTATTATAAGGTAACATGACATTGATGGATTTTTCTCGATTTGTATTTAAATTTTTTAGCTGCAAGTGTTAAAATCATTAAAATAATAATTTTAAAATTTTTGGTGCGCCGCGACATTTTTGAACATTTTAAAAGGAGCCGCGGTAGCAAAAAGTGTGGGAACCTCTGCATTTAGGAAATCCTGCAAAAATATCTTTAAGGTTACTTTGAAACCCTTCAATAGATTTCCTCAGTAATTCCTCCTTGGATTCCTATAGAAAATCGGAAATGCAGAGATTGCATTAGAAATGCATTTGAGCAAAAATTCAATAAATGATGTCACCATAATTCCTTAACACAATCAAGACAAAAACTTGTATTGTTGGGAAGTACTTATGTGACATTCTTAGAAAAATACCAAAAAAAATAAATTTCTTCAAATAGTATATCGTGAATAACTCTAAAACGGATAGAAAAAACGCCATGCTGTGTTCAGCTAAATTTTACCTCATATCTATCTATTTATGGAAATTGTTTTTTATTACCATAAGGTTGAGATACTTTTTATAATCGGTAAAATGCGAAGTACATAAAAAATAACAAATTTTAGTGAATTCAAAAATTCAGTATTAAAAAGCTACCCGCAAAACATGTCGTTCATTATTTTTCCCAAGTAGTTTGGATTTATATCAAGCTGTAAAAAATATAAAAGTGGTGGGTATTGCCAATTTTTGTACGGTAAAAAATATTTGTATGAAATTTATTACGAAAAATTACCATTTTTCAAAATCTCGCCGAGGCGACCTCTTAACGTCATTTCTGAAAGTTGCCGTCATACAAAAGTTTGTTTCTAACACCCTTAGCTATCATTTGCAGGGTGTGTCCCGAAGCTTTTTGACCATGTGCAGTTTTGGGACACCCTAATGTATATAGTATGGAAGATACGAAGATAGTCTATGTCCAAGGGTTCATTCAAATATTACGTAACGCTATGGGGGGAGGGAGAGGGTCTAGCTCTGTGTTACGCTTCATACAAATTTTCGAAATTTCTCATACAAAAATTGTTACGTGGGGGAGGGAGGAGGTCTAAAATTGTCAATTTTTGTGTTACGTATTATTTGAATACACACCAATGAAGTCAAGCAATTTTCCTTTACGAAAAGTTCCTGGATTGAACGGGAATGGAACCCGTCATCCTCAGCACGATCTTGCTGAATACTTGTGCTGCCCTTTTATCGAATAAGTAGAATACCTTGTTTTTCGTATCTCGTATCGCTTAAGAGCTTTGGGCTATTTTTATACTTTATGCCATTCACCAACAGGACACTGTTTCAATCCATAGAAGTAGGTATAAGCACTGTACAATCATGCATTCGTGCCCTATTCCAAGGTAACTTTATCAACATTTCTTTAAAGAGCACTGCACGGCGAGGATTCTAAAAATGTTGTTATGTCTTTATGATTCGGACTTTGGTTCGAAAAATTCCGTCCAGTTTCCCATGGGTTGAATGATTTCAAAATGAGGTGTTCGCTGTGTGTTGATTTATGACTTACTGATAGTATCTTTCCAGGAGATCTCTCAAGCATCTCTCCAAGAATTCATTTTCCAAAAATTCCTGGATTTCTCCAAAAATTCCTTCCGGAATATTTCTAGAAATTCGTTCTTAAATAGATTCCTCTAGGAATTCTTTCTAGGACTCCTCCTGAAATTCCTTGTCTAAGATTGAGCTAAGGGATTCCTTCTGTGATTCCTCAGGGAGGATTGTTTTTAAAATTCCTTCAGGGACTAATACAGGACTCCTTTAATGATTTATCCAGGAGTTTCCGGAATCCTCCTTTAGTTGTACCCGAGATTCCTCCAGAAATCCCTTCCGAGATATTCCTAATAATTTCTTCTAAAGTTTTTTCTAAGATTACCGAAAGGAATTCCTGGAAAAATGGAAACCCAGTAGAAACTATTGGAGGATATCCAGAAAGAACTCCAGGAGGAATTCCTCACATTGCTGATGGAGGAATCGATATAAGATTTTTTAGAGAAATTCCTCTAGAAACTGCTGTAGGGACTACATAAGGAACCACTGTAGTTATTAGATAAAGAATCATGGAGGAATTTCGTAACTAACTCCTGGAGGCTATTCATCGTAGGAAAATCTAAGAGTATTCCAGAATGACCTCCGGAGGAATTCCAAAAGGATCTGCAGGAAATCCAGAAGAAACTCCTGAAGAAATTCAGAAGAAAGTTTATGGAGGAATCCTAGATGGAGTTCCGGAAGTAGTGGTATGAATTCGGTTTTGCAGTTAAAAAAAAGGAGCTCCCGAAAGAATTAGGGAAGAAGTTCCTGGTGACATCTTAAAAGAAACACTTGGGATAATCTTACATGGAGTTACTGAAGATATCCTGGAGGAATCCTGGCTAGAATTTGGAAAAAAAATTGAAAGAATCCCGAAATAAATTCCTGAATAAATCCAAGAATTAATTTCAGGTGAAATCCCAAGAATAATCTCAGTCCCAGAAGGACCTCATAGTGCAATATCAGAAAGAAATACTTCAGAAATCCCAGAGAGAGCAATGAAAGGAGCCCGTAAAGGAACACGGGAGGGGGGGGTTGATGTTTGCGAGGAATCCTAAGATGAAATTCTGAAGGAATCCGATGGAATCCGATGACAAATATTTTAAAATTGAATGATCCATAAGAGCCGTGTTTCGTGAGAACAAAAGAGGTGGGTCCACTATTATTAATTCACTAGTTTACAAAATAAAACGAAAGTCGTGAACTTCTGTCAACGACCAAAATTTTTTTAAGCACAATTTAGCGCTGATTTCGAAACCGTACTTCAAAAAATTTTAAGTAGAACAGTTTTTGAGTTTTAGCTCAATATTGAGTTTTACAACTTTTTAAAATATGGAATCTACAAAAATTCAAATATTTTGCATTTTGTTCAACCAATTTTAAATCTTTTTCCATAAATTGAAAGCTGAATATAATACCATTCGGTCATCTTAATGCAGGTTTTGCGTCAGAATGATGAAATTCAAGATATTGGCGAGTTTTAGGGTCAATCTCCTTAAATTTTAGCAAAATTTCCAAAAAATTAAGAAGAAATCTTGGAAGAAATGTATTTTTTTTTTCAAAAAGAAAAAAAAACAATTTAAAAATTCTGTGTCAACGTTTATTTGACATATCAAATGTAGGCGAGTTACAGTAAAAAATTCAGCCAAATCGGTGCATTGATTACGGAAAATGAGATGTGGGAAGTGAGCGACTTTGCTTAAAAATAGAAAAAAAAATCGATTTCAAATCATCAACCCTTTATGGAAAGTCGAAAAAATTTCCACACTACTGTAATTTTTTTCCTTGGCATTTTCCAATTCAGGGCATGATTCTATACCAAAAATGAGCATCAGCTTACCGAGTTCAAAAATGCTGTAAACTAGTGTTATTTGTATCGTTCTGATGAGTCAAGCCGGATATGGTTGGAGTATCTGAGAATATTGTTCAAAAAATGAGCAGGCCTTTCTTGTAGAGTTGTGCATATGCATAGATCAGGAAAATCTACTAATCTTCCAAGTTTCGTAATAAGAAGTTAATCACCAGCAAATGTTAATGCTATATATTTCCACTTATCGTATCCCATTACTCAGAACGCCCTTCCTTAATACCGGTGCAATAAATAACCTAGTAAATTAACTTCTCGAATTGACACCCTCTTACATCCAATCATCAAGCGATCCTGCTAAGAATACATACCTGTACGTTTGCCGTTTGTCCACCCAGGCAATAAATACCCATTCTGTGAAACTCGACCTCACATCGTACCGACGACGAAGCAAATTGCTTATTGCTCTCCTACAATCATCGAACGGACGAACCTTTCGCCAGGAATCTATCGAACTACGTTTGCACCTGACCAGTTCTCTTACCTATATAGTTTCCAATCACGGCCAGACCTTATACTGGTGCCGGCTGCTGTGGCAGCAGCAAACCCAACTACGACAGTTCTGATGGGCCCGGAGCTTAACTCTCTTGATTTATTGCTTGCTCAGACGCTGTGTGCAGTGAATATTAATTTCAGATCGGGCTAGTTTACCGATTCAGCAGCAACTATCAGGATCCGTTGCAGAGGAATTTCTTTGCTGAGCCGTCGTCGTCGTCGTCGAAGGAAGCTCTGCACCACGTGGTTCCTCCTGGCTTCATTCAGACCAGGACAAATTGAACTACGTGCGGTTGGTTCAAGAATGAGGGCCGACTAACGTGATTTGTTCGTAAAAACTCTGACTATTGAATGCTACTTCTTCTTCTCCTTTATGGCTCTACGTGCCCACTGGGACTTGGCCTGCCTTGCTTCAACTTAGTGTTCTTTTGAGCACTTTCACAGTTATTAATTGAAGGGCTTTCTATGCCTGCCATGCATGAATTTGTATATTGTGAGGCAAGTACAATGATACACTATGCCCAGGGAGTCGAGAAAATTTTCCTGACCGGAACGGAAATCGAACCCGCCGTCTCCGGATTGGCGATCCAAAGCCTTAACCACTAGGCTAACTCGACCCCTATTGAATGCTACTCCATCGTGAATCAATACCCGATCAAAAAAGAATACTTTATTATGACTTATTAAAGATTGGCTTTATAAAACGTATATCTAAGACAGGTATTTTATACTCTCCCGACGTTTCGGCCTTTTTGTTGTGACCTTCTTCAGGGATTGTATTCATTGGCGTAGCTGGAAGGGGGTCGGGGGGCCTGGGGGGCCAGGCCACCCCAGAATCTGCCAGCAAGATTATTTTTTTATGGAAATAAGAAATAATCTGAAAACCTCTGTCACGACATATGATAATATGACAAACATAGATCTATAATAGACATTTATTTGGCATGATATGTGTTTAAATTGTTTTTTTTAACGTGTATTTTTATAACATTTAAACATTTTGATAACATGATGCTAATTCTTCACTTTTTTAAGTTGAACTTGTCACACTTTACAAGATCATTGTCCAAAATGGTATATGTAATTCACTCTGTTAGTTTTGTTTAAAAATATGATATAACCAGAATTA
Organism: Aedes albopictus; assembly: GCF_035046485.1. Lineage (NCBI taxonomy): Eukaryota > Metazoa > Arthropoda > Insecta > Diptera > Culicidae > Aedes > Aedes albopictus. The sequence continues at coordinate 158,406,881 of NC_085137.1, forward strand.
TATAAGAAGCAATGCTTTGTACAACTAATTATTTAAATCGCAGACAAATGAAATCTACATGATAGTTTTCAAAGAAATTCTTTGATTGGTATGTCAATGAACCTCTGAATTTAATAGCAGCATTACTGCGAAATATTGTTAAGTACTTGTACCATGGGGGAAAGATTTTGGTAGAATTTGAAATGGAATTCTTGCTGAAGTTTTTGAACCCCTGGAGAAAATAGATGTCATATAACAAAATAAGGGCCCTTATAATTAAAGCGAAATTGCGAGAGTTTCATTAAAACCATGCTGAAAATGATTTCTGGTCTGTCACTATAAATTTACTTTTCTTTACGTCAAACATCGCCACAATGCACAAATTCAAATGGTCATTGAGAAAGTAAAAATTTCTTTAAAAGTTATCCTTAAACTTCATTCAGGCTTCAAATCCTTGTTTCGTAATTACACCAAAGAGAAAAGGAAGACAAGGGCGAAGCAAGCATTTCGGCGGAGGTGAATCAGCCTTTAGCAAATTTATAATAAACCACTTTTTATAACTAAACGAAACATGATTAGATTGAAAATAATAACACTATATTCTCAAAGCATCACTTCACCCATCAGCAGTCACGCTGTAGTATTTTGTACATTGCGTAGGAAAAAAAACCTTGCCTATTCTTCACAAATCAGCATTGTGCTGGTAGCGATGGCCAATTTCTGGAAGGTTAAGGATGTTTCTTTACTCATGCATTTATTCTTCTGGAGCTTATATTATTTCTATTGTTAATATCTACAAAACTATCGCAACAAATCATAGCTTAACTCTTTGGGAAATTATGTACTCTTTTAAAGACTAATCCAGCATTTTCCCGTCAGAAGATTTTTTTTTAATATGTCTACATATGTATTGTTCCGAGTACATCCTTGCTGGAATTTCTTTAAAAAAAAAACAGTGTTATATACCCCTATACTGCATATACATGCAGAGGTGTCCTTGTAGAATTCCTGAAGGGAATCCCCGGAGAAATTCTTGAAGAATTATTTTCGGAGTATTTTCGAAGAACTCTAAAATGCTGGAATTCTTGGAAAAATCCTGGAATTCACCTGAAGGGATTCCTGGACGAAAAGCTAGTATGTATTAAAAAAATGTCTGTAGGAATTTAAAAAGCAATTCCTAGAGTGATTCGTAGTGCATTTTCTAAGGAAATTTCGGAACGAAACCCTGGGCGAGTTCCAAAAGAGGCTTCTCTGGGCGAATTCCTGAAAAAAAATCTTGTGGTAATGTACGAAAGCACTTATAGCATGTAAGTATTTATATGTTTAAAGTAATCCAAAGTGACTGTAAAAGAATAACAGGATATTTTATTGAAAGAATTTCTGAAGAAACTCCTTTTCAGGAGCTGCAGGGGGTATTCTTGAACGAATTCATGAGTGGATTCCTAAATAAATCTGTGGATGAACTCTTTAAATATTTCTTGAAGATAACTGAGAAAGAATTCCTAGATGGCTTCTTGGAGAATTTCCTAACTCCTGTAGCCCTCTAAAATTATCTTCAAGTAATTCAAAAAATCTGCCGGTAATTTGGGTAATTCCTTGAAGTCCCTGGAAAATATGGTGAACGGATATCTGAAATTTCAGACCGAGCCCCTGAATATTTTTTTGAAAAAATCCAGAGGAAATCCTGGAAAAATCCCTAGAGAACCCTGCAAGTATGCCTGGAGTAAACTCTGTAGGAATCCCTGGAGGAATTTCTGAATGTATACCTGGAGGCATCCCTGGAGAAATTCTTAGTTTTCCCTGGATAAATTCCTAGAGAAATCCCTGGATAAATGCATTGAGGTATTCCTAAAAAACAATCCTGGAATAACTCCTGCAGTAACCAGGAGGAAACCCTGGAGAAGTCCCTGAAGGAATCCCTGGAGGAATCCCTGGAGGAATTCCTGGAGGAATCCCTGGAGGAATTCCAGGAGAAATTCCTGGAGGACTTACTGCAAAAATTCTTGGATGAATTCCTGGAAAAAAAACTGTGGGAGAAATCCTGATGGAATCACTAGAGACATTTCTGAAGAAACCTCCTGAGAAATTCCGGGAGGAGTTCCTAGAGAAATTTCTGGAGAAATTCTTGGAAGAACCCCTGGAGAATTCTTGGAAGAACCCCTGGGGAAGTCTTGGAAAATCCCAGGAGAAATCCCTGAAGCAATTTCAGACAGGACCTCAGGATGACGGCCTGGAGAAACTTCTGGACTAATTCCTGGTGGAATTCCAGGAGGAAGTCCTGGAGAAATATCTGGAGGAAATTTTGGGGTACTTCCGAGAAGCTCTTAATGAAATTCTGAAGGTTTCTCTAGAGGAATTCTGCGAAGAATCCCTGGAGAAATTTCAGAAAAAAAATCATTGGGAAATTACTGAAATAAATCCTTATGGTACTTCTGGAGGAATCCGCAAAATAATTCCTGGAGGAATCTCTAATGGAACCCTTGGAGGAATCCCTTGAGGACAACTTCTTGGATAAATTCCTGGACGAAATCCTGGAAGAGTTCCCGGAGGAATCCCTGGAAGAACTCCCAGAGGAATCACAGGAAAAATTCCTGCTGGAATTAATGAGTAAATTCTTGAAAGAATTTCTGAAATAATCCCTGGAGGATTTCCTGAAGAAATACCTCAAGGAATTTCCGAAGGAATTTCTGGAAGAATTCCTGAATCAATTCCTGGAGAATTCCTGGGGAAATGCCTGGATGAAATCCTGAAGGCATGCCTGGAAGAGCTCCTGGATAATTTCCTTGGGTAATTTCTGAACAAATCTTTGAAGGAATTCCTAGATGAATCTCAGGTGGAATTGATGCAGCAATTCCTGAAGGAATTCTTGAAATAATGCTTGTATAAACTCCGGGAATGAATTTCCTGGAAAAATTGCCGTAGTAATTCTTAAATTCTTCAAACTGGCTTTCTCAGTCTAGGGAAATTCAAAACGACTGGTTTTGAATTGCCCGACGTTTCGGCCTTGTGTATTTGACCGAATCCTGGAGGAATTCCTGGATCATTTCTTGGACGAATTTCTGCAGGAATTCCTGGGGAAATTCCTGGTGGAATTCTTTAAGGTATTCCTGGAGGATTTTCTTAAAGAATCACTGGAGAACATTCAGGAAGAATCTCTGAAGGAATTCCTGGAGAAATCCCTTGAAGAATTCCTGGATGAATTCGTGGAGGAATCTCTGGTGCAATCTCTAGAGGAATTCCATGAGGAATCCCTAGAGGAATACCTGGAGGAATCGCTGGAGGAACTCCTTGAAGAATCCTTGAGAAATCTCCAGAGGAGTTCTTGCATAAATTCCACGATGAATTCCTGAAGGAATCCTTTGAGAAATCTCTGGAAGAATTTCTGTAGGATTTTCTTTAAAAAAAAACACTAAAGAACTTCCAGGAAAAAGTCCTGGAGGAATCTCTGGTGGAATTCTTAGACGAATCCCTGAAGGAATTCACAGAGGAATCCTGGAGGAATTCCTGAAGAAATTTCTGTTGGAATCCCTGGGGAAATTCCTGCAGGAATCCCACGAAGAAATCCAAGAATCAATTTCTGAGGGAATTGCAGAAGGAGTTGTTGAAGAAATCCCAGGAGGAAGTATTGAAGAAATCGCTGAAATTCTTGGGGGAATCATAAAAGAATCCTAAAAAGAGGAGCTCTTGGAACCCCTGTAGCAGTTCCTGAAGGAATCCCTGGTGGAGTTCCTGAAGAAACCCCAGAATGAATCTCGGAAGCAATTCCAAGGAATTCCTAAGTGAATCTCTAACACGAAGTTTTTTAAAGAATTATAGGAAAAATTCCTGAAGGAATTCTAAGGAAATTGCTTGGAGGCATTTTTAAAATAATCCCGGAAATTGTTCCTGAAAAGTAATTCTCGGGTGAATCCCTGGAAGAATTCTTGAACGAATTTCTAAAGAAACCCCATGAGGAATCCCTTAAGCAATCATATGAGAAATTCCTTAAGGAATCAGAGGAGAGTTTTCTTACCAAATTCTTGGAAGAATTTATGTAGGAATACCTGGATAAAATAAAATATGGAGAAATTATCTGCAGTTATTTGCAGAAGAATTATTGAATGTACAATTGATGATTTAACATTATGATTTCAGAATCATTTTATTTTTACTTTTCAGAGTTAAATGCATCATGACCTTTGGAAAAACGGAGATAAAAAAGCTTCATCCACATTTCGTTACGTAAAAATTGGATGGAACTCAAAAGTAAACCCAGATTTCTATAGAATTTTTGAGAAAATGTAAAAATTATGTAAAATTTTGGTGGAAAACTTGGACTCAGAAGAACTTCTATAAACTCAACTCAAATTCGATTAAAACTCCACCAAGATTCATATCCCCTCAGATTCAGTTCTGTGTTTAGCGACAAAAAGCGACAAAGATTAATCAGTATCATTTACCATTCAAATTGCTGGCTCATTATTCCATAATGAATGTTTACAGCCAGCAATGGACCTGTTTAAAAGCAATTCGTAATAATGCCCTGTGGGACTGCTTCCTGCCACCACACATACCCCATCCCCTCAATATCCTTCCACCGGAACTGCTCGATTTATCTCGCACGCACTCAAATTAACCATTCAAAATGCGATTTTAATTAACAGTGCCACATCAATTAGCACGCTGCGCGCCGGTCTACTGCTGCTGGTTGAGCTTGCCGCAGGCACGCACGCACGACACCACTGTACTGTGATGATGACGACACGAACGGACGGACGGACGGTCGATTGCACTGTACTCCTGTTGCACGGAGGATCGCATCGCAATTAGTTTACATTGTGTGTAAAATGTAACAAATTGGAATTGTGCTATCGATGACGTACAAGGGAGGAGCTGGTGACGGTTAGGAACATGCCTGAGAGGGTAGACTGTAATGAAACATTTTAATTCATGCATGCATAATTATGCTTGCATTGGAGAAACAAAATGAAGTTATTCTGATGAAAATTAAGTTAATTTACATACACTAAAACCTCTTTTTATGCATGTTTTTTTATGCACTTTTAATTTATGCACCTTTTTTTATGCCCAGCATAAAAAGAGGGAAAACTACTCAGAACCAATATTGTGCATAAGAATATTTAATAATGACAGGAACTATTGCAACGGCGACCGGGGGTGTTTACAGATGAGAGCAAAGGAAGGTTACAGGTTCGTTTTTGGGTGTTTCCGAATGTCTCATGTGCGTTACATGGGCTCCGAGTGGATCTTAAGGGTATTTCGGAGTCATTTCAGGAGTCTCAGAGCATTTTAGGCTGGTTTCAGATCCGTTACGGAGGCGTTTTTAGGGGTTTTGGTTTAGGAGGATTTTTTAGACATTTCAAGATATTTCAGATCATTTTCGGCGTGATTCAGAGGCGTTACGGAAGCGTTACGGAGAAGTTTTCGGGGTGTTCGGAGCTTCTCAGGTGCGCTTCATGGGGTCCGAGGGGATTTTGGAGGCATTTCAAGTCGTTTCAGAGCATTTTCTGCGGGATGCAGAGGCGTTACGAAAGCGTTACGGAGGAGTTTCCGGGGGGTTTGGAGCCTCTCAGGTGCGTTACATGGTGTCTGAGGGGGTTTAAGGGGGATATTGGAGGCATTTCAAGACGTTTCAGAGTATTTTCGGCGGGATTCAGAGGCGTTACGGAAGCGTTACGGAGAAGTTCTCAGGGGTTTCGAAGCCTCTCAGGTGCGTTACTTGGGGTCCCCGGAGGGTTTAAGGGGGATTTTAAGGTATTTCAGGAAGTTTCAGAGCAGACTCTGAAATGCCTTAAATCGCCCCTCATGCAACGCCCTTTAAAGTCTCCTGAGATCCCTTGAATTGCCCCTAAAGCCCCTTGGAACGCCCCTGAAACCCACTTAATACTATTGAAATACCCCAAAATTCTCCGTAATCCCATGAAAACACCAAAAAATCTTGACAGAACACCCTTGTAAGGCTCCTCAAATCCCCCGAAACAACCCCTTAAAACGCCTCTGAAGCCCCTTGGTACCCCCTTTTTGGGCTCTCTGGGAACATTCTGGAAACTCCCTTAGCCCCACCTCAACTGCCCAGGAGCAAGATCTGTTCTCACAAACTAGATTTTCTAATTAAAGCCCAAACTTTATTTATGCATAAATTTCCCTCTTTTTATGCCTTTTTTAATTTACGCACATTTTTAATTTATGTAGTCCCAGCCATGTGCATAAAAAGAGGTTCCAGTGTATAACTAATGCATTCTGTGTAATGCAACTCGAGGTTAATCGTAAATTAATGAATTCTATTTTATAATACTGTGGTTATTCTAGCTCCTGGAATAAGTCCAGGTTTAAACCAGATTTTAATTTTTCGCTCGTGCACGAACAAAATTAAGTTTAAAGTTAAATAATATCATAAAGTTAAGTAATATCATGAGAGAATGACTGCAATAAATGATTCCTCATCATAAGTTTTCTTATTAGTTAATGATAATACAATATGATCGGGGTCTCCAGTTAGCCTAATGGTTAAGGCTATGGATTGCCAATCCGGAGACGGCGGGTTCGATTCCCGTTCCGGTCGGGAAAATTTTCTCGACTCCCTGGGCATAGAGTATCATTGTCCTTGCCTCACAATATACAAATTCATGCAATGGCAGGCAAAGAAAGCCCTTCAATTAATAACTGTGGAAATGCTCTAAGAACACTAAGTTGAAGTAAGGCAGGCATAGTCCCAGTGAGGACGTAGAGCCATAAAGAAGAAGAAGAAGAAGAAGAATACAATATGATCATTAACGAAATTGAAAATCGATTATTCATACTCGGTTACTTTTGCATTTTAAGACGCTTATCAAAACCGTTTTCTAGCGGATCATCATGAGATTATCCAAAATGGACCGTATTTATGGAACTTTTTTTTCATTAAAGTCATTCCGATCTATCCAGAAGAACTAATTGATGCCTCCAGGAGATCCATCAGGGATTCCACCAGAAAATTCTACAGGGATATCAACAGGAGGTTTTCAGGGAGATTCTTCCAGGAGTTCCGCAAAGGATTCTCCTAAAATTCCAATCAGGGATTTCTGTAACTTGAAAAGAAGTTGTTTCAGAGATATCACCACTAGTTTCTTCCATGAGGATTCCAGGATGTTTGTAAAATTTTCCGACAGGAGTTCCTTCAAGGATTGCTCCAGAAGTTCCCTCAGCGCTTTTTTCAAGAGGATTCAGGGCTGCCTCCAGGAGATCCATCATGGATTCCTCCAAAAGTTCCTATTAGAGATATAGGAGCTCCTTCAGAGATTTGTCTCGGAATGTCTTTAGGAATTCTTTAGAATAGTAGTTCCTTCAGAGATTCCTCCAGAAGTTCCTTCAGGGATTCGTGCAAAAGGTCCTGCAAAAACACTCCAATCAGTGCTCCCTCTAGAGTTCCAATCAAGGATTTCTCCTTTTGTTTCTTTAGGGGTTTATCTAGGAATTCCTTCAGGGATCTCTCCAGCACTTTCGCAGATATTCTTCCAGGAGCATTCAGGAATGCCTCCAGAGTCCAGAAGTTCCATCATGCGTTCCTTCAAGAGTTCTTTATGAGATTTCTCCTAGAATTCCTTCAAGGATTACCCCATTAATCTCTACTGGGGCTCCATCAGGGATCTCTGCTGGAAATACTTCGTCCTGGAATCCTTTCTAGAATTTTCTCGGAGGTTCCTCCTGGAATACCTCCTGAAATTCCTTCGGGAATTCCTCCTGGAATTCCTACTATAATTTCTCCTGCAATACCTTCGGGAATTTCTCCTGGAATTCTTCCAGGAATTTCTCCTGGAATTCCTCCTAAAATTATTTCGGGAATTCCTCCTAGGATTCATCCTGGAAATCCTCCGGGAATTCCTTCTGGAGAAGAATTCCCAAAGTGCATAGAATTTCCTCGGGAATTTGTCTGAAATTTCTTCAGGAGTGCCTCCTGGAATTTCTTCGGGAATTCCTCCAGGTATTCCTCCTGGAAATCTTCCAGTAATTCCTTCAGGAGCTCCTTCGGGAATCCCTCCTGGAATTTCTTCGAGAATTCTTTCTTGTAATCCTTCGGGAGTTCCTCCTGGAAGTCTTTTGAGTATTCAGTCAAGAAAGCCCACAGGAATTTCACCTGAAAATCCTACTGGAATTCCTCATGGAATTCCCCCTGGAATTCCTCCTGGAATTCCTCCTGGAATCCCTCCTGGAATTCCTCCTGGAATTCCTCCTGGAATTCCTCATACACTTCCTCCTGGAATTCTTCCTGGAATTCCTCCCGGAATCCCTCCTGGAATTCCTCCTGGAATTCCTCCTGGAATTCCTCCTGGAATTCCTCCTGGAATTCCTCCTGGAATTCCTCGTGGAATTCCTCCTGGAATTCCTCCTGGAATTCCTCTTGGAATTCCTCCTGGAATTCCTCCTTGAATTCCTCCAGGGATTCCTCTTGGAATTCTCCTGAAATTCCTCCTGGACAGATGGTTGTCGAAAGATTGAACTTTCTCTTGTGTTGCCAGTGTTTCTGCTTCGATATTCCAGTTGCCAATTTTCAGAATTTTCTATTCGTCAGACAGTAAATGAATCTCAGGAGAAATCTCTTAAAGTATCCCTGGAGTAATCCTTGAACGAAATGAAACTTAGACGAAGCCTTGAAAGAAATCAGGTAAAAATAAACGAATAAATTTGGAGAGGCATCAATGAATGACTTCTGGGAAGAATACCAAAAGGAAGCCGGAAGAAATCCATGAAAGAAAATCCAGGAAGATTCTTAGATGATGGAGTCGCAGTAGTAAACCCTGAAAAAAAAACCAGAACGAAACCTGTGAAAAATTCCTAAAAGAAAATAACCCGGGACAAACCTCTGAAAGAATCCCAGGAGAAAATGCATATGGTTACTCAAATTGATGGACCGACCCATGGACCGACCCAACCCTTACTTTTTTAGGGAGGAGCTTTAGAAATTCACCACTTTAAAGTGTTTTCAAGACGAGGTATAAATAGTGGACCGGTCTCAGTGGGAATTACTCATATAGAGCTTCTACATGACAATGGATCTTCGAAGTATATTCAATGGAATTTGCCATCGATCTCTTCAGAAATTTGGTAATAATATCTACAAAAATCATACTAGACATGTTTCAGGGATCAACGAAAGACTTTGCCAATTCCCATTAATTTGGTTCTAAAAATCTACTCAAGTGTAGTGTTATTCAACAAATTTAAAATGGCATTATCTGATAATAATGATCTGAGGCACCGCGAAGCAATTCATTTTCACAAAGTGCACCGCGAGGCAAAATGTGTAAAAACACCAGGATTAGACAATTATAAGATACGTACAAGTATGCCCAACCGACAAAAGGTAAACTTTTGACCATACAGCATAACCTTCAAAAATGTCATGAACATCAAATTCTAATGTATACCAAGGAATCCTTGGTTTTACCATGGTTTTGCCATATACAAATGCTACTAGAAGTTATCTATAGGGCACCGCACTGTTTTGATTGTGTATAGAATTTTGACGTTTCTTGGCCTTGCTGTTTACAAAGTTTCTGTAAGAGTGAAAGAGAAGGAGATAATTTCATGCAGTGCCCTATTCATTGATTTTGAAGCAATATACAAATAGAGAAATGAAACCATTTCGACAGGGCTTCTATTTTGGACACTTCCGCTGCAGCACAGCCCATTTCGAACCAATTGACATGGTTTTTTGTATGCGGCGAGATACGTGTAGTATTTTGCCATTTAAAAAAATTCAAGTCGATTGGTTTGTTGACTAAGTTATAGCGGAAAAATGTCCAAAAGACCAGCCACTGCCCAACTGGTTCGGCACCCTAGTCACCCAAAGCAGGCTACCAACCCAGTCAGTCAAGCGTGTCATTTGATTTTCAATTAAAATTTTAATTATGTCAATAAATTACTGCCTCTGTCACCGTAACCATTTCGACATCGTGTACCGCGAATCAAATTAACATCGCGTCACACTTGATCCAACAAACTCCCTAGCGAGCGGAGGGAGTCACTTGAATAATTGCTGACAAAACGACAGCCAACGACGACATGTTTCAGGAAACACAGTCGACGAACGGTTAAAATGAATGACTCCCCTGCCAATCCCGCGTTTGGGCGCCACCGCATTTGAAATCAAATGTCGTCGGGGATGTGCCTTCTAGCAAGAAGGCATTTACAGAAGTCCCACCAACATCGTCGTCGTACACCACAACGCTAAACATCGCTTCAAATTGAATTATCCATGGTGATTAATTTATCTTCTTGTGAGCATCTACTTAATAACCACTCGACAATAACTGCCTGGCGGTGGTGCGTTGGTGGTTTCAAACTGTTGCTTCTTTCCTCGTAATGACGACGGTGGTGGAATCACCACGAGGGATGTACTTTATATTTGACTGATTTTGTCGCGTTGTCACTGAGTGCGGTACGGGGATTATCATCGATTAACTCGTTGGAGGTAATATGGGCGACAATTAACTGCGAAAAATCAATATCGGATCATGAATTCTTAATCAAACATGTGGCGCGGAACTTTCGAACTCGGAATCAGGGTCAGTAAAGCGTCGGATAATTAGCACGAACGGGCTCCGATCGATATTCAAATTGAGTGAGACGACGTGACTGGTTCAGGTTGATGAAATTTCCAACGTCCAAAAAACTCAACATACCACCCGACGAAGCCATTACCGTGTGTCAATTTGCATGATTAGGCAGAGGGGATGGCTAAGTATACTGGCGACCATGGAAAATGTGCACCTTCTACATACTCTTATTTAGTGAATCGTGAGAAAGTTTTCGATACAGTGACCGCGCCCTTGAGCTTCACCTTTGAGTCTTACAGCGGACAGAGGCGAACTTCTTATCCTTTGGGCGATTATGCAAAAATAAATCAGTAACAATCATTTGACGGTTTTCTTAAAGATTTCTTCTGCTGCTTCCTGTGCCCTTCGATTTTATTATTTTTATTTTTGTAGAAAGCTGATCTCCAGACTCAAAATATACCAGGCCTAGAATGGTCAAATGCATCTAACATTTTTTTCCGAATTTTTATTTTTTTTTATCAATTTTCAAAACTAGCAAAAGTAAACAATTGTTTTTAACTTCAAATAATATTCTACTTACAGGAAGCTGTAAGTAGGAAGTGGGGAGGGGGGTAACTAGTTAGGATACATTTGTAAATTGCCTCTGGGATTCGTCCAAGAGTTCTTTCTAGGCATCTTCCAGGAACTCGCTTCGGGATTTCTCCCGCATATCGGGAGTGGAGGACTCCCGAAAAGAAAATTCTTGGTGTAATATCCGACCCTTGTGAAAACCCTAAAGGACTTTCAAGGAGTCCTAGGGAAACTTGAAAAAAGCTTCTGAAAGAATCCTAGAAGCAAGATTCCTCAGAAAGATGAATCTTAGAAAGAACTACTGAGGGAATTCCAGAAAGAACTCATAGTAATTATAAAAAAAAACTCAGAAGGAGGATTCTCTGTAGAAACGCCTAGAAAATTCCCAGAAGGAACTCCTAGAAGGATCACAAAAAGAACTCCTAAAGCAATCCCAAAAGCATCATTTGGAAGAATGTTGGGAGGAACTCCTGGAGGAATCCCAGAAGAAGGAACACTCAAAGAGAAGAATCCCCAAACGATCAACTGCAGAAATCCCAAGAGCAACTTATTGAGAAATGCCAGAAGGTACTCTTGGAGGATTCATGGATAGACCTCCTGGTGGATTCTCACAATGATCTCTAGGATGAATCGCAGAAGAGCCTTCTGTGGGAACACCGGAAGGAATTTCTCTCTGAACATCAGCAGTATACTGCTTCCGAATTCTTACAGGCTTTCCATCACAATCACAACCGATAACACTAGATTACAAAATAAAACAAAAGTCGTAAACTTCTGTCAACGACCAAAATTTTTGAAACACAATTTAGCGCTGATTTCGAAACCGTGCTTCAAAAGTTTTTAAGTATAACAGTTTTTTAGTTTTAGCTCAATATCGAGTTTTACAACTTTTTAAAATATGGAATTTACTAAAATTCAAATATCTTGCGTTTTGTTCAAGCAATTTCAAATCTTTTCCCTAAATTGAAAGCTGCATATAATACCATTCGATCATCTGAATGCAGGTTTTGCGTCAGATTGTTGAAATTCAAGATATTGGCGAGCTTTAGGAACAATCTCCTTAAATTTTAGCAAAATTTACAAAAAAAATGTGTAGAAATGTTTTTTTTTTTTTTTAATATATAAGACGAGAAACCATTTTTCCCTTGAAAAAGGCCACACCCAATGGCCGAAACGTCGGGTAAAATAAACATATTTATTTATTTATTTATTTATTAATTTATTCATCTGACCTAGCTGGTCTTAATGAACATAAGGGACAGGGAAAAGCCGATTTGAGTGAATTGTCTAATCGTCTAATTAAGTGTATGACTGAGATAGCCGAACATAAAAGTTAATATTAAACAAAACAATTCAATAGTTATTTATGCAAATCATCAACCTTGTATGGAAAGTCGAAAAAAATCTGCTCTACTGTATTTTTTTTTCCTTCGCGTTTTCGAACTCAGGGCATGATTCTGATTTGTCTTTATTAAAGAGGCTTTCAGCCCTTGGCTGGTTCGTCTCTATCCTAAACAAGAGGTGAGCCAGAAGGGCTCACCCGGGAAAATACAGTATACGTGTCAATGGCTGTCAATTTTTACATTTCATTTTTCTTCTTTTTTTTTTGGAAATTTGTTTTAAATTTTCGGGTCCGGGGTCCAATTTTTACATTTCCTTTTCTTCTGGGATCTGTTCCATCACTTGTTTGGAGGGGGTGCGGCTTACCGCTCGGGTTCCGGAAACGGGGGTCCGAGGTGCCGGCTGGTGATTGGTAGGGGATGCTCTTCGAGGGTAACGGGCTAGCTGCTCGGGTCCTGGGGTCGGGCTGCATCGGGCTCTTCCGACCAGGCTGGTCGTGGTTGTGGGCGTGTTGGTGGGGGTCGCTTGGAGTGGGGCTTACCACTCGAGTCCCGGGGAATCCGAGAGGGCCGAGGTGCCCACATAGGCATGATTCTACACCAAAAATGATCACCAGCTTATTGAGTTCAAAAACGCTGTAAACTAGTGTAATTTAAAAGGATTTACATCCAGAATAGTACTCCAGATCTCACTGCCATTCCACCATTTAGAAGGCGTACCTGAAGAAGAGGCCTGGGTGCCTTTTCAGTTAAGTCTCCTCTCGAAAGTTCGTCAGGAAAATAACCAGAAACCATTATTGTATCAAAGAGTATTAAACCATTGGATCAAATTGTTAACACTTCAAGATTTTCACTATAAATATCGAAGTATTCCTTTGGTCCCAGGCGTGAACAACCTAATATATATTTTTACATCTGAACACAACGTATCCAGCGTATTTTGTTTAAAGTTTATAACCGGTCACTGGTTCGAAAGTTATAATTTTTGAAAATTTTCAGTTTTGAAAAACTTTGATTTTTTTGGACCACCCAATCTGAAAATTGGTAGCCCTAAAGACGAAATGAAAAAAAAATATACGGGTCTAATTATTTTCGATGAACTATAAACCCACCAAGCGCAAGCATCACGATAACATTTGCTCTTTTTGTGAAATATTTCGCTTTTCCTGGATTTTCACAGGTAGATAATTCCTCTGATAATTCCGAACGCTTCAACTTTTTATAAATATTAGACAGCAAGGCATAAATCCTGCTGAACTTGAATTGAGAACTTTTCATAAAAAATCTGGAATGTGAAGATATTTGTAGTGATATTTCTAATACAACTATCTAACCGACTTGTTCATAGGCAGATCCGATAAAGACTTTTTGGATAAAATTCTCCGGAAACACGAACGGAAAAAGTATAGAAGGAATGCAACATTACAACCCGAGAAAGAAGAAGTCCGGAGGGGAAGACTGCCTTTCTGTTTCAAATTGACGAATTCGGTTCAGAACATTCTGAAGCATCATGGACTTCACGTTGTGCACAAAATCCAAAATACACTGAAGGATGTGTTGTGCAATCTTAAGGATAAGATTTCAACTGAAGAAAAATCTACCAAATTCATTGTAAAGATTATGCTGCCGTGTATTGCGCATTTTCCACCCCACTGGATCCCTTTCGCTATAAGTGCGGGATCTGAATAAAACTGCGATTTCGCAGCTAATCGTGTCGGTGTCTTCTGCACACTTATGCATTACAAGGTGCTGAATAAGTGCGCAGAAGATACCAAAACCATTCGTTGCAAAATCGCAATACGCAGTTGCAAGACGGTGTAATTGTCTTTTAATACATTGGACAAACTCGCCGCAAATTTAAAGTTCGCCTGCGTGAACATAAAAATGCGGTGGAGAATGGTAAGCCGAACGAATCAAGTGTAGCAGTACATGTTTTGACCGAAGAACACACAGTGGATTGAGAGCAAGCAAAACTTTTGAAAAATGTAAGAAAAACACCACACCTGAATGCTTGGGAATCAATGTTCATCGCCACTGCTGACTCTCCACTGATAAATGAAGATGATGCGCCAATATTATCACTACTCTTCCATTTGACGAAGCTGAAAATACAGTAAACATTTTATCTTCACTCGACGTATACTGTGTAAAGTACGAATATGTGTGAGCGACTCTACGTAATTAGTCGGACATCGTCCCGTCGATGGGTTGCATCGGGCCCGAAACCATTCGGCTAAAAAGGTAAATAAAAACCCTTTAAACCGTTTGTAAGAACGATTTCGAAAAGATTTCCTCCACTTCTTTGGGCATAGAGCACCTTCATGCCTGTCACACGATGTACACATGCAAAACGGTCGTTGATAGAGGAAGTTCTCAATTAGAACTTTGGAGGTGCTCATACATACAACGCTAGCTGAGAATCAGGCTTTGTCGCAGTGGGTACGTTACGCCAAGAAGAAGAAGGTATCAGATTTTCCTAAAGAGCTCCCAAAGTAATTGAACGAATTTAGTTTCCAATTGAATAACATTTATTTAAATATCCATTTTTCATAGCTGTTAGGCGTATAAATTCTCGAGATGAATGAAACTTCTTGACAGCAGCTCTTTGTTTAGGCAGCTTGAAGACTGCAATCAATTCAAGTTTTATTTATAACTATAACAAACGAAATATAAATCTTACATTTTAGTGTCATTAAGAATCTCTCAAGACTCTCCTTACCTCAATTGATGCAATTCATCATAGGAAATACTCTGAGAAAAGAATTACCGTACGGGTTTTGGCCGAAGGGTCTCAGATTTTCATGAAACTTTTTTCACAGGTAGGATTCATGGGCTTCACAAAATTGGCCATAACTCAAAAACAAAAAAAAAGTGCATTCCAAAAAATTCAGCGAAAAAGGACAAACATCTTGAAATCCCGCTTCAACAGTGCATCAGAATTTCAGACGCACAATTCTCAAGAAACAAGCTTCAAACAACAGTGCATTTTATTAATCTGTTCTTGCTCGCTTGATATAAGCTTAAAAGTAGGTGCCAAAATAGGCCATTGTGGCGGCCATTTTGGGATTCTTACAAATCTGTCCTTAAAGCTCATGGAATTATCTTCTCAAAAATATTCGTTTTTATTTTCCACGAGTTCAAGCATGTTTTCCGGCTTTCTTTGCGATTTTTCTCAACGATGGAAAATTTTATGGTATTTTTTTTTCAGTTCATCTTTTATGGATTCCTGAGAAAATTTGCTTTCATTTTCTTAAAAAAATCACCTGAGTTTTCCGGGAAAATAGGCGACCCTGAATTTTTCTCAACTTTTATTTATTCATATATCCAATCCATGAGCCCTGCCTGAGGACAAAGTTTAATGAAAATGTGAGACTATTCGGCTCAATTTGAACGATTAAAAAAATCACCTTCAGAAACCTAAACTTTTTTGAAAAAATACATCAAACATTTCAGAAATCCAGTCAATTAGCCGTCAAATTTTGTCCACTCATTATGTCTGTTCCAACAGGGTAATCCCAATTTTTAACCTGCAAATTTAGGCAGGAACTCCTTCATATTTTTTTAGTCAATTCTAAAGAAAAATGATTGAAAATTCCAAAATTTCGGAAATACAAAAAGACATAAAGCTAAATGTTCGGATCGGTTCAAGTAATTGAACTAAATTTTTGTAGTAGTCACAGTCGACGTGACGTACTCAAACTGTAATTCATTTCAAATCATTAGTAATCTTATATAAGTGTTATTAAATATGAACTAACAAGAAATACTTCGAATGAGTGTAATGAGTTGTACCTTTTAATCCCGCCTTATATTGCTTATCCTTTGACAGATACGCGTATTTCGACTACTGTCAGTTATCCAGTAGATAACTGACACTGAGCAAGATTACAAGTGGTAGTCGAAATATGCGTATCTGCGGATAAGCAACATATGGCGGAATTAAAAGGTACAACTGATTACACTCATTCAAAGAGGGTATTCTGTCGGTACAAAATAACAAGAAATAGTTTCTTCCTCATGTATCGTATAACAACGTTGACTAATGCACATCTCTAACAACTTCTCGTTAAACTGAAATGAGAATTTCAATGAAATTTCAAATGTATCACTGATAGAAACTCGCACTAATTATATCTACCACTAAATTTCGTTACCTGAAGATCACTATTCCCTACACTTTCCAAAAAACCTTCAATTTAACAAATTTATTAATTTTCTTTCTACTTTAACTTAGCTCGTTTTGTTTTTGTTTTGATTATGTTCGGCTTTCATGCACCAGCGAACGTTAATGACAACCTACCGCAGTTGACCGGTCGCGCATGTTCGGCATTAGTTGTAATTAGTTTTTTGGGTACCCGGGTAAACGAGAATATCTAAATCATATCACAAATCGAACACTTTTTGCTGTCATAGCTCGATGTGATTTTGATGAGTTATTCAAAAATCTGATGAATATCGCACGAATAGCTCAAAGTTATATGATATCAGTTTTGTTCTTGTCGAAATAGCTGAAAATTTCTACATAAGAACAAGTTTAGCTCTTCTGCACGAAATGGAACACATACACCCACAGAGGTGGCTCAATGTTAGTGAAATGCCTTGTGCCCTTTTCTGAGCTGTGGAAACGAAGAACCACATGCTCTTATTCCCATGTTATTTACAACAGTGAGCCACAGTTGAGTGGTGAGCATCGCCGCCTGTGAATCTTTCGCCTTAAGATACTGGAAGCATTTTCTCATTTTTTCGGTTTTTGATTTTTTATTAAATAACGAACCAATATTTTCAAAATCGGTTTTCGTGCACATGTAGAGTATGGATCAAGGTATCTTCTGATTTTTTTTGAGAAGGAAAATGTTTTCCATTTTTGCAGAAACCATTTTTTTGTGAAAATGGTTTCTGCAAAAATGAAAAACATTTTCCACTACAAAAAAATCAGAAGATACCTTGATCCATACTCTACATGTGCACGAAAACCGATTTTGAAAATATTGCTTCATTATTTAATAAAAAATTGAAAACCAAGAAGTGAGGAAATGCTTCCAGTTTCGCCTTAAGGTCGCAGGTTCGATGCTGTATGCTGCCATTTTTTTATTTTATTTTTTTCTAGAAAAAAAGTGACAAAGCTTGTATGCTATTGTTTTGATCTTGTAATATCTTTACGAGCTATTATTGAGTAGTTCCACATATTAGATTTTGCTATTATTTCTGTTCTTTTACCTCTTATATCAATCAAACCAATATCGGTTTTTGCTCTTCAGTAATTCAATCAATCATAACTGAATATGCTATTCATCAGATTTTTCCAACTACTCGGGTACTTTTATTGTCCTCAATCGAGTGCGTACAGTATCGCCTGACTCCGCAACACTAAAGTCATAGTTAACCTTAACATGTGCGATGATAATTTCAAATACATATTTCATTTCAAGAATTCCGGAAGAGAGCTCATGATTTCAGAAGAGTTTTCTAAACTGGTCAAAGCTCAGATATGCACACATGCAGCTCATGCGCGAGATTTTCATGTGAAATCTTACTTTCACGAGTCAAGCGCTGAAATATCGTTCGTTTGCAGTGCTTGCAAAATGAAGCGTTTTCCCCTGGACGAAGCAAAATTTGCTCCTCTTTGACCGACGCTGTTCAACCCAGAGCGGTAGCTTGGCTAACATGCTTCAGAAGCAAGTGGGAGCATGAGCAATCAATTTTATTACTGAGAGTGAGAAACGGTGGTTCATATGCGTGGTGGCTCTCTGAATCTTTCTCTTCGCCGGCGTATACGGCAATGAATATACTTAGTTTTTATCCCGTTATTGCAGTGCAAATAACTAAAACTCAAATCAAATCGATTACAGTAGTCACGTACAACATTCCCATACCAACAGAATGATTGTTTTTACAAATTTTGAGCAACAAATAAAACCACTGAATCATTTTCCCATCTTCACACTCACCGCAGCAACTGAGCGTGAACGATCACTAGTCAGTTTGCTTCACAAGCGAACCGACGGATGAGGAACAGCAGTCGCAGTTGGTTCGGGTTTTCTTCGCTCCCTTTGCGTATTCGTTCGTAGTGGTTGCTGGCGCTGATAACTGGTCGTTTCCTTCATATTCACTCAATTTCAAGCGCTGTCGTTTGCAAAATGAATCCATAGAAATTTAAACGACATATGCATTGTTGTTCTGCGCAAGATTTGGTCTTGTTCTATGGGGATTTTTTTTATCGTACAAATTGGTACGCAGGTTCTCAGAATTGAATGATTTTTTTTTTTTTTCACAGTTAGTTCACACAATATGGGGCACGGTGAATGGAGACCATTGATTTTTAGGGTACCCATTTACCGTGCCTTTTTGTTTCAATTAATAAGTACGAGTAATCGTACTTTCTTGTTAAACTTACTTCGGTAATGCAAAATACATACCTGATATGTAAATTTAATTGCTTCTTGGTGGAATAAAAACGTTACTACATTTAGTTTATCGCTTGAATCACCTTAGCGCAGTTTTCGTTTTTTCACTATGAATGCAGTGAACGAGCAGAAACCCGCTTCATGTTAACACACTCTAGTGTCAAAATTATACTTTTAAATGTTTCTAATGAGCGTTTTGACATGGTAACAATACATTAGTGTTGTATTGGTGAAATTGCAGGGAAATTGTCATATCATTCAATCATAATATAGAAATAATGAAAAAATATTCGAAGGCACACGGTGAATGGCGCTTTGACGGTATGTAGGGTTCATAAAAAAATCACTAAATTCTGAGCACCTTCGTAACAATTTGTAGAATAATAAAAAAATCCCCATTTCACACATTTTTTGTAATGTTTACCAACAGAAACTGGTAGAAACATCATATCTCAATTATTATGTACTATACCTTTTTTCTTGTATACATGTATAAAGTGTCTTATATTATCTTACAATTATTCAAAAAATATGGGTGATCCTTGACATAATCATACCGAGATTTTTACAGGTCAGCTGGCATGGATTTGGCCCTGACAAACTTCATTGTCCAACCTATATTCTCACGTAATGGGATTGACATGAATCGCGTCGAATGGCGAAGTTCACGAGCAAAAGGGACGATTGGGGTTGAACGTGTCTGAAATCAATTTTTCAAACTGGTGCCGTCAAGCATCCAGTT
Source organism: Aedes albopictus (assembly GCF_035046485.1). NCBI lineage: Eukaryota > Metazoa > Arthropoda > Insecta > Diptera > Culicidae > Aedes > Aedes albopictus. The sequence continues at coordinate 158,426,451 of NC_085137.1, forward strand.
GACCATCCAAAGGGTCAGGTAGCTTGAAATTGTTACACCTTTATTGTGCAATAAATCCTCTGCACCTCTACCATATTAATGGGTGGTGATGGTGATCAACCCACGGGGTGACGATGCCTTCACCGTAACTCTTTCAATAATGGTTTTTTAAATTCGTCTGAGGAAATATGTAAATCACTTACTGATTTTTGGCATGTAGCGTACCCTCCTTCAATAGGGTCTTGCTGAGATCAGCATGGTCTTGCTGAATACCCCCGCGTATTGCGCTTTGACTGAGTGGCTACTTGAATTGGATTTTTAACTTTGGAAAATGTATTGATTCTTTAAATTTTATACTTATATTTATTTTCGTATCTCAAATCAATTTCAAAGAGATATCGCTTTTTGACTGCTCCGCCCTGTATAAAATCCTACGAAGGGTGATTCAACAAATCTCTCCCATACAAACATCAAACTGATTCTTAAATAGGTTCCTAGGTGTGCAAATTCAGACTATTTATTATTATTTGAAATTGTACACAGATCGAAAAACGAGTGTAAAATTCTGTGACATATGATGCACATAATTGGAGCGTGGGATATCATAGAAGTTTACATGACATATCATGTAAAGTTCATGAAATATCATGTAAACTTCCATTATATGTCATGTAATTCAGCATGACTCTGAGAGTTTACATGACATATAACACAAATTTACATGATATGTCATGTAAATCATCATAACATTAAGTTTACATGAGTAAAATGAAGTTTACATGACGTGTAAATCTCATTATTTTTATCTGTGTATTTTATTTTCAATACTGCCAATTGGAATATGGAATTATCTCTACTCTGCTAAAGAAGCCCATTAGAGTTTTCTGATTAACGTGAATAAAATCCCACACCGAACATACCTCTTACTAAATACCTCCAGCATGAACTTTCCAAATTCAATCTAGCTGTCCAGCCGTGTCGACGCGTGACCTTTCAGGTGCGCCATGAATCTCGTGCTCGCCGCGCCGGTATCACACCAAACGACATTCCACACACACAAAACTTTCTCACCGACGGCTGACGACAGTAATCCGCAGCTCGCTCTGCCATCAGGGACGTCATCGTCGGAGGACCGACGGACGGGGGGAAGTAATTTAAACCCGCAGTCAGTCATGCCCCGATCCTGGCGATAGATATGAATGCATGCAAACGTGAAATTGTGATGAAAAATATAAACTATTGTACGTGCCTACCAGCTCTATGAATGCCCCATTATTTTCAGCACGAAATTTACACCCCATATCGATTTACCAGCCATCCGGGTGAGTGGCTGGAATGCGGTTCGGAAGAATGAAGAATTTTCTTTGAAGGCCATGGAAATAGCTTTCATCAAATTCCTAACAACTAGAATGGCCTACATACTCAGGTGTGCGCCTTCTTGCAAATAAAGCTAGAAGTGTTTCGAAGGTCAACGAAACTTTCGAAACTGACCTTTGTGGATCTTCAAGTGTTCCATATACAAACTTTACACTGACTTCTCGCCTAGTTCTACACTTGAGTGGTAGGGTAAGTTATTTCGATGATAACTGTAGATAGCATAAATTGCGATAACAATATACTGATGAATATGGAAATCACTGCAGTCACTGCAATTTTGGGTGAATACCGCAGTCTGTAAACTGGTATGATTTACTGGATAGTGTGCTACAAGCTCCATCACAGGTTGAAACAAACAATCCATCGTAAAAAAAATACTTGTTTAGCACACATGCATAGTTCTTCTTATTGGTTTAACGTCCCAACTGGGACAAAGCCTGCTTCACAGCTTTTATCAACTAAGAGCCAATGAATATTGTGCGTTTGTATATCGTGTGGTAGACACATAGATACTCTATGCCCAAGGAAGTTGAAGAAAATTCCATTATTAAAAGATCCTGCACCGATAGAGAATCGAACCCGTCACCTGTAGATAACATGATTTCTTGTGAATGTCCTTATTTCCAATTTTTCGGTAGCTGTATGGTTTTCCACGTACTCCTTATCAACAGGTGGGGGTGGAAAACCTTTTACTTACCTCCTTTCCGGTCAAACTAAGGTCTGAGTGTCCTCTACTGCACATGGTAGCCGTCTTCATTCCACTCGGTCCATGGCTGTTTGTCTCCAGTTCCGCACTTTGCGTAGGGTGCGCTCTCCTAATTACACCCGCTAAAGCAATGTTGAACAGCAAGCACGAAAGACCATCACCTTGCCGTCACCCTCTGCGAGATTCGAAGGGACTCGAGAGTGTCCCTGATACTCGAACTACGCACATCACTCGATCCACCGTCGCCTTGATCAATCGTATCGGTTTATCCGGAAGTCCGTATTCATGCATAATCTGCCATAGCTGATCTCGATCGATTGTATCATACGCCGATTTGAAATCGATGAACAAGTGATGTGTGGGCATGTTGTGTTCGCGGCATTTCTGCAACACCTGGCGGATGGCGAACATCTGGTCCGTTGTACCGCGTTCACTGAAATCTCCACGAAATCTCTTGCAATCGGTGATAGATATAACATTTGAGAGTGGTAGCTCGCATCAGAGTTTCCACAATCCAACTTGTCGCCCTCTTTATAGGTGGGACACACGATCCATTCCTCCGATAATACTTCCTCCTCCCCAATTTTGGTAAAGACCCAGTGTAGTGCTCTCACCAGTGCTTCAACACCGTATTTAAGAAGCTCGCTTGGTACTTAAACTGCTTCAGCAACTTTGTTGTTTTTCAACGATCCAACCTCCTCCTCAATTTCTTGGAAGTTAGGAGCTGGAAATCTTTCGTCCTGTGCACGTACTCTTAGACTGTTACCACATCACCTTCGGTGCTTGCAACGTCACCATTGAGGTGCTGCCGCCACCTCTCGACCATCTCGCTCGTGAGAAGATACCCGTGATTGTCTCGGCACATGTCAGCTTGTGGCACAAAGTCTCTGCGCGAGCGGTTTTCAATTACTCGTAGTGGCGATCCCCAGGGAAGTCGAAAAAAATTTCAACCAGAACGGGAATAGACCCCACCGTCCCCGGATTAGCGACTCAAAGCCTTATCCATAATGCTAACAGGAGCCTTATCCATAATGCTATGATATACTATGTTGATCAGTAAGCTCGAAAGAGCATCGACCTGCTTCAGTCCGTCGTGGGTTACGAGCGATGACGAAGTTTTGTCCACAACCCGTATACTTGATTTCCATCCGTAAAGCGTCGCTTGAAACAGTATAAGGACTGTTCAATTTATAAAACGGACAACTTTGCAAGGCTATAAAAAAAAGACGCGTAATTCAAATTTAACCACCCATCTTTCGTTGTTCAGCACATCATCTTTCATTATAGTAATGATTTTTGAATCGGATAAAAATAGTTTTATTTCATAGAAAATCGGCCAGATGTTAAATGAGATGAATTTCATGATTGCTGAAAATTGAAAATATACACAAAATTACTGGTCACATATGGTGTATCGTTTTGATTATCAGAAAAGTATGTGCCATGCTGCAGCAGTACGTGTAATAAACATTCTGGCGAAGTTTAAACTCAATTGGAAAATTAGTTGTTGAAATATTAAAGTCTCAAGTGAGATTCGATTTTTTGATTAAAATTTCATTGTAAAGCAAAAAAGACATGAACGTATTCAATAAACAATTTTTTATACATCCAGTCGAAAGTAGAAATAATGTGGTTTCAAATACAGAAAACTACTTCGTAATAGCATTTCTGGGTTGGATACTGTGTGCCATTACAGGCACAGTACTCAAAACAGTTTCATTCTTTGAAGGTTCTTTCAAATAACAATGCAACCTAATACAAATTTTACATAATAATGATGTTGGAAATATAAAATTTTACATCCGATTGTTATTGAATAAGGTGTACAATAACATAGGACCAACTTTGATAAAAATAAATAATAACAAGATTCGCTAGAGTCGAAAATCGGCATCAATGGAGCAAAAAATATGCATTTTTTTACTATGACCATCTTTATGGATTCAATTTTTGATGAAGAATACAAAAAAAAGTAAATTTTTCTTATGTATCATCCAGAAAGCAGTATTCTACTACTCTGGACAAATTTTTAGCAGAAGCCGTTGTACTATTGCATCACAGGACTTAAACAAATATTTTTTAATAATTTTTTTTGTAAACAAGGCAACTTACTATATCAAGCTGGAGTCTGCTTGGTGCGTTATTACTTACCAACTGTTAAGCTTTACCTTTAGTAGAATAGTATAAGATTCCAATACATTAAAAACTTCATGAAAATATGTATGTTCAGTATGTGGAAGGTTATGTCGAATTTTGAGAAATGGGTTTTTATTGATGTTTTACGAAAACCGCTTCAGTTAGACAATAAAGAACATTTTGCCTAATGTTGTATTTTTCCTACATTTGAGAATAGCTATAGAAAGTTATGCAAAAAATTGATAATGATTTTATTGAAAAATAAAAAAAGATATCGCACAAGCAAGTTGTCCGTTTTATAAATTGAACAGTCCTTAATCAGCTTCGCCGGAAAACCATGTTCGATCATTATCCGCCATAACTCGTTTCTCTTCACTGAATCGTTCGCCGCTTTGAAATCAAACAAATGATGGGTCCGCAAACTGTACTTCCGAAGTTCATCAAGTATTACTATTAATTGGTTCGATTGGCCACGGTGCTTCATTTACCGTTATTATCAAAAAAAATATACCATCAAAACCTGAAACGTCATTCTCTTTCTTTATCATTCCTACATCTCTGGAAAAATTCTTTCAAAAATCGTTAGACAAAATTTTGAGTTACGCCCTTTTAAAGGTCCTTACCCCTAAAAAATCAGGGTTTCTATAGAAAAACATCATATTTCATAAGAGAAGCATGCTTCTGCCAACAAAATTTGAAACGCCATTCTCTTTCTTTATCATTCTTACACCTCTGGATAAAATTTTAAAATAATCGTTAAACGAAATTTTGAGTTGCGCCCTTTTAAAGGGCCTTACCCCTAAAAAATAGGGGTTTCTATAGAATACCATCATATTTCATAACAGAAGCATGCTTCAAAGTCCCAATTTTATAAAAAAGTATCATAAATAATGCTACAATTTGATACTATGCGCTAGTATTGGCTATTTGTATTGATGTTTGTATAAAAATTGGCCATTACGCTAATATAAGGGAAGTATTTTCAAACATGTAGGAAGCAATCATTTTTGTATCAATTGCCAATCATAGCGTGAGACGTAAGTTTTTTGTATTACTTTTTTATAGGCAAAACAAGCATGTCATCGCTTTTGTCATTCGTTTGTTTTATTGGTGAATAAAACTATAAATACTTGGGGCCCATATAGCCGAGGCGGTAAACGCACGGGTATTCAGCATGACCATGCTGAGGGTGACGGGTTCGATTCCCGGTCGGTCCAGGATCTTTTCGTAAAGGAAATTTCCTTGACTTCCTTGGGCATAGAGTATCTTCGTGCCTGCCACACGATATACGCATGCAAAATGGTCATTGGCAGAGGAAGCTCTCAGTTAATAACTGTGGAAGTGCTCATAGAACACTAAGCTGAGAAGCAGGCTTTGTCCCAATGAGGTCGTTACGCCAAGAAGAGAGAGAGAGACTTGTGACCTTCAAATGGGCGTAACTGGAGAATTTGACCAACATTATTTCTGAAATTCAGTTTATGGGTGTGCAACTATATAAGTGCAACTATATAAGTGAAAAAATAAATGAACTGTCGTTTATGTTTTTCATTGTATATTGTTCTGGCTATAATAGTAAATGAAGCTAACAACGTCCGTATCCTACAGGTAAAAGAATACTTCCCTTATACTGGCGTTATGGCTAATTTTTATACAAAATGCAGTCAATATTAGTGCATAGTATCAAATTGTAGCATTATTAACGATACTTTTTTATTATTTGGGACTTTGAAGCATGCTTCTGTTATGAAATATGATGGTATTCTATAGAAACTCCTATTTTTTTAGGGAACCCGGGTAGAGCTTAATGGCAAAAGAATGGCAAATTTTACAATTAAAACAGAATGTTTGAATGGCAAAATGTGTTATTTGTTTGTTTGAAATAAGAGTTAAAATAACAAAAATAATAACAAAATTTTGGTAGCAGAAAAACTTAAAAATAACTTATTTTGCCATTGTAATAACAAAGTAATGGTAAAGCATGCGGATTAAATTGAAGAACAAAATAAGTTATTATTGAGATGTTGATAACAAAATAAAACCCAAATTAACTGTTATCAGTAAATAACAAAATATGATATTCTTGAGTTGTTGATAACAGAATAAGAACAAATTTAGCTGTTTATGTGGCGATCAAAATAATGGTAGGTTTAGTTGTTCAAATTCAATTTTAAAATAATGGTAGATTCAGAAGAAAAGTAAAATAAGCTATTTTTTTTTCTTCAATAAAATTTAAGTTCATCAATCAATGTAAAAACAGTTTTATTTTGTGGAAATTAAAAACTCAAAACGAAACGAGCTTAAAAATCAAATTCACTTTGACGAACGTAGCCACCGTTGCCTCGCGATCTACTCTGGCTTCTCCTATTTAGGAACATTTGCGCAGCGTAGGGTTGTTCGCGATAACATTCGCGATTAACCATTTTGGATCTCTCCATCGCAATCCCTACGGGGTGCTATAATAGTTAATGGTATATTAAGAGTAAAATATGTTATGGTGCCTAATGTTTATAAATAATTTCTCACAATATCAAAATAATGGCAAATTTAGCTAGGAATGTAAATTATGTTATTGTTTTTATATTTTATACAATTCATTATAAAAGGTGCTAAATTGCAAGTTTTACCATGATAGCATTATTCATGCTCAAACATATCAATGACAAGATTGGCCATGGTTGTATATTTTGCTATTGATTTGCCATTTTAAGTTTTTCATAATAACAGAAGAATGGCAAAACGAGATATGATGGCAAAACCAGTTATTATTTTGTCCTTTGTTTGCCATTAGCCTCTACCCGGGAAGGCCCTTTAAAAGGACGTAACTCAAAATTTCGTCTAACGATTATTTTAAAATCCAGAGGTGTAGGAATGATAAAAACAAAGAGAATGGCGTTTCAAATTTTGTTGGCAGAAGCATCTTCTGTTAAGAAATATGATGTTTTTCTATAGAAACCCTGATTTTTTAGGGGTTAGGCCCTTTAAAAGGGTGTAACTCCAAAATTTGTCTAACGATTATTTTAAAATTTATCCAGAAGTGTAGGAATGATAAATAAAGAGAATGGCGTTTCAAATTTTATTGGCAGAAGCATGCTTCTGTTATGAAATATGATATTTTTCTACAGAAACCCTGGTTTTTTAGGGGTTAGACCCTTTAAAAAGGCGTAACTCAAAATTTCGTTTAACGATTTTTAAAAAAAACTGTCCAGAGGTGTAGGAATGATAAAGAAAGAGAATGGCGTTTCAGGTTTTGTTGTTATATGTTTTTTTACATAATAACGGTAAATGAAGCACCGTGTTCGCTTTTTATCGGTGAATTGCAACACAAGTAACATGTATTTTATTTGCGTAACGCGTTTCGGCTTACTACGCTTCAACGTTACGCAAATTAAATACATGCGAATTGTGTTTCAATTCACCGATAAAAGTCAATCGAACCAAATAATAGTAAAGGTCCACTGTGATTATCCTTAACCGATAATCCTCTATAATCTCCCGCAGTGTGACCATCTGATCCGTCGTTGATCAGCCTTTGCAATAAAAAAAAACAACCCGCCTAATATTCGCTGACGAAGGACTCCTCAATCGCCCTCAGCATTGAAGTCAGAGTCCCGGGCCAAATCTTGCACGCTGAATTGAGAAGTGTAATTCTTCTGTAGTTTAAGCACTCCAGTCAATGCCCTTAGATGTATAGAGGGCAAATGAGACCATCTTACCAACTAGCAGGCAGTTCTTTTTCTTCCGATAATAAGGAGAGCAGTGAATCAAAATTCAACCATCGCGCAACAATAACGACAATGTCGCAACCTGAATTTGTTGCGACATTCTACCCAATGCGACATGCGTTTGTCCCAACTTGAACAGAATAGGACAAAGATCGTGCACCACGAGTTTAGAGATTTTTAAGCCTTGCATTGTGATTTTCGAGCGATAGCTTCGAGTCAGTAAACACTGCAACGCTGCTGATAAATAAATAAATAAATAAATAAATAAATAAATACATACATACATACATACATAAGGCAATCCATGAGACAGATGCGATCAGCTGTTTTATTTTGTTTATAATGTATTTTTGACATCCAATGATCGGGGTGACAGTTGAACACAAAGGAATTTGTTAAGCACCGACGACACTTGACGAAACTTTGTTAAGTAGTACTCACACTGTGTTTACCTTTTTGGCTGTCACCCCCATCGCGAACAGTCGTCATGGATTGCCTTATTATCTGTTACCAGTTCTAGACGAACATTTGATAAGGGCATATCTGCTTTTTGTAAACAAACATGTTTCTGTCTCTATATGGCCCATCTGCATCCGCCACGCACATCAACACCCTTAACAGATAGGTTGAAGAACACTCTTTCTGATGAGGGTGTTGATGTGCGTGGGTGGATGCAGATAGGCCCTACAGAGACAAAACATGTTTGTTTACGCAAAGCAGATAGGCCCTTTTCAAATGTTCGTCTAGAGTTGGGAAAAGAGTGCCTCTTTTTCTGACAATTCTCTTCACTGATAAGGAGTAAGAGTTGATACGGCTGAACCCTACCGTGCTTGAGAAGGTCATTCAGGAATTTTCCCTTGTTGTTTTCAGTCCTCTAATGGTGATCTTGACCTCGTCTAGCATTGGAGATTCCACAGCTTTCCGTTGTCGCCGATTCGAATTCTGCCTGACGCTCTTCTATTCCCACCGTTCAATGATACCTCGAGCCTCCCACCTGGCAGCCATCATTAATTTATCTGTCAGCAAGTTTCCATCACTATCGCTGCGCATGCCGAAAGAAGGCGCCGTTTTTCTCCGCACACCATTGACAGTTTCGCAAAACCTCTGCTTACCATTCTGTTCCATACTCTCTTGCGCCCGAGCAATCATATTTCCCTAGTGGTCTTTATTTTTCTTTTTGCGCTGGATTTGTTATTTGGCTACTCTTGCTTCCCTACATTGCTCCCTGCTCACCGGATCCCAAACAGCAACATCCGACTTCTGGCAGCATTCTTCTTGTCCGTTATTCTCAGGCCCTCCCCGTCAAACCATCAGTTCCTAGATTTCCTTTGAGCAGCACCTATCACCTCCTGCATTGTTTCGCGGGTAAACTCCCACAGAGTGTGATTCCTCCAGAAATTTCTTCAGAGATTCCTTCAGTTCAGTTATTCATGCAAGAATTTCTTCAGAAATTCCTCCAGAACTTCCTACAGAGATTCCTCTCAAAATTCCTCCACGGTCTTTTTTTTCCAGGAGTTCGTTTAGAGATTCTCCAGCAATTCATTCAGCGATTCCTCCAGAACTTCCTTCAGGAATTTCTCCAAAAATTCCTTTAAGGTTTCTAGGGATTCCTGCAGGAATCCTTGAAAGGATTCCACCAGTAATTCCTTCAGGGATTTCTCCAGGAATTCCTTCAGGGGTTCTTTCGGAAATTCCGTCAAGGATTCCTCCGAGAATTGCTTCGGCGATTCCTCCAGGAATTCTTTCAGGGATTCCTCCAGGAATTTCTACAGGGATTTCTTCAGAAATTCAATCAGAGAATTCCTTCATAGATTCCTCCAGCAACTCCTCCAGATATTCCTTCAAAAATTTCTCCAGAGATACCTCCAAAAAGTCCTTCACGGTTTCTTCCAAGAATTCTTTCAAGGATTCCTTCAGGAATTCCTGCAAGGATTCCTCAACGAATTGTTTCAGGGATTCCTCCAGGAAATCTTTGGAATTAGGATCGACTGTAGAATCAACTGTTTTCGGGTGACTTTTGAGTCTAACAATTAATCGAGACAAGTACTACTTGTTTAATTCCAACGTTTCGGCCACTGGACTCGGCCTGAAGTTGGCCGAGTCCAATGACCGAAACGTCGGAATTAAACAAGTAGCGCTTGTCTTGAAGAATTGTTAGTCCAGGAATTCATTCAAGAATTCCTCCAGAAATTTCTTCAGGGATTGCTCCTCGATTTTTTTCAGGAATTCGTTCAGGGACACCTCCAGGAATTCCTCCAGGGATTCCTCCAGGGATTCCTCCAGGAGTTCTTTCAGGGGTTCTTCCATGGATTCCTCCAGTAATTCCTAAAGGGATTGATCCAGCAATTCTTTCACGAATTCCTACAGAAATTCCTTTAGGGATCTCTTCAGGAATTCCTTCAGTGATTCGTCCAGGAATATTTGCAGGGTTTCCTCCAGGAATTCCTTCAGAAATTCATCCAGGCATACTGGAAAAACTTGTAATTCTTCTTCTTTGTGACTCGACGTTCGCATTGGCCTGCCTCTTTTCAACATAGTGTTCCTAGAGCACTTCCACAATTGTTGTACATTGTGTGGCAAGTACACTATGCCCAGGGAGTCGAGAAAAATTTCCCGGTCAGAACGGCAATCGAACTCGCCGTCTCCGGATTAGCGATCCATAGCCTTAACCACTAGACTAACTGGAGAGTGGAGACCCTAAAACTTGTAATTAAAAGGCTCGAAATGTTGCTAATTGACAAATTGAGAGATGAGATTTGTGAAAAAATCGCGTTCTGGTGGGATTCGAACCCACGACTCCGTAGTCGCTAGACCGGCGCTTTAACCAACTAAGCCACAGAACAGGTAATGATGCTGTGGAATAGAAAGCCAAACTGCCTCCGAAGCCACACCGTGAACACTCCTATTTAACAAACCCATCTCTCTATTCGGCTTAGATGCCTCCAGGAATTCATTCAGGGATTCCTGCTGAAATACCTTCAGGGATTCTTCCAGAAATTCTTTCAGGGATTCCTTCAGGAATTATTTCAGGGATTCCTTCAGGGATTTTTCCAGGAATTCCTTCAGCGATTCCTCCAGGAATTCTTTCAGGAATTCCTCCAGAAATTTCTTCAGGGATTCCTTCAGAAATTTCTTCAGAGATTGCTTCAGGAATTCTTTCAGGGACTCATCCTGGTACTCCTCCAGCTTCAGGAATTCCTTCAGGAATTCTTTCAGGGACTCATCCTGGAATTCCTCAAGTAATTCCTTCAGGGATTGCTCCAGAAATTCTTTCAGGAATTCCTACAGGAATTACGTCAGGGATTTCTCCAGGATTTCCTCCAGGGGTTCCTCCAGGGGTTCCTCCAGGAGTTCCTTCAGTAACTCCTTCAGGGGTTCCTCCGGAAATTTCTTCAAGGATTCCTCCACGAATTGCTTCAGAGTTTCCTCCTCCAGGAATTCTTTTAGGATTTCCTCCAGAAATTTCTTCAGGGATTCCTCCATAAAAATTTTCAGCGATTGCTCCAGGAATTCTTTCAGGAACTCCTTCAGAGACTCATCCAGGAATTCTTCCAGTGACTCATCCAGGGATTTCTCCAGTAATTCCATCAGAGATTGCTCCAACAATTCATTCAGAAATTCATACGGGAATTTCTTTAAGGATTCCTCAAGGAATTCCTTCAGGGATTCCTGCAGGAATTCCTTCAGGAATTCCTTCAGAGTTTCCTCCGGGAATTTCTTCAAGGATTCCTCCACGAATTTCTTCAGGGATTCCTCCAGGAATTCTTTCAGGAAATCCTCCAGAAATTTCTTCAGGGATTCCTCCAGAAATTTCTTCAGGGATTGCTCCAGGAATTCTTACAGGAATTCCTTCAGGGACTCCTCCAAGAATTCATCCAGGTATTCCTACAGGAGTTCCATTAGGGATTGCTCTAGCAAGTCTTTCAGGAAATCCTAAAGGTATTTCTTCAGGGATTACTCCAGGAATTCCTCCAGGGATTCCTCCAGGAACTCCTCCAGGGATTCCTTCAGGGATTCCTCTAGGAATTCCTGAAGGAATTCCTCCAGCAATTCCTTCAAGGATTTCTACAGGAAATTCTTCAGGGATTCCTCCGAAACTTCCTTCAAGGACTGCTCCAAGATTTTTTTAACGGTTTCTTCCATGAATTCCTTCGAGATCCCTCCAGGGATTCTTTCACGATTTTCTCCACGAAATCCTCCATAGATTGTCGCACAAATTCCTCCAGGGCTTCATTCAGGATTTTCTCCGGAAACATCTCCCAACATTCTTTCTGGGACTCATCCGAAATCGAAACCCATATAAGACTAACTAAAAGCTCCAGATGCACCATTAAGCTTTTACCGTTAGCGTTCTAGGTGTGATACCCATATAAATGTAAATCACTTAAATATAATTAAACCATCATTTGTCATTTCGAACCGAAATCATGCGCAATTTCGAACCCAACCAGTTCAATTGCTCCCTGCCATTTGATTCTAGCGAAACCATCTACCTAGCTAGGACCAACAGGGCAAGTCCAATTTGTCGCATCAAAAATGCAAAATCACTTGTCGAATTAGTGTTGTACGAGCAGGCAAGCCCGCGGAATAAGCACACCGAACGTGCAAGTCCGACACACGACGACGCTCTCCCAGTGGAAGCATTTGCAATAATTACAACTTTCACACTGGTCGTTCGAATCGTATAACTGCACGATGTCGTCGTCGACGGATGGTTGCCATGTGTCCTGCCATCTTTTTTTAATTCATTTTGTTGAACGCGAAACTCACCAACGTACGACGAGCGGCCATTTGAAATCCCTGACCCACGTGGACCCGCTGCAGTAGAGCGCCAACAGCAGCGAGTCAGTTGGTTGAAAATCACGACGAGCTTAACAAGACAGAGAACAACAACCAGCCAACTAGCTTGCCGAACGAACCAGTAGGAACAACTCAATGTGCACAAAGTGGTCATTAAAATGTATGTAATTATGCAAAATGTGCACCATAGGACCTATGGGTAAAGTGCGCAACATGACAGGGAAAGTGACAGCATCGGTAACTTTATGGAATTTGTGAGGCTGGAAGTATTTGTAGTTCTAGCAACTGCTTGGATTATAAGAGAAAATTTATTTCAGATGGGAACTTGGTACCTACCTGATATAGAATATAAATCTGATTAGGGTATTAACCCACTAAACTCCTGGAGGAATCCCTGGAGGAATCCCTGGAGGAATCCCTGGAAGAATCCCTGGAGGAATCCCTGGAGGAATCCCTGGAGGAATTCCTGGAGTAATTCCTGGAGCAATTTCTGGAACAATTCCTGAAGCAATTCGTGAAGCAATACCTGGAGGAATTCCTGAAGGAATCTCTGGAGGAATCCCTGGAGGCAACTCTCCACAGCGTGAATGTAATTCACATTCACCGCGTGGAGGGTTGCTTTCACAGCTTGCTTACGACTTTGTTATACGTTTGCGACCCCAATGTTTTTCGGCAAACTTTCAGATAAAACTACAAGGGTAAATTTATCCATACATTGTTTTTCGATAGCATGCTTCTGAACTGAGATAATAGCAAGTGAATGTAAATCTTTGCAAATCAATGGTCGCACCCTGAATTCCTGAAAAAATCCCTGAAGGAATCCCTGAAGGAATTCCTGGAGAAATTCCTGAAGAAATCCCTGGAGAAATCCCTGGAGAAATCCCTGGAGGAATCCCTGGAGGAATCCCTGGAGGAATCCCTGGAGGAATCCCTGGAGGAATCCCTGGAGGAATCCCTGGAGGAATCCCTGGAGGAATCCCTGGAGGAATCCCTGGAGGAATCCCTGGAGGAATCCCTGGAGGAATTCCTGGTGGAATCCCTGGAGAAATCCCTGGTGGAATCCCTTAAGGAACTCCTTGAGGAATCCCTGAAGGAATTCCTTGAGGAATCCCTGAAGGAATTTCATGAGGAATCCCTGAAGGCATTCCTGAAGGAATCCCTGAAGAAATTCCTGAAGGTATCCCTGAAGGAATTCCTGAAGGAATCCCTGAAGGCATTCCTAAAGGAATCCCTGAAGGCATTCCTAAAGGCAGTGCCGGATTTAGGCTTCGGGGGGCCCGGGGCAAACCGTATAAGGAGGGCCTCCAAAAACAAGCTTTTGAATATGTGAACCGTACATTAACTTTTTCTTTTCAATATTGCTTATTATTCGTTTTTTTTGCTGATTTTTGTGGCTTAGAAAGAAACTATGTTGCTTAACTGTTTGTTCATTCGAATGATGAATGTTTCATTTATTTTTCAATTTTTTATCATGAAATATTGAATACCTTCAATTGCAATTCTCCAAAATATCGACCGATGATTTAAATAAATGAAAAAAATGTTACGAAGAAGCATTCAAATATTTATGCTAAAATGTCAAGACTCCGCATACAGGTATACAGCGTAAATGTAATCTTAATCAGATCGTAGGGTATCGCGCCACTTGGGCGGGGGCTTCTATATTCGTCTGTTTTCCATTATAACTCAGTCAATTTGGAACCAATTGACTTGAAATGTTGTACACGGGTAGATACTATACCTATCGCACCACATTCCAAAAGTTGTGTCAATTGGTTCAAATTTGACTGAGTTATAATGGAAAACAGACGAATATAGAAGCCACCGCCCAAGTGGCGCGATTCCCTACATATATTTTAAACTTTCATCCGGGTTTAAAAGATTCATGAAAATTCTACAAATTAGCGTTCAGTTCGAATTGCAAAATTCTTCGAGTGAACAATGTCAGGATTGTAGGGGGTAACTGTAGCAATAACACTGTAAAAACATTGTTCTGAGATATGTTTTTGAAAACTAGGTTTCCAAAACTTCCCCGAATTTCTCGAATATCTCCAGGAATCGTTATCTACTCTTTCCCATGATAACATCTGTCCTCAACGAACTGATGCAGATGGATATTAAGCAGTTATTTAATAGAGACGCTTTTTTGTTGTAATGATAAGTCCTAAAACAGTTTTTCAATTAAATTCAACAAGAGCTCCTCGTAGAACAAAATTAAAAAAAATACTTCATTTTACCTGATTATTGAACAACTGTTATACCTGTCTAGATATGAGTTCGCTGCAACCAAGCATTAAAACCGATCCCTCAAATAAGTCATTCTGGGAAATACACTTCAATTCTACGGTTGAATTGCTTAGCTAGCAAATAAAATAATGTTTTTTTAACTTAATCGAAAGAGCAACATATTTTGGCACCAAAAAATACGAAACTAAGGATTTTGATGTGAAGATATAAAAATTTGAAAAAATCTGGATAGGGAGAAGAACTCAATTACAACAACACTAGGACATGTATAAAATAAATCGTCTCTTGGAGGGCATTTTATGTTTTGATGAAGAAAATATATAGTGCTTCAGGATTCTTGGGGGCCCCCCCTGATCGGGGGGCCCGGGGCACTTGCCCCCTTTGCCCCCCCTTAAATCCGGGCCTGCCTAAAGGAATCCCTGAAGGAATCCCTGAAGGAATTCTTGAAAGAATCCCCGAAGGAATCACTCACGGAATTCCTGAAGGAATCCCTGAAGGAATTCCTGAAAGAATCCCTGAAAGAATTCTTGAAGGAATCCTGAAGAAATTCCTGAAAGAATCCCTAAAAGAATCCCTGAAAGAATCCCTGGAGGAATCCCTGAAGGAATTCCTGAAGTAATCCCTGAAGTAAGTCCTGAAGGAATCCTTGAAGGAATTCCTGAAGGAAGCCCCGAAGGAATTCCTGGAGGAATCCCTGAAGAAATCCCTGAAGAAATCCCTGGAGAAATCCCTGGAGGAATCCCTGGAGGAATCCCTGGAGGAATCCCTGGAGGAATCCCTGGAGGAATCCCTGGAGGAATCCCTGGAGGAATCCCTGGAGGAATCCCTGGAGGAATCCCTGGAGGAATCCCTGGAGGAATCCCTGGAGGAATTCGTGGAGCAATTCCTGGAGAAACTCCTGAAGCAATTCTTGGGGCAATTCCTGGAGGAATCCCTGAATGAATCATTGGCGGAATTCCTGTAGGAATCCCTGAAACAATTCCTGAAGGGATTCCTGGTGGAATTTCTGAAGAAATTTCCGGATGAGAAGGAGTTCCTTGAGAAATCCCTGAAGAAATTCCAGAAATCCCTGGTTTAATTTCCGATGGAATCCATGAAGCAATTCCTGATGGAATCCCTGAAGGAATTCCTGACGAAATCTCTGAAGGAATTCCTGGAGGAATCGCTGAAGAAAGTCCTGAAGGAATCCTTGAAGGAATTCCTTAAAGAATCCCTGGAGAAACTCCTGAAGGAATCCTGGAAGGAATTCCTTAAGGAATCCCTGGAGAAATTCCTGGAGGAATCCCTGAAGGAATCCCTGGCAGAATCCCTGAAGGAATCCCTGATAGAATTCCTGAAGGAATCCCTGAAGGTATTCCTGAAGGAATCCCTGAAGGTATTCCTGAAGAAATCCCTGAAGGTATTCCTGAAGGAATCCCTGAAGGTATTCCTGAAGGAATCCCTGAAGGTATTCCTGAAGGAATCCCTGAAGGTATTTCTGAAGGAATCCCTGAAGGTATTCCTGAAGGAATCCCTGAAGGTATTCCTGAAGGAATCCCTGAAGGTATTCCTGAAGGAATCCCTGAAGGTATTCCTGAAAGAATCCCTGAAGGTATTCCTGAAAGAATCCCTGAAGGTATTCCTGAAGGAACCCCTGAAGGTATTCCTGAAGAAATCCCTGAAGGTATTCCTGAAGGAATCCCTGAAGGTATTCCTGAAGGAATCCCTGAAGGTATTCCTGAAGGAATCCCTGAAGGTATTCCTGAAGGAATCCCTGAGGGTATTCCTGAAGGAATCCCTGAAGGTATTCCTGAAGGAATCCCTGAAGGTATTCCTGAAGGAATCCCTGAAGGTATTCCTGAAGGAATCCCTGAAGGTATTCCTGAAGGAATCCCTGAAGGTATTCCTGAAGGAATCCCTGAAGGTATTCCTGAAGGAATCCCTGAAGGTATTCCTGAAGGAATCCCTGAAGGTATTCCTGAAGGAATCCCTGAAGGTATTCCTGAAGGAATCCCTGAAGGTATTCCTGAAGGAATCCCTGAAGGTATTCCTGAAGGAATCCCTGAAGGTATTCCTGAAGGAATCCCTGAAGGTATTCCTGAAGGAATCCCTGAAGGTATTCCTGAAGGAATCCCTGAAGGTATTCCTGAAGGAATCCCTGAAGGTATTCCTGAAGGAATCCCTGAAGGTATTCCTGAAGGAATCCCTGAAGGTATTCCTGAAGGAATCCCTGAAGGTATTCCTGAAGGAATCCCTGAAGGTATTCCTGAAGGAATCCCTGAAGGTATTCCTGAAGGAATCCCTGAATATATTCCTGAAGGAATCCCTGAATGTATTCCTGAAGGAATCCCTGAAAGTATTCCCGAAGGAATCCCTGAAGGTATTCCCGAAGGAATCCCTGAAGGTATTCTCGAAGGAATCCCTGAAGGTATTCCCGAAGGAATCCCTGAAGGTATTCCCGAAGGAATCCCTGAAGGTATTCCCGAAGGAATCCCTGAAGGTATTCCCGAAGGAATCCCTGAAGGTATTCCCGAAGGAATCCCTGAAGGTATTCCCGAAGGAATCCCTGAAGGTATTCCCGAAGGAATCCCTGAAGGTATTCCCGAAGGAATCCCCGAAGGTATTCCCGAAGGAATCCCTGAAGGTATTCCCGAAGGAATCCCTGAAGGTATTCCCGAAGGAATCCCTGAAGGTATTCCCGAAGGAATCCCTGAAGGTATTCCCGAAGGAATCCCTGAAGGTATTCCCGAAGGAATCCCTGAAGGTATTCCCGAAGGAATCCCTGAAGGTATTCCTGAAGGAATCCCTGAAGGTATTCCCGAAGGAATCCCTGAAGGTATTCCCGAAAGAATCCCTGAAGGTATTCCCGAAGGAATCCCTGAAGGTATTCCCGAAGGAATCCCTGAAGGTATTCCCGAAGGAATCCCTGAAGGTATTCCCGAAGGAATCCCTGAAGGTATTCCCGAAGGAATCCCTGAAGGTATTCCCGAAGGAATCCCTGAAGGTATTCCCGAAGGAATCCCTGAAGGTATTCCCGAAGGAATCCCTGAAGGTATTCCCGAAGGAATCCCTGAAGGTATTCCCGAAGGAATCCCTGAAGGTATTCCCGAAGGAATCCCTGAAGGTATTCCCGAAGGAATCCCTGAAGGTATTCCTGAAGGAATCCCTGAAGGTATTCCTGAAGGAATCCCTGAAGGTATTCCTGAAGGAATCCCTGAAGGTATTCCTGAAGGAATCCCTGAAGGTATTCCTGAAGGAATCCCTGAAGGTATTCCTGAAAGAATCCCTGAAAGAATTCTTGAAGGAATCCTGAAGAAATTCCTGAAAGAATCCCTAAAAGAATCCCTGAAAGAATCCCTGGAGGAATCCCTGAAGGAATTCCTGAAGTAATCCCTGAAGTAAGTCCTGAAGGAATCCTTGAAGGAATTCCTGAAGGAAGCCCCGAAGGAATTCCTGGAGGAATCCCTGAAGAAATCCCTGAAGAAATCCCTGGAGAAATCCCTGGAGGAATCCCTGGAGGAATCCCTGGAGGAATCCCTGGAGGAATCCCTGGAGGAATCCCTGAAGGAATCCCTGGAGGAATTCGTGGAGCAATTCCTGGAGAAACTCCTGAAGCAATTCTTGGGGCAATTCCTGGAGGAATCCCTGAAACAATTCCTGAAGGGATTCCTGGTGGAATTTCAGAAGAAATTTCCGGATGAGAAGGAGTTCCTTGAGAAATCCCTGAAGAAATTCCAGAAATCCCTGGTTTAATTTCCGATGGAATCCATGAAGCAATTCCTGATGGAATCCCTGAAGGAATTCCTGACGAAATCTCTGAAGGAATTCCTGGAGGAATCGCTGAAGAAAGTCCTGAAGGAATCCTTGAAGGAATTCCTTAAAGAATCCCTGAAGGTATTCCTGAAGGAACCCCTGAAGGTATTCCTGAAGGAATCCCTGAAGGTATTCCTGAAGGAATCCCTGAAGGTATTCCTGAAGGAATCCCTGAAGGTATTCCTGAAGGAATCCCTGAAGGTATTCCTGAAGGAATCCCTGAGGGTATTCCTGAAGGAATCCCTGAAGGTATTCCTGAAGGAATCCCTGAAGGTATTCCTGAAGGAATCCCTGAAGGTATTCCTGAAGGAATCCCTGAAGGTATTCCTGAAGGAATCCCTGAAGGTATTCCTGAAGGAATCCCTGAAGGTATTCCTGAAGGAATCCCTGAAGGTATTCCTGAAGGAATCCCTGAAGGTATTCCTGAAGGAATCCCTGAAGGTATTCCTGAAGGAATCCCTGAAGGTATTCCTGAAGGAATCCCTGAAGGTATTCCTGAAGGAATCCCTGAAGGTATTCCTGAAGGAATCCCTGAAGGTATTCCTGAAGGAATCCCTGAAGGTATTCCTGAAGGAATCCCTGAAGGTATTCCTGAAGGAATCCCTGAAGGTATTCCTGAAGGAATCCCTGAAGGTATTCCTGAAGGAATCCCTGAAGGTATTCCTGAAGGAATCCCTGAAGGTATTCCTGAAGGAATCCCTGAAGGTATTCCTGAAGGAATCCCTGAAGGTATTCCTGAAGGAATCCCTGAAGGTATTCCTGAAGGAATCCCTGAAGGTATTCCTGAAGGAATCCCTGAAGGTATTCCTGAAGGAATCCCCGAAGGTATTCCTGAAGGAATCCCTGAAGGTATTCCTGAAGGAATCCCTGAAGGTATTCCTGAAGGAATCCCTGAAGGTATTCCTGAAGGAATCCCTGAAGGTATTCCTGAAGGAATCCCTGAAGGTATTCCTGAAGGAATCCCTGAATGTATTCCTGAAGGAATCCCTGAATGTATTCCTGAAGGAATCCCTGAATGTATTCCTGAAGGAATCCCTGAAAGTATTCCCGAAGGAACCCCTGAAGGTATTCC
This sequence comes from Aedes albopictus, assembly GCF_035046485.1. Classification (NCBI taxonomy): domain Eukaryota; kingdom Metazoa; phylum Arthropoda; class Insecta; order Diptera; family Culicidae; genus Aedes; species Aedes albopictus. The sequence goes on from NC_085137.1 coordinate 158,446,282, forward strand.
CGAAGGAATCCCTGAAGGTATTCCCGAAGGAATCCCTGAAGGTATTCCCGAAGGAATCCCTGAAGGTATTCCCGAAGGAATCCCTGAAGGTATTCCCGAAGGAATCCCTGAAGGTATTCCCGAAGGAATCCCTGAAGGTATTCCCGAAGGAATCCCTGAAGGTATTCCCGAAGGAATCCCTGAAGGTATTCCCGAAGGAATCCCTGAAGGTATTCCCGAAGGAATCCCTGAAGGTATTCCCGAAGGAATCCCTGAAGGTATTCCCGAAGGAATCCCTGAAGGTATTCCTGAAGGAATCCCTGAAGGTATTCCCGAAAGAATCCCTGAAGGTATTCCCGAAGGAATCCCTGAAGGTATTCCCGAAGGAATCCCTGAAGGTATTCCCGAAGGAATCCCTGAAGGTATTCCCAAAGGAATCCCTGAAGGTATTCCCGAAGGAATCCCTGAAGGTATTCCTGAAGGAATCCCTGAAGGTATTCCCGAAGGAATCCCTGAAGGTATTCCCGAAAGAATCCCTGAAGGTATTCCCGAAGGAATCCCTGAAGGTATTCCCGAAGGAATCCCTGAAGGTATTCCCGAAGGAATCCCTGAAGGTATTCCCGAAGGAATCCCTGAAGGTATTCCCGAAGGAATCCCTGAAGGTATTCCCGAAGGAATCCCTGAAGGTATTCCCGAAGGAATCCCTGAAGGAATTCCTGAAGGAATCCCTGAAGGAGTTCCTGAAGGAATCCCTGAAGATATTCCTGTAGGAATCCCTGAAGATATTCCTGAAGGAATCCCTGAAGATATTCCTGTAGGAATCCCTGAAGATATTCCTGAAGGAATCCCTAAAGATATTCCTGAAGGAATCCCTGAAGATATTCCTGAAGGAATCCCTGAATGAATTCCTGGAGGGATCCCTGAAGAAATCCCTGGAGAAGTCCCAGGAGGAATACCTGAAGGAATCCTGTTGAAATTCCTGGAGCAACTCCTGGAGCAATTCCTGAAGTAATTCCTGGAGGAATCCCTGGAGAAATCCCTGGAAAAATCCCTGAAGGAATCTCTGGAGGAATCCCTGGCGGAATCGCTGGAGGAATCCTTGGAGAAATCCCTGGCGAAATCCCTGGAGGAATCCCTGGTGAAATCCCGAGAGGAATCTCTGGAGGAACCTCTGGAGGAACCCCTGCAGGAATCCCAGAAGTAATCCCTGGAGGAATCCCTGGAGTAATTCCTGGAAAAATCCCTGGAGGCATTCCCCAAGAAATTCCTGGAGGAATCCGTGGAAAAAATCTTGGAGGAATCCCTGAATTAATTCCTGGATACATCCCTGAAGAAATCCCCGGAAGAGTTCCTAGATGAATCGCCGGAGTAAATCGTGGAGAAATTCCAGGAGGAGTTCCTGTAGTAATACCCAGAAGAATCCCTGGGGGATTTCTTGGATGAATTCCCGAAGGAACCCCCGGAGAAATTCCTGAAAAAACCGGAGGAATTCCTGGAGAAATTATTAGAGGGATCATTGAAGTAATTCCTTGAGGAAATATTGATGGGATCGTCGGGATGATGATGGGATACCTGAGTTTATACCTTTGCAGTTAATAAAATCTGACCTACAGATTTCAATAGTTAAATATTTTTTGGGAAGAACGGAAGCACACTTAAAATTTGTTCAAACATCAAAAGAACTCCGCCAGTTTTCGTATCCAACTGCCGCCGTCTCAAAAAGGATCGGCCTCCTAATTATCATCCATTCATTTTCCGACGATTTAATGACTGTCTACAGCTGTTACTCCATCATGCTCACCCGGTGCCATTTTCCACATCCGGCTTCATTCCCATTAGCTCGCGCGGAAATCATTTGTCTCTGTTGAGCAACCTGAACAAATCCCATAAATCAGTGGCGTTCTACCTGCCGCTCAACTATTAAGCTGCCAACCAACCACCCGAACCCGACGCGATGGCCTCGAGGCCATTCAGAGGTTTATGCTTCAACCTCCTCGTGAACTAGTCCATCCAGCTAGAAGCCTAGTGGTTTGCGCGCTCCAGATTGCCAATCTGCGAATGAATTCAACAAAAACCATTGCATTGGCGAACCCTCTATCTCTATGCCTGACGACCTGACAGGCAATATTCCACACCGTTGAGCCCCAACAGGAGCTAATTACGTTTTATTACCATCAATTTAATTTAGAATTTGATTCCGATGGGGGCGCTTACCCCAGGTAGGAACGAACGAAACTGCTCACCGAACAACTACTGGCCGTGTGAAAAGGTAACTGGCGGCAGTAGAACGGTGGAAATGGTGACTTGATCGGGCAGAGGTCGTGGTCGGGAATGGCAATTCAGACAATCCAGGGGTTCTCAATTTGATTGACTGTGTGGGAAAGTTATTATTATTTAATCTGATTTAATCCGAATTTTATCCTAATTTAATCCGACAGCTGCATGTTGCACTATAAAAAGCAATTCATCTGCCTATCTACAGGCGATAGACGAAAAGATCGGGATAAGCGAAATTTTTACATTTCAAAATATGTTTAACTACCTGTTACTTTTTGTGAAAACATAAAAAAAAATCTAATTTTCATTGTTAGTTGCTTATATCCAATTGTCTGTTAATGACCCAAACTTGAAGATGATTGTGCTCTCCTGCATGAAGTTGGAGCGATTCCTGTAAAATGCATTATAAGTCGAACGTTTTTGAAAGTTAATTATACTAAAAAAAAACCTCACAAGTTGAATATTGAAAGGACGAAACCTTGGATGATATTTTATAAGAATCTACTTGATTTTTTTTTTTTGTTTTAATTTAAGAACCCCTGGATCAGTTTCAGAATAAATCTTTAGTAGAATGTTCCAAGGAATCATTGGAGAAACTTCTGAAATAAATCTTGGAATAAATATCGATGAAATTTTTGGTGGAATTTTTTAATCAGACCTTTAAGCATTTCCCAATAGAAACCTCGCAGAAAATTATGAAAAAAATCATTGAAATAACTCTTACAAGAGTTCCTGAAGGAATCCTTGAAGGAATTACTGGACGAGTCATTGTAGGAACTCATGCTACAATATTTAAAGTAATACCTAAATACATTTTGGGAGCATATTCTGAAGAATTTTTGGAATAAATCCCTGGAAAAATACTTGGATACTTGAATTCATGAAGTTTTTTTTGTAAAAAAATTCTAAAGGAAGCCAAGAAGTAATTCTTGATGGCATTTCTGACTGAATCCTTGAAGGTTCCGGGTCATTTGACCCAACGTCTTTTGGCCGAATGTCGTTTGGCCTAAAATGAATGATGTGCTTAAGTGACCGTGATCATGCCACTGATCCTCGTCTCAATATAACACCAAAGAACAGCCTATGATCTTTGACTTTGATAAAATATTGACAGTTTCAACGCCAACTAAGCCCTAAACATTACAACTAAAAAGAAAAGCCTGATTAAAAGAAGGAAAGATATCTGATGATCATATTGGCAGTTAGAATGCGAGAAACTTCCTTGATTATTTTGATCATGATTCGGTCAAACGGCATTCGGCCAAACGACATTCGGGCAAACGGCATTCGTTCAAATGGCCGGACACCATCCTTGATAGCTATTTCTACAGAAATCCCTAGAGGAATTCTTGAGAGAATCTTTTGAGGGGTTTGTAGGGAAAAAATAAATTTAAAAAACTACTTTTACAATCATTATAGGAGTTTTTCAATGAATACTTGGAGGAGTTCTGTGAAAAATCTTTGGAACTTTTCCTTAAAAAATAATTAACCCTCGAGCAGTCGCGTTTTTGACTACTGTGGAGCTTGGAAATATTGTGGACAAGCGGGTGCCCCCCAGGAAGTAACTGGTGTTTACCTTTTGACGTTCGCGAAGTGATGACGCGACGACCGTTTGCACGCCTACTAGATTACTTGATGTGCATTTGGCAGACCATGTGCTACCCGCGTTCAATGGAAGGCTAGTCGAACAATAATGCAGATTCAATACCACACAACTACCTGCAGCGTCGCCGCGCTCACGCTGTGTACCACAAGCGTACATTTTTCATGGTGCGTGTACTCAGTACACGACGCGACCGCTCCCGGGTTAATGAAGCAATCCTTGGTGGAATCGTCAAAAGATTCCTCGCAATAAATCATTAAAAACCTTTTGGGGGAATTTATGATAGATTGCACGGATTAATGTCTGAAGGATTTTTAAAAAAAAAATCCTGGAGGAATTCTTGGTAGAGTTCCTAAACCAATTCTGAGGGAATCCTTGAAGGAGTTCCTGCAAAAGTCCTTGAATCGTTGCAGTAATCCATTGGGGTAGTCTGTAAAAACCTTTCAATGAAATCCTAGAATAACGCATGAAACAATTTCAGGACGAGTCATTAGAGGAATTCCTGAAGGTTCCCCGAGAGGAGTTCCCGAAGAAATCATTGGAGGAATTACTGAAAGAATCCATGGAAGATTTCATGGAGAAATTTCTAACAAAGCTCCTGAATATATTCGATTCTACTATATCTCACTTTTCACCTTTCACTTTTTTGATTCTTCAGGAGAATTGCTTTTAGTTCATTTTTGTAAAAAAAAAAAAAAAAACATTTCGAAATTCCTTTTTTCTAAAGGTTAGTTAAAGAGTTCTTAAAAGATTTCTCAAGGAGATCTTACAGAGAATCCTCCAGAAATTATTCCAAGAATTCATACAAGAGTTTCTCCATTGACTCGTCTAGGAACTCCTCCAAAAAATAGTCCAATAATTCTTGTAAGAAATATTCCAGGAATTCCCCCAACTATCCATGTCCAGGATTTTTTTTTTTTTCAAAACAAAAATCATTGATGTTCTACAATCTACAAGCATCCCTCAAGAAATTTATTCTTTCATAACATTTGGCAGTATTTTCTTCAATGATTTATTCAGGAATTTCTTCATGGGTTTCTTTAAAGATTCTTCCGGCAGGAAATTTCCCTAGAATTTTTCTAAAAAAAATTTAGGAGTTCCGCTAACAAATTATTCCTCCAAGGGTTACTCCAAAAATTCTTCGATGATTTCTCTAAGAGTTCTCATAAACTTTCCACTAGAATTAATTTTTCAAAGACTCGTCGAGGTACTCCTCCAAGAAATACTTCAGGAATTTTGCTAAGAAATATTCCCAAGCGTTTGACAAAAATTTCAGGGATTCTTCAAAAAAATCTCAAGGAATTTCTCCTAGGAATACTTCAGTTTTTTGCTGCAGCCAACGGAATTCCTCCATTTATTCTACCACAGATTCTTCGATATTTTTTTCAAGGATTTGCCCAGAAATTTATCCAAGAATTTCTGGAGGAACTTTAAAATGATAACTGCAGAAGTTCAACCAGGAATTTCTACAGGAAGTCTTGCACATGATCGACCAGAAATTATCTAAGAAATTCTACTAGGAATACCACCATAAATTCCTCCAGGATTTCCACCAAGATCTGCTCCAGGAATTCCGCGAGGAATTCTTTAAAGAATTCAACCAGGAATTTCATCTGAGATTCAACTTCAAATTCTTCCAAGAATTCCACCAGGAACTTTTTCATGAAGTCCAGCAGAAGGTTCTCTTAAAAATCCTTTACGAATCACTCCATAAATTCCTCTAGGCATTCCAACAGAAATTCTTCCAGGAATATCATCAGGGTTTCCTCCACAAATCCCACAAATATATCCACTAGGATTTTCTGGACCAATTCCACTGGGAATTACATAAGGGATTTCACCAGTAATTATACTAGGATTTTTTTTCTCTTTTTTTATTCAGGGATGTTCTGTCGTAGACAGGTTCATCCTCTTGGAATTCGTCCTGGGATTAGACCTAATATTCTTTTAAGAAATTCACTTCCAACAGTTCTAGCAGAAGCTTATTTAAGAATTTTTCCATAAGTAACTCTTTGGATTCCTCAAGGAATTCAAAAAGTAATTTCTCCAGAATTTTACCAGGAATTTCTACAGAAATTCCACCAAGGACTCTTCCAGAAATTCCACAAGGAGTTCCACTATAAATTTCCACCGTCCCCCAAAAATGTGTTATGTAATTAACCAGGCATTACACACAGGTGTTCCGACAGAAATTCCACCAGCGAATCCTGGGGATTTTTTATTATCGTACAAATTTGGCCGAACACAAACTTACAAACAATACAAACTTTTTCCACAGGCAGGTCTCATGGATATATGACCAAAAAAAATGAGAAAAATTCACGCCTGTTTCCCGGAAAAGTAAGGTGGAAATTTTTTGTTTTCCCCTAATACTACTTACTTTGAAAAATCATAACTCAAGAACGAAGCATCGTAGAAACAAAGTTATTTAATGAAAATGAAAGCAAATATTCTCATAAATCTAAAAAAAATATGAACAGGAAAAAGTTTTCCACAGTTGAGAAAATTAGTAAAGAAAATCCGGAAAAACTAAGCCCAAACTCGTGGAAAATTTTCAAGATATATATTTTTGAGAAGGTTATTTTAAAAGCCATTTATTTCTTTTATTTGATGGCCCATTTTGTTGGAAAAAATCCAAATGTGTCATAAGCCTTTTTTTTAATCATAACTCAAGTACGAATCATCGTAGAAACAATGCACAATGGGTCCAGAGCCGCATAAACGAAGACAAAAATATTTGTGTCTAAACCTGAAGTTTAAGGTACATGGTGTCTTTGGGAAAGTTTCTTCATATTTTTCGACTTTTTTCTCATCATTGTGAAATTAGGGTGGTCCCTCTAGTTTAGCTAATCCAATCATCTGCTTTTGAATAGTTTTATGTACGTTGTTGTAAAAGAACTTATTTGGAGCAAGTTTGCCGAAGAAACCATAATTCTATCTCTTATGGTTCCTAACTTATAACTTTTATAAATAATCATGTTAGGGTGATCAATTAAATTCAGTTTTCTTGCAAAAGCTTCAATTTAATTAATTTCTCGTAAAAACTTTGTTCCGAGCACTTTTAGAACTATCAATGACGCATATTTTTTCCAAAGAGCTCAATGTTCTATCTCTCATAGTTAAAAAGATATTGGCTTTTTTCTTTAAAAAACCACTTTTGTTTTTCAAAAGATCATATCTCAAAAAGGAGCAAATGGATTTTTAATCGCCGAATTGCATTGAAAAGATCGTACTCTATTCTATTGATGGTGAAAAAATCGTGAGTACCTTTTTTGTTTGAAGCTTTTTTATTGAATTTTAAAAATACGTTTTTTTTTCCAAAAATCCAATATCTTTTTGACTATGAGAGATAGAACATAGAGCTCTTTGGAAAAAATATGCCTCATTGATAATTCTAAAAGTGCTCAGAACAAAGTTTTTACAAGAAGCGAATGGATTAAAAGTTATTGGAAGAAAATTGAATTTCATGGATCACCCTAACATGATTCATTTAAAAAAATATAGGTTAAGAACCATAAGAGATAGAATAATGGTTTCCTCGGCACACTTGCTCCAAATAAGTTCTTTAATAACTTTGTAGAACATTTTGTAAGCGTACATAAAACTATTCAAAAGCAGATGTTTGGATCAGCTGAACTAAAGGGACCACCCTAATTTCACAATGATGAGAAAAAAGGTCGAAAAATATGAAGAAACTTTCCCAAAGACTTCATGTATCTAAAACTTATGGTTTAGGTACAAACATTTTTGTCTTCGTAAATACGGCTCTGGGCCCATTGTGCAATGTTTTTTAATGAAAATGAAAGCAATTTTTTTCAGGAATCCAAAAAAATGAAATGCATTCCAAAAGTGATCAAAGCTTATGAAATTACTTTCTCAAAAATATGTTTTTGATAATTTTCCGCAAGTTCGGGCATAGTTTTTCCAGCTTTTCTTTACGAATTTTCTCAACTGTGGAAAATTTTGTCGAAAACTATTTCCAGTTGTTTTTTATTCCTGAGAAAATTTTCTTTCATTTTCAAAAAAAAAACTTTGTTTCAACGTCGTTCTTGAGTTATGATTTTTCAAAACAAGTAGTGTCAAGGGAAAACAAAAAAAATCCACCTGAGTTTTCCGGGAAAATAGGCTACCCTGTTTTTTTTTTTCATTTTTTATTTCATGAGCCCTGCCTGTGTTTCATGAAATTCTGGGACCCTTCGGCCTAAATCCGTACGGTAATAAAAAAAATCCCCTCCTTCAACATTCCTACAAGTTCCAGAAGTTCTGCAGAATATTCAAGATATTTTTCCAATTACCGCTCCAAGGGGCAGATTTTACTTGTTTTCGGAGCACATGTGGAATTTGTGAAGAAAGTTCTGAATTTCAAATGGGATCTGAAGTGAAATTTCTGGAGAAATTTCAGAAGAATTCCTTGAGAAATTCCTGAAGGAATTCCAGGTGGAAATCCCAGAGGAATTTCGGGTGAATATTCTTGTGGAATTCTTGATTAAAACCATTATGGAGTTTCAGACTCTAGTTTAATTTAAAAACACTTCACTAATACTTTACTTTTGCAAAAGAAAATAAAAAATGAATAACTCTTTTAAAGAAAAACTAGAAAGGACGAGCAAATTCCTTTTAATTCTACTACTGTGACATTATGGAGTTTCTGGTTCACGTACGCTAACGCTAACGCTAACACGTACAAGTGGAATCCTCGGTGGTAATCCTGGCGGAAAACCTGGTAAAATTGGTAAAGGAATTCCTGGTGAAATTTCTGGAGGAATCTTTAATAGAATTCTTGAAGTTCCACCAGGACTACATCCAGTAACTCAAGCAGAAGTTTCTCAATTCTTTCAGGAGTAACTTCAATAATTGCACAAGAAATTGCTCCACGATAGGTACTAGAAATTCGTCAAGGGTTTCTACAAGAAAAACCATCAAGATTTCCTCCAGGAATTCCAACAAGAAATGCCACAGGAATTCCACCAGGATCTACGTAGACATTCTTAAAGTGTCATCGAATAAATCGTTAACGAAATCTTTGGGCAAATTGTAGCAGATATTTTTGAAGTAATGCGTAAAAATTCTCCTGGAGGACTCCTTGAAAAAAATCCTCTTGAAGGAATCACTTTGAATTTTCTTAGAGGAATTCGAGGAAGATTAAAAGAAGGAATTCTTAGAAAAAAAATCCTAAGAGAATCAGTGGAGGATTTCCTGATGGCAAAAAATCTTGAATGACTGCTTGGAAAACTGTATTGGAGAAACCTTGTAGGAATTTGTAAAAGATTCTTTGGAGGATTCACTAAGGAATCCTTGCAAGAATCTATTAGGAATCTTTGAAATAATTTTCGAATAAATCGTTAGGGCAGAGCTGCGTAAGGTTGGTCCTGTCAGTTGACTACTGATCCGCACTTCAATTCACTACCATTGCAACTAAACTGATATTTTTTGCGATTTTTGCGAAAACTCAATATTTTTAATGACTAACATGCAATACTTTTCATTTTATACCACATATCGAAGTATCATAACGGTAACTATTTATTTGGAGTGTTAAACGAATTTAAAAGATGGCCTATCGCCATTACAATCGCGCTAGTTTTGAAGGAAAACGGAAAGTGACAGCGACAGAACTTGAGTAGCAGTTAGTCTATCAAAATTGGCAATTTGCCCATTAACTATTGATAGCGTCAGAGCGCAACTCTACCTAGAGGGTGTTTCTGAAGGAATCATTGGAGAAATCCTTAGACGAAGTTTTAGAGGAACCCCTAAAAATTTTCACAGAGGAATTTCCGAAGGAATTGTGGGAAGAATTCTTGAAGCAACCCTTGCAGGAACTCCTGGTACATTCCTTGGAGTAGGGGTTTTCAGATCGGGCACCACGGTCCACTTGGTGCATCTCAAAGCCTTGCCAAGTGTACCGCGAAAAAAAGTTAAGACGTAACTAGCCGAAATCAGATCATGGGTAGAAAAATAAACATTCCACAATTTTCGCATAAATTCGCAAAATATTAATAACGATCTCGTTAAAAATATGCAGTGCTGCTGATAAAACTAAACAAAAAGCCGTTCGTTAGATCACTAATCGGTAATAAATCAATAACTTTTTCCGCAAGCTTCCAATCGGTTTGCGGTCTTCGAAGGAAAGTTTCATAAATCATTTTTCTACAAGAAGCATTGATCGATTTGAATTAAGGAGACAAAGGGCGACCCCTGGGATTTTTTGTTTGAAAGTGCAACTTTTCCCATAGTAAATCCTTTTTTTTTCAAAAAGTGCACTGCGGGCCGAATGGTCTGAAAACCCCTGCCATGGAGCATTACCCGGAAAAATACGTGATGGGATTGCTGAAGGATTTTTTGCAGAAATTTCTGACGCAAGGGATCCTATAACGGATGAATTTTAAAAGAATACTTGAAGAAATTACTGGATAAATGCTCTGCATGTCCTTGGAATTTTGAGTAAAATGGTATATTTTTATTACAATTTAGGCAAATTTACAATCATCTTATCTGAGCGTGATCTTTTCTTAACAAATTATTGATTTACATCGTAAATGGTTCAAACTCCACTAATTTAAGGTACAATTAGCTTAAATTTTTAACAATTTCTTTGAAGGATTCTCTCAAACATCATAGAAAACATTTTAGATATACCTACGTCTTGGAAAAATTCTGAAAAACTGCAAGTGCTCTTTCAGGGAACGAACGTTTCTGAAAAACTGCTAAAACTTATTGAGAAACATTCCGAAGAATTTCTCCGATGACTTTTAGAAAGGGAATCCAATAATAGTCTACTTATTGTCACTGAATGAATCGTATCCGAGGAAAATTCTGTTGGAGCATCCAACTGTTACGATAAAATTAAAAAAAAAAACACTGAAAAATTAAATATAAATCCCTGCAAAAATGTTAGACATTAGTTTTCTTTAAAAAAAATCGGAAAATCCAGGTTGAAAACCAGACGAGTTTATGTAGAAACTTGTAAAGAAATAACAAATAAGCTGCTAGAATGATTGTTAAAAAAAACTCGTTGATACATTTTTAAATGAAAACGCGAAGCATCCTTCATATTATCTATTATGTATTTTATGGTAAACACCAGTCCAGTGCTTGAAAAGGCGATAATTTTAATCCGAACCAACCAAAATTTGCTTTTCTCCAACTGGCGCTTTTCAACCCAACACCCTAAAACGAAACAACACAGGCTTGTGTTCAATGTACACAGATTTGTACTACTAGATCAGCCTCCACCCCTGTGTCAAATGTACACAGTTACTTTTCTGGCTCTAGCGCTGGTATGGGAGCTAATTATTTTTCTCTGAACGATGACATGCATTATCAGGAATCGATCAGTGCAAAAAAAAATTTATTTTCATGCCAGCGCTAGAGCCGAAAAAGTAACTGTGTACATTTGACACAGCGATGAGGCTGATCTAGTAGTACACAAATCTGTGTAACTTCTGTAACCGTAAAGCGTTTGTGAAATTTCTTCAGAAGCATGTTGAACAACAGCATTCGAAATTGCGACTGAGAGTGAGCATGGATGATTCGATGGCACGTTGCTCTCTGAATCGCTCTCTTCACAGCTGTATACAGCAATGAAATATGTATTTGATTTATATACCGTTAGTCACGACTTATATTCCCTTACAAGTAAAAGCTACGATTAGAAACCCAAGTGAGAATTATAGTTGAATAATAGCTTATTCAGCCAAAATTTGTATAATCTATCTTAACCTTCATCCAGCCAACGTACATTTTCCACCTTCGGAAAAGCACAAAAATGGTCATAACTTTTGTGTTTTTCGATGGATTTTGATGAAATTTTCACAACTTCCCGAAAAACTCTTCTAGTTTATGATGCCGGGGACATGGGTGCCTGGTCCACATGGTTCCGGAGTTATTCCGGATTGTCTTGGGGTACCAAAATTGGCCACATACATTGCGCAACGTATATCTCAAGATCCCGATGAGGTAGAAGTATAGTGTCTTCGGCGAATTTGTTCAGCAGGTTAAGAACTAACTGGCAACGGCGACTTTGGTTCGCGTTTCGGCCGCTACGCGGCGCCAGTGTCAAAAATGTTCAAATCCTCATATCTCAGAAACCTGATAAGATAGAATGATGCTGTCTTCGGCAAAATTCTTCAGTAAGCTCAGAACTAACAGATAGTAAAGTCTTTGGTTTGGGATTTATCCGCTAGGTGGCGCATTGTGTCTGTAAAATTCAAACTCATATATCTCGATACCCTAATGAGGTACAAGCATGCCGTTTTCAGCGAAGTTGTTCAGCAGGCTAAGAACTAACTGGCAACGGCGACTTTGGTCGCGATTCGGCCGCTAGGCGGCGCCAGTGTCAAAAATATTCAAATCCTCATATCTCAGAAACCTGATAAAATAGAATGATGCTGTTTTCGGCAAAATTCTTCAGCAAACTCAGAACTATCTAAAAGTAAAGTCTTTGGTTTGAGAATCATCCGCTAGGTGGCGCCAGGGTAAAAAATCTTCAAACATCTATTTCTCAGAATCCTGATAAGATAGAATGATGCTGTCTTCAACAAAGCTAAAAACTGTCTGAGTCTTTGATTCGTGATTTATGCGCTAGGTTATTCGCTACACCGTCCCCCTGCAGACAAATTTTGTCACACCACAATATTACTCCGTTTTTTCTTCCGGGAATTTCTACTGGAACTCTTCCGGGAATTTTTCCAGGAATTTCTCCGGGAATTTCTCTATGAATCCCTTTGGAAATGTCTCCGGAAATTCATCCGGATTTTTTTCCAGGATTTCCTCTAGGACCAACATCAGGAACTCCTGTAGAGATTCCTTCAGGAATTCCTTCGGTAATATCGCCAAGAATTCTTCTGGGAATTTCTCCAGGAGTTCTCCTGGAATTCCTCCCCATTCCCTCAGAGAATTTTCCCAGGAATACCTCCATGAGTTCCTCCGGGAATTACTCCATGAATTCCTCCGGGATTTTCCTCAGGAATTCTTTCAAGAATTTCTCCAGGATGGATTTCTCCGAGAACTTTTCTAGGAGTTCCTCCAGTAATATCTCCGGGAATGTCTCCGGGAATTCCTTCGGGAATTCCTTCTGGGATTTCTTTAGAAAATCCACCAGGAATGGCTTCGAAAATTTCTTCAAGAAATTGTCCGGGAAACTTCCGGTTTAAAAAAAAATCCACTCAGATTTTTTTCTAGGAAGTCTTCCGTGATTTTTTTTTTCAGAAAATCCTCTAAAAAATTCTCCAGCATTTCCTCTGGGAATTTCTCTAGAACTTCCTCGTTTGTTTTCTCCAGGAATTTCGCCGGGAATTTCTCCGGGAATTCCTTCGGGAATGTCTCTGGAAATTCTCTCTGGAATTTCTACAGAAATTTCACTAGGAATTTCTTCAGGAAATCCTTTCAAAAATTTTCCTGGAATTCCACTAGGAAATTCTTTACGACTCCTTCTAGGAAATTTCTCCGGGAATTCTTCTAAGACTACCATAAGCAATTCCTCCACTGATTCCTTCAGCAATTTCTCCAGATTATTTCCAGGAATTCTTTCGGGTATTTCTCCAGGAATTATCCCGGGGATTCCTCCAGGAATTCCCTCAGGGGATTCCTCCTAAGATTCTTCCAGAAGTTTACTTCGGGGAATCCACCAGGAATTCCCTGAAGAATTTTCCAGAGGAATTGCTGAGAAATTACCGGAGGAATCCCTAGATAAATTTCCTGAGGAATTCCTGGAGCAAATCCTAGAGGGATTCTCAGAGGAATACTTTGTGAAATTCCCAGAGGATTTCCTGAGAAAATCCCGAAGATTTCCTTTAAAAATTCCCGGTGGAATTTCAGAAGAGCCTCCGGAGGAATTCCTGAAAGAATTCCCGGAGGATTTTCTGGAAGATTACAAGAAAAAATTCCCAAAACCATTCCTGGAGGATTTCCTGGAGAAATTCCCGGAGACATTCTCGGAGGAATTCCTGGAGCAATTCCCGGAGGAATTACAGGATAAATTCCCGGAGGTATTCGTAAAGGAAGTCCTAGAGGAATTCCGGGAAAAATTCTCGAGGGTTTTGTGAAAAAAGAAATCACGGAAGACTTCCTGAAGAGATTCCTGGAGGAATCCCTAGAGGTTTTTCTTGAACAAAAAAATTGACAGTTTTCCTTAGAAAACTCCCGTTATATTCCTGGAGAAACTCCTGGAAAAATTTCCAAAGAAATTCCTAGAGAAATTCTTGGAAGAATGCCTATAGAACATCCCAGGGGAATCCCTGGAAAAATTCCCGGAGGCACTCATGGACGAATTCCTGGAGAAATTCTCAGTGAAATTTCCGGAGGAAACCTTGGAAAAAAGTCCGGAGGAATTCCTGGAAAAAATCCCAGAAGAATTCCTGCAGAAATTGCCGAAGGCTGCTGATTGGAGTCCTAGATGAAACCCTGGGGAAATTTCCGGAGGAATCCCCGGAGGAATTCCTGGAGGATTTCCTAGAGGATTTCCCAGAGGAACTTCTGGAGAATTTTCTGGAAGATTTTCTTGAGGAATTCCCAGCGGAATTCTTGGATAAACTCCCAGTGGAATTCCCGAGAAATTCCTGGAAAAAATCCCGGAAGAGTTCCTGTAGAAATTCCCGGAGACATTCCCGGAAGAAAAAAAAACGGAGCAAAAGTAGCAATATTGTAGTGCGACAAAACTTGTCTGCAGGGGGTCAAAGACGGTGTTAAAGTATTGCCTCTTGTACCACCGTACTCGACCGTCTACTATCCTGCCAAATGTCTCTTAGCTTGCTGAACAACCAGATACGTCTTACTTCCTCTTAACTTTCGGAACAATTTGTTGCACGTTTTTCGTTTTTTGAGATAAAATTGTTTGAATGTTTTGATTGCTGGTGTCACCTAGCGTCCCCATGGCCGAATAGATCTCAACTTGCCGAACAATTTTATAGAAAACGCAATGCTTTTAGCTTATTACAGTAACGATCAACACGTGTTTAAATATTATACACAAGGTGCCACCTAGCGAATAAATCACGAATCAAAGACTCAACTATCAGACAGTTTTTAGCTTGCTGAAGAACTTTGTTGAAGACGGCATCATTCTACCTTATCAGGATTCTGAGATTTGTAGTAGTTTGAAGATTTTTGACCCTGGTGCCACCTAGCGGACGATTCTCGAACCAAAGACGCCGTTGCCAGTTAGTTCTTAGCCTGCTGAACAACTTTGCTGAAAACGACATGCTTATACCTCATTAGGGTATCGAGATATACGAGTTTGAATTTTACTGAAGAATTTTGCCGAAGACAGCATCATTCTATCTTATCAGGTTTCTGAGATATGAGGATTTGAACATTTTTGACACTGGCGCCGCCTAGCGGCCGAATCGCGAACCAAAGTCGCCATTGCCAGTTAGTTCTTAACCTGCTGAACAAATTCGCTGAAGACACTATACTTCTACCTCATCGGGATCTTGAGATATACATTGCGCAATGTATGTGGCCAATTTTGGTACCCCAAGACAATCCGGAATAACTCCGGAACCATGTGGACCAGGCACCCATGTCCCCGGCATCATAAACTAGAAGAGTTTTTCGGGAAGTTGTGAAAACTTCATCAAAATCCATCGAAAAACAAAAAAGTTATGACCATTTTTGTGCTTTTCCGAAGGTGGAAAATGTACGTTGGCTGGATGAAGGTTAAGAGCGGTTCAAGTATTTGGCCGTTCTACAGCAATAATGTTTGTTGGGAAACAGCGGTCGAAGCTGACTCGGTTTTGCTTGAATTTGCACCCAAATTCAAGCATTTTACCAGCCAAATCTTTCCTGGATGTTACATGAGTAGGAGCCGCAGTTTGACAACCTCTGATTAAATAGTATAGAACACCTGCCGTGAAGCAATCTAACAGACGAGTCGAGTATAGCGCCGTTGGATTCCTTTCCCGGCGTCAAATGAGCGTGGCTGCTCGTTCATTCTCTCTCTATTACTTGCCAACGGCGCATGAAAGTGCAATTACAGCGCGCTGAAACTCGACGTAGTGGAAATTAATTCCGAAATTGGAAATAATGTCGGATCTGTGAATCCCCGAGCACTCACGCGAGCAACAACCCGATTCATTATTTCAGGCCCCCCAACTATCGATCGCTAGGGACCACCACCAGCAACCATGCAAATCCCGAAACCAAACTCTAATAATAGAACGAACCACATAACAACAGGATTCCAGCTGTGGTAACCAACCGCAAACATAAACTCTCGCTCTGTTTTTCAACAACTTTGTAAGCTTCAACACCTCCCACGCGCTGCCGACACAAATCCGGGGTGCAAAAACAAACTTTATCAATTATTAAACTTCGAAAACCGCTTCGCAATCGATTTCCCTTTGCCGTTGCCCGTTGGATAGTAGCAGCGGTTACAACTTGCTCCTGCCTGAAATAGCAACCCTGCACACAAATCGGAGCTAATTTGAACCACAACCATGTGATCCCAGAGACACCATCCGCCGGCGCCGCTTCATGATTATGTTACGCAATGTTCGTATACCTAAAGGTTTCCCACCTCGACGGCGACGTCGACCATGAAGACGGCGACAAGGATACTGTTTCCACATCGAAGATTTCCTCAATGGCTCCCACGCCACAGGGGAGCCAAATGAAATCGTCAATATGGGACCACACGTGTGCTGTGCAGTTTGTGTTCTTGTTTTGCCGGAGAGCATCAGCGGCAGCCGACCAGTAGCGAGGTTGAGGTATCCTTTATTGGAGATCTTGAGAAGGAACGACTTTATTAGCCCAATCGACGATTGTAGTAACGTGGTTGACTACTGGAGACGAGTGAATTGAATTTCTTATGAGCTAGGTGGGATGTTTTTGTTTCGATTATGGGGTTTTCGTCGGTGACAGTGATTCTTCAGGTAAATCTACACTGAAGCCTTACCTCACATTGGAATGCATCATAGATTGAACAAAAAATCGTCACATAGCACTGAAAAGGTCATAATTTTGAATGCGATCAATTTACAAATGTGGGGCTGGGGGCCCAGGGCTCTTCCAGAGAACATATTTGCCAACATACACACTTAAAAAATCGGGTAAATTTGCGTCACTAGGATGCACATTGCCCATATGCTAGCGGCACATATGACGTAAGTTTAAACGCCCAAGTGACGAAATTTTCTGTCACATTCAACTGAATTATTCGTCATATGAAACGTAATAATGCACGATCACAAATTGTTTACGTCACATTGACCTCAATTTTACAAAATTGACGCATAATTAAGACAAACGACTTTTGAATTTACGTAATTAAATTTCTTACATTCTGTGCAATGAATTTACGTCACGAATATTTCTGATTTTTTTCGTATTTAGAGTAAGATTCTTCCAAAGAACTTGTATTAAATGGCTAAACGGTTCTATGACATTTCTCGGAAAATCATTTTCCGGAAAGACATTTCCCGGAAAACATTTCCCGGAATGACCCATTTCCCGGAAACCCATTTTTCGGAATGTCCCATTTCCCGGAAACCCATTTTCTGGAATGTCCCATTTCCCTGAAACCCATTTTCCGGAAAGGAACATTTCCCGGAAAATTGTTACCGCTATTTCCAGACTAATTAAATTTAAACCTTTTTATGAAATGCACAATACCTAATTGTTTCATTTTTGTTGGTATTCATTGAAGAATTAAAGCAGGGCTTTCAGCGTTATTTCTAAATCTTCGAGAAAAGTTTTATCACTACAGTTTGAATGAACAGCTATTGTTTAATGAAGGAAAATATTCAATGACAATTGTGGCAGCTATAATTCCAAAAGATAACATTCAAAACAATAGCCTAAACACAAAAGGAAGGAATAATATCTAATAAAATGGTAGCGGATGCATTTTTCGCATAGTTTATAACCTGTGTACACTGAAGTTATTTTACGATGGTTATGGTACCGCGTAAAAAAACCGCGTTCAAAAAACCGCGTTATTTTTAAAAACAAAACGTCGTAAAAAAACGCGTTATTTCAAAAAACGTCGTAGAAAAAACCGCGTTATTTCAAGAAACCGTCGTAAAAAAAGTCAAAAAATTAAGTTACGTTGGATGTAATCCTGACTATTTTGCGCGTGTTTTTGAAAAAACTCGGCTCTTTTACGACGGATTTTGAAATAACGCGTTTTTTTTTAAATTACGTGTTTTTTTACGCGGTACCGCGTAAAAAAACCGCGTAAAAAACTTCAGTGTACTCTTGGTTTAAAGTTTCCATACTATTTGCGAACTCTATAGGTGGGTTGCAGATTAGTCTATATTAGCTCAAGCAATGAAAAGGTCGGCTCGTCCTTCGACAACACCTCTGAAACCTACACATCAGACGCGAACAAAAAAAAAACAAAACTAAAACGTTGAAATGAAAATTTTCAAAAATGGGAAAGTCAAAACTTGAATGACTCGTTCAAAGAAGAGTATACTGTATAAAATTTATCAGTAGCTCTCACGTTTTACCCTCTTATTGTTTCTCTCATATGTTCTTTGCCTTCTTGATACTAAACCTTAAAACTGTAAATGACAAGAGGCCAACTTCAACTTTTTGCCTAATGACTCATTTGGTTTAAGGGCGATTTGCACAACTACACTTGAGATGTAGCTGTCGGTAAGGGCCTTTCAAATGACAACTGAGGTAATGGTGTAGCTTATTAGGCCGAAAATACATTTGGCCATATTATTACTACGCCAAATGGTCATCAGGCTAGATTAAAACAAAAGCGATCGAAAAACAGACCTTGAAAGAACAGCCTATTACTAGAAGAAGGGAAAATCTGAAAAGGTGCAATTGACAGTTTGGCAATTAAACAACTCTGTAACAGCTCGCGTGAGATTTGAACTCACGACCCTTATTCGCTAGACAAGTGCTTTACCAACTAAGCTACCGAGCCAATTAATGACCCGGCAACTTATTTGTCATAAGGTTCAATTCTAATCTCATCGATCTATATCATCTTCCCTTAAACCGCAAATATCCCAATTTAACCAATAATTTACCCATCTGTAAATATGTACGTTGAGTTATTTGAATTTCATAATTTGACCACACGAATTGGTATTACCGAAAATTTGCACTTCAAGTGAGTCGTTAACTCTGTAACAGTCTAACTTGAAAGAACAACGCATTTTCAAAAGTAGGAAAAATATCAGATATAGTTAATAGTTTGGCCGCCAATCAAATGCGCAACGTTGTAACTAGAAAGAACAGCCTATTAAATAAAGAAGGGCAAATCTCCTATATACAAAGCACCAAATGCCAATAAAACACATGTTGGAAACCATGTGTTTTATTGGCACGTGCTGCTTTCTATATAGGAGATTTTCCCTTTTTTATTTAAAAGGCTATTCTTTCTAGTTACAACATTGCGCATTTGATTGGCGGCCAAACTATTAACTATATCTGTTATTTTTCCTACACTTAAAAATGCGTTGTTATTTTTTACTTAAGAAGGAAAAACACCAGATGGAATTAATAAATTGGGTGCGAACCTTGGTGCGAACCAATTCTGTAACGTTACATCATTAGAAAGAACAGCCTGTAAATTGAAGAAGGGAAATGTGCAGTTAGCAGTGTTCAACTGTATTAATGCACCTAGAACAGCCTTTGACCAAAAGGAAAAACCAAGCCCGTGCAAAAGAGGGGGGAGGTTGGGTGTTAAACCACCTCCATTACCGACACTCCATACACTGGGCGCCCCTCCAACACTTGCCGAAATTGTGAAAAACCGCTCCCATGGCGCCACTTCTGTGCACGGGCCTGGGAAAAACAATTTGTTATTGAAAAGCCAGTCAAAATATGTCCATTCGGCTCTACTTTGTTAAGTGAACTGAAACGAGAATTTGAGTTCCATTCATTTATTAAGTTCTGCAATCTTGAAAAAAAATATAAAATTGTTTTAGGGCTCGATTTTCTGGAAATTGATCATCACTGATAAAATTAGTCGTAACAATAAACAAAAAACCAGATCATGTTTAAAGATTCTCAAATATCTTCTGAGGTCTCTGGTTTTCCTAGAATTGCCTTTCCGGGAAATGGGGTATTCCGGGAAATGGGGCATTCCGGAAAATGGTTTTCCGGGAAATGGGTTATTCCGGAAAATGTCTTTCCGGGAAATGGGTTATTGCGGAAAATGTCTTTCCGGGAAATGGGGTATCCGGAAAAGGATTTCCGGGAAATGTCTTTCCGGGAAATAGTATAGAACCGGCTAAGGTTCTACGACATTATCCGGAAAACCATTACCCGGAATATCATTTACCGGAAAACCATTTACCGGAAAGATCATTTACCGGAATGAACCATTTACCGGAATTTTTTATCCCGAAACATGTTTCCAGATTGCACAGTAGTATCAAAACATTTGAACCCATACCTTTTGCACCGGTCATCTTTTGACTCAAACTATGACCCGGTCATTTAGCTGAACACTAGTTTCGCCAAATTATGATCAGCAGTAAATTGGTTAACCGACGGAGCTGTCATGCACTGTACATACATGTAATTCATCAACGAGTTTATAAACAGTATACTGAATGTGATTGCTCATATTTCCAGTAGATATTTGCCCTTCTTTCAACATAGGCTGTTCTTACTAGGTTTACTGTTACGGTCATACAGTGCAAAAGTTAATGTCAACATCACATCGGTTCTAAACTATTTCCCGGAAAGACATGTGCCGGAATAATGCATTTCTCGGAAAACCATTTTCCAGAAATCCCCATTTAGAAAAACCTAAGATCTTAGAAGATGTTTTGGTGTATTTGAACATGATGACTTCATTGGACTGAATGAACATTTTTAGACTGGCAAACTGTAGTTTTTCCATATGACATTTTCTTCCTTTTCGTCG
The DNA here is from genome assembly GCF_035046485.1 of Aedes albopictus. Classification (NCBI taxonomy): domain Eukaryota; kingdom Metazoa; phylum Arthropoda; class Insecta; order Diptera; family Culicidae; genus Aedes; species Aedes albopictus. Next base: position 158,466,975 of record NC_085137.1, read on the forward strand.
ATTTCGGTTCATTTATGATGTTTATTGACTATCGAACTGTTTACTGTATAGGAGATTTTCCCTTCTTCAATTAATTGACTGTTCTTTCTAATGATGTCATGTTACATAATTGGTTGGCGACCAATTTATTAATTCCATCTAGTGTTTTTCCTTCTTTAAAAAATGGGCTGTTCTTTTGACTTACACTGTTATAGAGCTGCTTGGTTAAGGTACACCGGGGCAAGTTGAAACGGGTGGGATAAGATGAAACGCGAAGTTATGAAATAGATTTCAATAAAATTTGGATATTTATCCTTCGTTAAAAGATTGTTTGAATCAAAAACTATGTGTTATGGCAATCAAATTGTTTGTCATCATTAGAAAACATCATGTTAACCCGCTGTTTCATCTTGCCCCACCCGTTTCAACTTGCCCCGGTGTACCTTACCATGCTGGTTATAGGCAATTGCTGTTTCTTATGTAGGAGTTTTGCCCTTCTTTAATTGCAGCTAGTTGCATAGTTGCAAACTTGATTAGTGAAACTATTAATTTAGTCTGATATTTTTCCTTTTTTTGAAATGTGTTGTTCTTTCAACTAAGCCTGTTACAGAATTGTTTAAATAACATACTATAAATTTCACTCTTAAATATTTGCCCTTCTTCTAGCAACAGGCTGTTCTTTCGATTCCTGTTTTCTGAATCAATCATTACCAATTAAAAAAAAACACCTCATGCAATGATCCTCGGTTGGACTAAGAATTAAATCTTCTGTCTGGAGTGGCATTCAAGCAATGTCATAATAATCACATAGGAAATTAAAAAAAAACACCTCATGCAATGATCCTCGGTTGGACTAAGAATTAAATCTTCTGTCTGGAGTGGCATTCAGAATCAGTAACTATGTACATGACTTAATATAGACCATGTGGTATACAGTATAGTAGGGGCAAAGTTCTCATCATACGCGCCAACTTGTGACGTTGTTGGGGGGTGAGGCCTCTCAAAATCAATCAAATTCGGAAAATTTCGACGCAGTTCACCTAGTTTAGGCATATTTACGTGAAAACTAGTTCATTGAGCTGAAAAAAGTTGAATTTTGTCCAATTTTGGAGAGCTTCGCCCCCTCCCAACTGCGTCACAAGTTGGCGCCTATGGTTCTCATAAACATTTTTTTTCCTGAACATGCACAACACATGTACCGTCCATTTCCGTTGGTTTGACCGCATTTAATCTGAACAATTTTTAAGTTGACCCCGCTTATCTGCACATCGTTCAAATTAAAATTATTCAAACGTCGTTTTGTTCTGGGAACGGGGTAAAACGAAAAACAGAATCAAAACAAAACAACAAAAATGATTACCATTGTATTTTTCGTTGCCCACCGAGTTACTAGAATTTCAAATTAAAAATGAACCCCGTGGGATTGCATATGGGGTGTCATACAAACCAACGAGAGTAGACGGCCCAAGTAACACACTTGTCAGAGAAGAGTCACGGTGGCGCAGGGTTTTGTTGCACAGAAGTCACTATGATTAACATGTTAATACGTACTTGCTAGACGTAAGTCACAATGATTTCTGCGCAACAAAACCCTGCGAAACCGTGACTCTTCTCTGACAAGTGTGTTACTTGGGAGTAAATATATTTTCGGTAAATAATACATTCCGGTAAACGGTTTTCCGGTAAATAGTACATTCCGGTAAATGGTTTTCCGGTAAATGGCATTCCGGGTAATGGTTTTTCGGGTAATGGTTTTCCGGGTAATGGTATAGAATCAGTTGAACACCTTGACTTTTCGAACATCGATTTTTTTTGGGACAGCCTCCTCTGGAAGAAATCACGGTTAAAACTGAACGAAAAAAATAAGCAATAGGGTATCGCGCCACTTGGGCGGTGGCTTCTATATTCGTCTGTTTTCCACTATAACTCAGTCAATTTTAAACCAATTGACTTGAAATGTTGTACACGGGTAGATACTATACCTATCTCACCACATTCCAAAAGTTTTGTCAATTGGTTCAAATTTGACTGAGTTATAGTGGAAAACAGACGAATATAGAAGCCACCGCCCAAGTGGCGCGATTCCCTAGCTCCTGCACGAATTCATTGGTTTCCTTGCTTCCAGCTTTTAAATGTTTTTCGAAACTACTGACTGGGTCGTCACCCTGCTCATACCAAAGTGTTTAAAAAAAATTATAGCTGAATTTAAGAGCAAAACTTTTTACCATAATTTCAAAAAATATGGAAGAAAACTGTATAAAAATATAAAAATTTAATGAGATTTTTTTATGAAACTTCCAAATGAATTTCTGGTTCAACTTCTGCAGAAATTTCAGAGCTAATTTCTGGAATATTTTTAATGTTGATTTGAGAGAAACATGGTTATCCTATTTCCTGCAAAACCCTGGTGGAAATTCTTTCACAAAAATTGATTGCGCATGATTCAGAAGAGTTGTTAATTTATTCCTTATTTACTCCTGAAGCATTCTGTATTGTTATTTAATCTCTGGAAAATTTCCCAACGACGTCGTGAAGGTGAAGCGTTCTTGTGAACTCCAGCAGCAAATTCTTGCAGAACTTGAGGATTATTTGTGTTTTATATGTGCAATTTGACTTAAAGCTAATTCTACACTCAGATATCGATGAAAAAAATGCTGGAGAAAATTATGTAAAAAAATCCTGTGGTAAGTTTCTTTCAAAATGTTAGGAGTATTTTTGGAATTGTTTCGAGAAAAAAAAATAAAAAACGCTGTGCCCATTTTGACTTAAGAAATTATGAAGGAGAATCTGCAAAGGAATGCCTATATTTCCGCTAGGGCTACATTGCACATTGTTTAGAGATACCAGATCTTTAAAGGCTAGGATTTTATCGTATTTTTAGAGCACAAAATATAAACATGCCCAAAAATGTTTAACTGCCAAATAGAGTTTACTTTTTAGTAATAAAGCCTCTAACATCTATTTTTAATTATAATCTAAATATCATCTTCCGTTAATCTAACATCGAATTAAACATGTTTGCAGGGTGGTTCTTTTTTCATTCATAATTTTGTGAATTTTGATTTTTTATTTTTGAACATTCTTACATTTTTATATTTTTCCTGCAAGCCTGTTTGGAATATTTAATTCTTACGTAGAAAACATTTTACGAATTTACGATTATAGCTAAAAAATACATTTTCCGTGTGATTTTAAGAAAACTAGGATCAGTGTACCAGTTATGGCTATAGTACTTCAAATTCGCCATAGTCGATTTTCAACCTTTAATGATGCAAATCAACAAAAAAAAACACGATCAATGCAAATCAACAACAGATCACGTTCAGAAAAGATGATTGCAATCATTCAAACTTCACAATTTGCTCAAATTACTATTGAAAAAATAATTTTCCTTAAATTTTCGACTTCCTTGCACCCTCTTTCGCCATAGTGTACCAGTTATGGCTAATCCCATAAGGAATACATGCAAATAGTGCGAAGAAGAGCACAAATTAACAAATGTATCCATAACTGGTACAGGGTTCCTATCATTGGCACACGCCGTAATAAATACTAAAATAAGTTTTGGACCCGTTTCTATATTTTTCCTGAAAAGTATGAAAACTAATCAATCATTCGACATGACATTCGACGGTCTTCTTCTTATTTTTGTAGAAATAACTTCTCTTTGGTAGTACGATAACTGGTACATGCACCCTAATTGAAGAATGTATTTAACTACACTTATCTATTTTACCTTGATAGGATGATTGAGGATTTTTTTTAAATTTGGTAATTATTGAGATTTAATATAAAAGAAACAATGGCATCTGAATGTGAGCTAAGCATTAAATTTTCAATGATTTTTTTCCATGTAAATGCGCTTTAAAAGGCAGCAACAAGCGTTTTGGGATGTACATAAAAAAAACATGCGTTTTGGGATGTACATAAACTGAAATTGCAGAATCTCCCCCAGTGGCGTTGCAATATTTTTTGAAACTACTCCTTCTCTGGGATAATAACATAAAGCTGAATACTCAAAAGGCTGAATACACAAAAGGCTGAACACGAAATGCTGAACTACAGAATCGAAACATAAGGCTGAAATCACAAAAGGCTGAAAACAAAAAAGTTTAAAAGTACATAAACGCATGAAATAAGTTATAAGCTAGGGTTTAGTCAAGAGAATAATGGAGTATACCAAAATTAAAATACTTCTCCTTCTTGGGGTAACACATCAACTAGAACAATGCCCGCTTCTCAGATTAGTAATCTATGATAATTTCCACAGTTATTAATTGAGAGCATCCTTTGCCAATTAACCATTTTGCATTATATGTGGAAGGTAAAAATACACAGCCAATAAAATTTTCATCACGAAAAATTCCTGGACTGACCGGGAATGGAACCGGTGACTCTCAGCATGGTCTTTCAAAATTCCTGCGCACTTACCGCTTTGCTTTGGCTACATGGGTCACACAATTGCACAAAATGTGACTGGTGTTATTTCAATCGGTAATTTTCCCTTTTTTAAACAAGGTCTTTTCTTCCGAGGTCTGCTGTTGCAGTAATTGTTGGCATTATAGTTGCCAACAATGTCATCAGAGATTTTCTCTTCTTTGGAAAGTAGGCTATTTTTTTTAGAAATATTGCCATAATCAATGAAGCATACCATGGACTTTGTAAGATCTTGAGAATGGCTGTTTTGGAATTGATGGCGACGAACTACCATTCCAGCTTTTTGTGATTTTATCCTTATATTATTATTAGCTTTATTTGGGCGATTTTCAACCCGAGGCTGGTTCATCTCCAAAGACTCCTTATAATATTTTCAGCCTTTTGTTCTTTCAGCCTTTTGTGTGTAACCCCCTCTTTCGAAAGTCGTACATCGTATATCATTTCTTGCATTTAAAGCTCCACCATTATAAGCTGATATGCAATTATAAAATGTTGATGTCCGGATTTTTTTATGTAACTATTAGATATACTTCTGACATAAACCTTGCAATTGTGTTTAAATCTTGCTGGATCTCTTTTGGCACTTTATGAAGATGTATCCGATTGGAGTATTTGCGGCGAATTTCCTAATAAAATTCTCTGAAAAAAAACCAACTGAAATGCAAGTAATAATTTCTGGCAAGTTACAACACAGAATCAACACCCTTCACAATGCTGAGTGAGATCCTGGGGAAATTCATAGTAAAATTCATGTCAAATTAGTGATAATTTTTCCCACCACAAAAAAAAATCAGGAGATACCTTGATCCATTCTCTACATGTGCACGAAAACCGATTTTGAAAATATTGCTTCGCTATTTTATAAAAAAATCAAAAACCAAAAAAAATGAGGAAATCCTTCCAGTTTTGCCTTAAGAGGCAATTTCCAGAAGTTCCTTCAATAATTCCTCCAAGAGTTCCTTCGGAAATTTCGCTAGGATTTCCTCCGGGAATCGTTTCAGGAGTTTCTTCGGGAATTGCTTTTGGAGTTCCCCCAAAAAAATATCCAGGAGTTCATCCGAATTGCTCCAGGGGTTCCCTCGAAAATTGCTCAAGCAGTTCATCTGGGAATTGCTTCAGGAGTTCCTCCAGTAATTGCTTAAGGAGATCCTCTAGGAAATGCTTCAAAAGTTCCTCCGGGAATTGCTGCAGGAGTTCCCTCGTGAAATGCTTCAGGAGTTGCGGAATGGATCCAGTAAGTTTCTCTGGGAGCACTTTAAAGACTATTTCCAGAAGTTCTTTCGGGAGTTCTCAGGAAATTGCTCCAGAAGTTTCTCCGAGAATTGCTCAAGAAGCTTCCCCGGAAATTGTTCCAAGGATCCTCCAGGAATTCTTCCGGAAATCGCTCCAGTAGTTCCTCCGTGAAATGCCCCAAGAATTCCTGGGAATTATTCCAGTAGCTCCTACGAGAATTGCTCCAGAAGTTTCTCCGGGAATCGCTCTAGGAGTTCCCCCGAAAATTGTTCCAGGAGTTCATTCGAGAATTCTTCCAGGGATTTCTCAGGAAATTGCTCAAGGAGTTCCTTCGGGAATTGCTTCAGGAGTTCCTCCAGAAATTGCGTCAAAAGTTCTTCCGCGAATTGCTCCAGGAGTTCCTCCGTGAAATGCTTCAGTAGTTGCGGAATGGATCCAGTAAATTTCTCTGGGAGTACTTTGAAGACTATTTCCAGATGTTCTTTCGGGAGTCCTCCGGGAATTGCTCCAGACGTTCCTCCGAGAATTGCTCAAGGAGTTCGGCCGAAAATTGTTCCAAGAGATCCGCCAGAAATTCCTCCGGGAATCGCTTCAGTAGTTCCTCCGTGAAATGCTCCAGGAGTTCCTGGGAATTACTCCAGTAGCTCTTGCGAGAATTGTTCCAGAAGTTCTTCCGGGAATTGCTCAAGGAGGATTGTACGACATTTCCCCGAAAACCAGTTCCCTGAATGAAGTTTCCCCGAAAGTTTTTTCCCCGAAAAACGATTCCCCGAACGAACCGTTTCCCCGAATTGACCGTTTCCCCGAAATATTTATAAACCTATTTTTAGTACTGGTTTCTGATGATTTTCTGGATTAATTCCATTTTCTGAACGAAATAGCGGGAAGTTAGCCTGAGTACAAAGTCTGTCGATGTGTAATCTTTAGAAAGATATCAAGATCATGGAAACTTTCACACTTCATTGATATTGTGCATTCCCTCTTATCATGAATTTTTAGAGATAAAATGTTCTTCATGGTAGGGCCCCTATAGCCACAGCTGTAAAGGCGTGGTTATTCAGCATGACCATGCTGAGGGTGACGGGTTCGATTCCCGGTCGGTCCAGGATCTTTTCGTAAAGGAAATTTCCTTGACTTCCTTGGGCATAGAGTATCTTCGTGCCTGCCACACGATATACACATGCAAAATGGTCATTGGCAGAGGAAGCTCTCAGTTAATAACTGTGGAAGTGCTCATAGAACACTAAGCTGAGTGCAGGCTTTGTCCCAGCTGGGACGTTACGCCAAGAAGAAGAAGAAGATGTTCTTCATGGTGCTTCAATGAGGTTTGCTCTTCTGTTAAAAATGGGTCGTTCTTTTCTGTTGTATTGATTGAAAATGATATGGCACTCAACCAAGAACACGCTTATCATAATTTTCCCTTCTTTTATTCAGGCTGCTCTTTCTATTCATTTTTCAATATTCAATCGAAGAAAACACCCTTTAAGCGCATAATACCTTTAAAACGAGTCATCAAGATTGTGGTAGTAATCTGCTAAAATTCTTTGTCATTGTATAACACATGATCCAGATAACTTCAGCTTTAAATCTTAAATGATTCTTGCTTGCGAAGGAAGTCTATGAGCATAATTCAATGGGTATTATGTAACAGGCTTTAAAACGGAAAGTCAATGGAACTCAAATTGATTGACAAATAGATTTGAAGCTAAGCACTCTACAGATTTTTTTTTCTTTGTAAATTATTGGATCAATCATGACCGAAGTAGCATTTGAAATTGAAATTTCTACAGAACATATTAGTAGTTAGGCTGTCGACAATATTTTGAAAGAACAGCATATGATGAAAGAAAAGAGAATCTTTGATGACGATTTCTGCTACAACGACTATAGATACTAGAACAGTTGGCCACAAAACCAAAAAATAAATAAATCAAATATATCAGCAGTCAAACAACTGATGATTAATTGACCAGCTCAACTTGAAAGAACAGCCTTTGTTTGAAAGAAGGGAAATTTTATTAAATGAAAGGTTATACATCGAGCCAAAAAGACGGTGCTGGATCATTAGGAAGAATTATGTCAGGCCGAAGTATGTTAGGCCACAGTCCGGTTGAGTTGAAAGCCATGAAAAAACACAGTTTGATCAAATATAAAACCCAATACTCAAAAGAATAGCCGACTAGCAAAGAAAAAAACAGAATAGCCGACTTCTCAAAGAAGGTAAATCTGTCAAATTCTGTCATCAACATCAAGAAATCATCTGAGAAAAGGGAAAAGGATAAAATAATATTTTAAAATCATGGAAGTATATCCCAGTATCCATAGAATGCCCTAGATTCAAATAATGTAAAAAAAACAAGGGAATCAAAAATATTCTAGGAATTCGAAAATTTTAACATCGTTTATGAAGAAAGTTAGGAAGACGACCTACTGACCCGTTCTACTATATGAACTTCAGCTTATCAACCCATTCGGTTTACGTACTTCGGTCTGACGTACTTTGGCTAAGCCTACTTCGTCCCAAAGTCCGGATTCCCCTAGTTGTGCATTGGGTGAATATTAAATGGCCGGGGTTCTGCTAAACCGAACTAAGCGCCAAAAACTTTATTCCGAGATAATTAAGCTTAAAGTTCAAGCACTCCCAAATAAACAACAGCTAAGATTATTTGAAACTTTTCCACACACACGTAACTTACAAGCCTTTATTAATCATCAGAGACGAAGAATACATGTAAATTATTTGAAATCATTGATATAATTACATTTTTTTTTTCAGTACTTCGCACTCAGTTCACTCTGGCTGAACAAAAACATTGGAATATGGTTTATAGTTCAGTGTGGCTGACTGTGTTTCTTTGTTTCATAGAAAACCATTCGGATTGTGAAAAAAACTCCTTTTTTTCATCGTCTATCGATATCACTCACAATTATTTAATGAATCAGAGTGGACGCGTATATTATGGTAGCATGGAGGTTTCAAAATAGTTTGAAATATGAATGGCGGAAGCCCTCCCAGCTCAGCCCTTCCAACCTAAGTTTTTTTATAAGCGGTGCATGTGCAGGTACAAGAGTGATTATGTAAAATGATGTCCTTGCATGTCCTGAGGTCCTGAGATGTGAAAATGGAGCAATTTGTGTACTTCAAATTTATATTGGTCGAAGAAAACCATGAAAATGATCTGCCAAAGTGAACTAAGACAAAAAAAAATCGAAAATATTAAAGAGATTTGAACTTGAGTCCTTTGAGTGATAACCAAGCACGTTACCTCTAGGTCATTTTACTTAGCTGAAGGTCCGTCGTTAAGTCTGAATCAAGTTCTAAACATTCTTTTCTAGCATGGTTTTCGTGAAAATGCCATTTTTCGATCAGCCAAAGCGAACCAAATTTTTGACTTTTTTTTATTTATTTTTTTATTTATTTGTAAGTTAATTCATCTGACAATAGTTATTAGTCTTAATGAATCTTATATACTATTTCTAAAACTATTTACACTCATTCCGAAGTCAAAATTAGGATACGCTTCATTAAAAATACTCATCATTGAGCGAATGGGCTCATTAACATCATAGTTATAAAAAGGACGAGGAAGGCGAAAGAGGTCGTTTGAGCGAAGCGTATAAGCGGGCACATTTATATCCAACGACGCCAGCAGAAAGGGAGCATCTATTTTACCGGCCAGGATTTTTAAGACAAACACTGCCTTAGCAGCTTTCCTACGATGTTCCAATGTCTCGATGTTTATCAGCCGGCATCTCGCTTCATACGGTGGCAGATTGTAGGGATCATTCCAGGGAAGACTGCGTAGAGCAAATCTTACAAACTTCCGTTGAACAGCTTCCAAGCGGTCGATGATTGTGGCATGATACGGGTCCCACACAACCGAAGAGGTTTCCAGTATGGGTCGAACTAGTGAAACGTACAAAGCCTTCAGTGTATACGGGTCACGGAACTCTTTTGTGATCTTGGACACAAATCCTAGCTGGCGACGAGCTTTTCCAAGTATTTCCTCATAGTGCATTTTGAACGTAATTTCGCTATCTAGTGTAACTCCGAGGTCACGTACAGATTCCACGCGCAGGAGTGGTTCGTCATCAATGGCATATTCATGCAAAATTGGTCTTTTTTTTTCGTTGAAAACTTATGACGGAGCACTTAGGCACACTAAGCGTCATGTTGTTCGCCCGGCACCAGACGACAAGCCGGTCAATCAGGCTTTGTAAACGCATGCAGTCGCACATATCCTCAATCATCATGAATATTTTCATATCGTCAGCGTATAAAATGCAGAACCCTTCGCCGATTTCAAGGACAACGTCATTGAAAAAGAGCGAGCTTTATTATTCTTATTGGCCTTGTTGTTCAATGACGGCTTCTGTGTTAAATTATTAGTATGAGGTGTGTCGACATAATGCAGGTATTTAAAACCAGTTGATTTTTGTATTGTTGAGAAAAAATAGATTCCAAAATGCAGTGGATTTGGTTCAGTCTGGCTGAATGTGATTTGGAAAAATGGCGATTAGCGCCATCGAAACATAATTGTATCCTCCAACATCCATATTTCTAATAACGTGTTCAATTCTCCCACAGATTGTTACTATGAGCCATTTGGAAGTTAGAAATTTGACGGCGATGAGCATAACTTGAAATGTTCTTCATCTGGACCAACACTAAAACATTTCGCTGATTCTATGGAATGGTTTACAGTTCACTCTGGTTGGATGCATTTTAATTTTTTGTGTGTTCTGCCAAACAGAAATTTTGAATTTTCTCCACGAAGAGCTGTCAGAATTACTGCATTTTTACACGTAAGGAGGATCATCAATTTCTTCATCCAATGGTAAAGAAAACTCAATTTTTCAAAAAATGGTCTTTGGTTCGGTTTAGCAGAACCCCGACCAAATGGCATATCCAATAATCTTTTCGGGGAAACGGTACATTCGGGGAAACATTTTTCGGGGAAATGGTACATTCGGGGAAAAAACTTTCGGGGAAACTTCATTCGGGGAACAAGTTTTCGGGGAAATGTCGTACAGTCCTCAAGGAGTTCCCCCGAAAATGATTCCAAGAGTTCCTCCGGATATTGCTCCGAGAGTTCTTCCAGGAGTTGCTCTAGGATTTCCTCCGGGAATCGTTCCAGGAGTTTCTCCATGAAATGCTCCAGGAGTTACGGAATGGATCCAGTATATTTCTCTGGGAGCACTTTAAAGACTATTTCCAGAAGTTCTTTCGGGAGTTCTCCGGAAATTGCTTTAGAAGTTTCCCACAGAATTGCTCAAGGAGTTCCCCCGAAAATTGTTCCAAGAGATCCTCCAGGAATTCCTCCGGAAATCGCTCCAGTATTTCCTCCGTGAAATGCTCCAAGAGTTCTTGGGAATTACTCCAGCAGCTCCTCAAAGAATTGATCCAAGAATTTCTTCGGGACTTGCTCTAAGCGTTCCCCAGGGAATCGTTCCAGGAGTTTCTTCGGGAGTTGCTCTAGGAGTTTGCCCAAAAATTGTCCCGGGAGTTCCTTCGAGAATTCCTACAGGAAGTTCTTCGGAAATTGCTCAAGGAGTTAATTCGGGAATTGCTCAAAGAGTTCCTCCGGGAATTGCAGCAAAAGTTCCTGCGAAAGTTGCTCAAGGAGTTTCCTCGAAAATTGTTTCAAGAGTTCTTCCAGGAGTTCCTCCGGAAATCGAGGGGTCCACAATTTCACCCAACCAAAGTAGTTTTCATCCTTTTTATGGTATTCTAGAGAATAAGCAACGAAAAAATTAAATTCTAGACTGTAAGTGGCGGACTGGTTTCAGCTGAAAATATCTAGTTCGAACCAATTGTTTGTAGTGAAATGAAACCCTTACTGCCTCCCCGATGAATGGTAATAATGAATATTCATCCAGATAATTGATTTAATTAGCAAACTGATTGGACTCAATTAATTGCTATTAAATGGAACAACCCACCACCGCCGCCCGCAGCCAGGCACAGAAACCAGAAGCGATATCAATTTCGGAATTCACCTGGGGCGGCGTGCAACTTTTCCGAAGCTGACAGCTGACATCGTGACGGCCAATTTTCATCCAAAAGAAGATGCAGCGAAATATATTCAACCAGCGCAGCGCTGTTTAATGGGAAGCGGGGGGAACTGGTTGTTTAAATTTACACTTCCGAAAGTGAACAAACAATCGCCGGTGGTGGTACAGGGGAAAATAAACAAAATAAATTATTCATTAACGGTCATCGCGGTGCGGTGTGGTCAACGGGCTTCACATTCAGCAGCGTTTCGGCGGTTGTGATGGCTGATTTTCCACCCCCACCCATGAGGGACGGAAATCGATCGATAATGAGATGTGTGCAGTCAGTCAGGAAGAATATTTTTGACTGGTTGGTTATAGGGCAAGAACGTTATCAAAACATCGTGACTTCGTGAAAATTATGTTTGTTTTTTATTTCTCTTTGTGTACATTTATTTTTGCAAATGAACAAGGATGCCTATCTTATGTTCGGTTGAAATAAGGATTTTCTACGGAATGAGACTCAGATCAAGAAATAAATTGAAGCAATGGTCATGTACATTTTACAGTTTTTTTGGTTCCTCTTGATAGTTGAGGGAAGCAATAAAAAAAATGAAATTCTTTGAAGCAGGGTTGAGATTTACATCGTCATAAGCGCTAATTCTCGTCATAGCAGATGGAAAATAGCGAATAATTGAAGATATTCTAACTGACTCATTATATGGAAGCGAAAAGCTGTACGCAAAATTTCACGTTTCAAATGTACTCGACTTACGACATTTTTTCTCGTTTTGCATATGCCGAAGGCAACCGCACCAAAGCAGCAGCTAGCCGAATTGTTCATCACCTTTCAATTTTCACTTCGCCAGATTCACTTATAGAACTTTCCTTCAATTCACATACCACAAAAGCTCTGTGGCACTTCACTGCTGCAGAATCTAGCAAAAGCTGCTCAATTATTGAAATAAATTGCTTTTTCCCCGTCTGTAAATTATGAACAAACAATTATCTTCGTCGCAGAGAAAGTGAAGGCGAGGATTGTGTGCGTGGATTTTCTGCATACGACACATCAGATTTCTTTGTTGCACTGTGATGGCATTTTATGATCTGGTGGTCAAAATACTAATTGAAATATTTTGGTCATTATTCTAAAGCTACATCTATCTGAATATAAAAGCTTTCTGCTCAATAGTACAGTTAACCAGCGGCCCAGCGACGCAACCAGCTTTATTCTTCTTTTTTTACTCACTTTCCTAAACAAACATCAGAGAAGAATTGAAAGAGAGGGATTTCACCGGTTCTATGCTCAAAATGTCTGTTCTTTTGGCTAAAGCACTGCACTGTTTACACAGGTGTTCTATATTTGTATCCTCATCTAGATAATTTCAGTGCAAATTCAACAAGAGAAAGTTTCACAAACAGAACACCAGCTATACAAATATTGCCATTGGAATCGACAGTCTCGAAAATTCCCTATAAATGCCTCAAGCACAGCATCATCAAATCAGTTCAAACGTTGAGCATCCACCAAGTCTTTCCATTACAATGAAGCTTTTCCACCTTATCACTATTGTTGCCATGCTTTTGGCCCTGGTTGGACCATCGATGGCCGCCAAAAAATCCATCAAAGCTAAGAATGCAGGTAACACTGATGGCGCCGGTGTGACCAAAGTTATCAAAACCAAGACGATTAAGTTCAGCAACGGAGCTACCGTGAAGAAAGTTTCCAAACCGTGAAAAATGTGGTGAATAAAGAGATCTGATTTTTATTTGATTGATTGAGTTTGATACTTGAATTGTTTGTTTTTGTTACATGGTTTTGTTCCGATTATTTCCACTGATTTTATATTTATTGTTATCGGCAAATTAGGAGAAGCAGCGCAATAGGAAGAAACAAAGAATTTCTGGAGAAATACTTCGAAGAATTCATTGAGGGATTTCTTAAAGATTTCCTAGAGAAATTTCTGGAAGAACTCTTGGAGGAATTCCTGGAAGAACTTCTGGAAGAATTCCTAGAAGAATTCTTGGAGAAATTCTTAGAAAAATTTCTGGAGGGATTCCTAGAAAAAATCCTGAAGGAAATTCTGGAGGAATTTCTGGAAGAATTCCCGCAAGAATGACAGTTCAATCGATAAAATGACAGTTCGCCCCGAACAAAAAAAATCCCCATACAAACTTTAAATGCGTTTTAAAAATAGTTCCCGGCACCAAAAATGATGAAATTTTGAATTTTAACTTATTTTTCGACGAAGATTCCGATTATGCAATAGTCTGGATAACTCTAAAGAACCCAATTCTTCCAGAAATTCCTCCAGGAATTCTTCCAGAAATTCCTCCACGAATTATCCCAGAAATTCCTCCAGGAATTCCTCCAGGAATTCTTCCAGGAATTTCCCCAGGAATTCTTATAGGAATTCTTCCATGAATTTCTCCAAGAATTCTTCCAGGAAATTCTCCAGGAATTCTTCCAGGAATTCCTCCAGGAATTCCTCCAGGAATTCCTCCAGGAATTCTTCCAGGGATTCTTCCAGGTACTCCTCCAGGAATTCTTCCAGGAATTCCTCCAGGAATACTCGAGGAATTCCTCCAGGAATTGTTTCAGGAATTCTTCCAGGAATTTCCCCAGCAATTCTTCCAGGAATTCCTCCAGGAATTCTTCCATGAATTTCTCCAAGAATTCTTCCAGAAATTTCTCCAGGAATTCTTCCAGGAATTCCTCCAGAAATTCTTCCAGGGATTCTTCCAGGAACTCCTCCAGGAATTCCTCGAGAAATACTCCAGGAATTCCTCCAGGAATTCTTTCAGCAATTCTTCCAGGAATTTCCCAGCAATTCTTCCAGGAATTCCTCCAGGAATTCTTCCATGAATTTCTCCAAGAATTCTTTCAGGGATTTCTCCAGGAATTCCTCCAAGAATACTCCAGGAATCCCTCCACAAATTCTTTCAGGAATTCTTCCAAGAATTCTTCCAGGAATTTCCCCAGCAATTCTTCCAGGAATTCCTCCAGGAATTCTTCCATTAATTTCTCCAAGAATTCTTCCAGAAATTTCTCCAGGAATTCTTCCAGGAATTCCTCCAGGAATTCTTCCAGGGATTCTTCCAGGAACTCCTCCAGGAACTCTTCCAGGAATTCCTCGAGAAATACTCCAGGAATTCCTCCAGGAATTCTTTCAGCAATTCTTCCAGGAATTTCCCAGCAATTCTTCCAGGAATTCCTCCAGGAAATCTTCCATGAATTTCTCCAAGAATTCTTTCAGGGATTTCTCCAGGAATTCTTCCAGGAATTCCTCCAAGAATACTCCAGGAATTCCTCCACAAATTCTTTCAGGAATTCTTGGAAGAATTCCTGGAGGAATTCCTGGAAGAATGCCTGGAGGAATTCCTGAAAGAATGCCTGGAGGAATTCCTGGAAGAATGCCTGGAGGAATTCCTGGAAGAATGCCTGGAGGAATTCCTGGAGGAACTCCTGGAATAATTCCTGGAGGAACTCCTGGAAGAATTCCTGGAGGAACTCCTGGAAGAATTCCTGGAGGAACTCCTGGAAGAATTCCTGGAGGAACTCCTGGAAGAATTCCTGGAGGAACTCCTGGAAGAATTCCTGGAGGAACTCCTGGAAGAATTCCTGGAGGAACTCCTGGAAGAATTCCTGGAGGAACTCCTGGAAGAATTCCTGGAGGAACTCCAGGAAGAATTCCTGGAGGAACTCCTGGAAGAATTCCTGGAGGAACTCCTGGAAGAATTCCTGGAGGAATTCCAGGAAGAATTCCTGGAGGAATTCCAGGAAGAATTCCTGGAGGAATTCCAGGAAGAATTCCTGGAGGAATTCCAGGAAAAATTCCTGGAGGAATTCCAGGAAGAATTCCTGGAGAAATTCCAGGAAGAATCCCTGGAGGAATTTCAGGAAGAATTCCTGGAGGAATTCCAGGAAGAATTCCTGGAGAAATTCCAGGAAGAATTCCTGGAGAAATTCCAGGAAGAATTCCTGGAGAAATTCCAGGAAGAATTCCTGGAGAAATTCCAGGAAGAATTCCTGGAGAAATTCCAGGAAGAATTCCTGGAGAAATTCCAGGAAGAATTCCTGGAGGAATTCCAGGAAGAATTCCTGGAGGAATTCCTGGAAGAATTCCTGGAGGAATTCCTGGAAGAATTCCTGGAGGAATTCCTGGAAGAATTCCTGGAGGAATTCCTGGAAGAATTCCTGGAGGAATTCCTGGAAGAATTCCTGGAGGAATTCCAGGAAGAATTCCTGGAGGAATTCCAGGAAGAATTCCTGGAGGAATCCCAGGAAGAATTCCTGGAGGAATTCCAGGAAGAATTCCTGGAGGAATTCCAGGAAGAATTCCTGGAGGAATTCCAGGAAGAATTCCTGGAGGAATTCCAGGAAGAATTCCTGGAGGAATTCCAGGAAGAATTCCTGGAGGAATTCCAGGAAGAATTCCTGGAGGAATTCCAGGAAGAATTCCTGGAGGAATTCCAGGAAGAATTCCTGGAGGAATTCCAGGAAGAATTCCTGGAGGAATTCCAGGAAGAATTCCTGGAGGAATTCCAGGAAGAATTCCTGGAGGAATTCCAGGAAGAATTCCTGGAGGAATTCCAGGAAGAATTCCTGGAGGAATTCCAGGAAGAATTCCTGGAGGAATTCAGGAAGAATTCCTGGAGGAATTCCAGGAAGAATTCCTGGAGGAATTCCAGGAAGAATTCCTGGAGGAATTCCAGGAAGAATTCCTGGAGGAATTCCAGGAAGAATTCCTGGAGGAATTCCAGGAAGAATTCCTGGAGGAATTCCAGGAAGAATTCCTGGAGGAATTCCAGGAAGAATTCCTGGAGGAATTCCAGGAAGAATTCCTGGAGGAATTCCAGGAAGAATTCCTGGAGGAATTCCAGGAAGAATTCCTGGAGGAATTCCAGGAAGAATTCCTGGAGGAATTCCAGGAAGAATTCCTGGAGGAATTCCAGGAAGAATTCCTGGAGGAATTTCAGGAAGAATTCCTGGAGGAATTCCAGGAAGAATTCCTGGAGGAATTCCAGGAAGAATTCCTGGAGGAATTCCAGGAAGAATTCCTGGAGGAATTCCAGGAAGAATTCCTGGGGGAATTCCAGGAAGAATTCCTGGAGGAATTCCAGGAAGAATTCCTGGAGGAATTCCAGGAAGAATTCCTGGAGGAATTCCAGGAAGAATTCCTGGAGGAATTCCAGGAAGAATTCCTGGAGGAATTCCAGGAAGAATTCCTGGAGGAATTCCAGGAAGAATTCCTGGAGGAATTCCAGGAAGAACTCCTGGAGGAATTCCAGGAAGAACTCCTGGAGGAATTCCAGGAAGAACTCCTGGAGGAATTCCAGGAAGAATTCCTGGAGGAATTCCAGGAAGAATTGCTGGATGAATTCCTGGAAGAATTCCTGGAGGTATACCAAGAAGAATTCCTGGAGGAATTCCAGGGAGAATTGCTGGAGGTATTCTAGGAAGAATTCCCGGAGGTATTCCATGAAGAATTCCCGGAGGAATTCCAGGAAGAATTTTAGAAATTCCTGGAAGAATTGGAGAAATTCCTGGAAGAATTCCTGGAGGAATTCCTCCAGAAATTCCTGGAGGAATTCCAGGAAGAATTCTTGGAGGTATTCCAGGAAGAATTCCTGGAGGAATTTCAGGAAGAGCTCCTGGAGGAATTCCAGGAAGAATTCCTGGAATAAATTCCAGGAAGAATTCCTGGAATGAATTCCAGGAAGAATTCCTGGAATGAATTCCAGGAAGAATTCCTGGAGGAATTCCAGGAAGAATTCCTGGAATGAATTCCAGGAAGAATTCCTGGAATGAATTCCAGGAAGAATTCCAGGAATGAATTCCAGGAAGAATTCCTGGAGGAATTCCAGGAAGAATTCCTGGAGGAATTCCAGGAAGAATTCCTGGAGGACTTCCAGGAAGAATTCCTGGAGGAATTCCAGGAAGAACTCCTGGAGGAATTCCAGGAAGAACTCCTGGAGAAATTCCAGGAAGAACTCCTGGAGAAATTCCAGGAAGAACTCCTGGAGGAATTCCAGAAAGAATTCCTGGCGGAATTCTTCCAGGAATTTCTGGAGGAATTCCAGGGAAAATCCCTGGAAGAATTTCTGGAGGAATTCCTGGAAGAATTCCTGGAGGAAATTCTTCCTGGAATTCCCCCAGAATTTCTTCCTCGAATTCCTCAAAAACTTCTTCCTAGAATTCCTCCAGGAATTCTTCCTGGAATTCCTCCAGGAATTCTTTTTGGAATTCCTCCAGGAATTCTTTTTGGAATTCCTCCAGGAATTCTTCCTTGGATTTCTCCAGGAATTCTTCCTGGAATTCCTCCAGGAATTCTTCCAGGAATTCCTCCACGAATTCCTCCAGGAATTCTTCCAGGAATACCTCCAGAAATTCCTCCAGGAATTCTTCCAGAAATTCCTCCAGGAACTATTCCAGAAATTCCTCCAGAAATTCTTCCAGGAATTCCTTCAGGAATTCTTCCAGGAACTCCTCCAGGAACTCTTCCAGGAATTTCTCCAGGAATTCTTCCAGATATTTCTCCAGGAATTCTTGCAGGAATTCTTCCAGGAATTCCTCCACGAATTGCTCCAGGAATTCTTCCAGAAATTCCTCCAGGAATTCCTCCAGGAATTTCTCCAGGAATTCCTCCACGACTCTGGAAGCATTTCTGGAGGAATTCCTGGAAGAATTCCTGGAATAATTCCAGGAGTGATTCCTGGAACAATTCCTGGAGGAATTTCTTGAATAATTCCTGGAGGAATTCCAGGAATTCTTCATGAAGGAATTCCAGGAACACTTCCTGGAGGAATTCTTCCAGGAAATCCTCCAGGAATGCTTCCATAAATTTTTCCTGAAATTCTTCCAGGAATTGTTCCAGAAATTCTTCCAGGATTTCTTCTAAGAATTCCTTCAGGAATTCTTTCAGGAATACTCCAGGAATTCCTCCAGGAATGCTTCGAGCAGTTTCTCTTGGAATTCTTCCAGTAATTCTTCCTGGAAAAACAATTCCTGGAGGAATTCTAAAGAAAAATCGTGGAGGAATTCCAGGAAGTATTCCAGTACAAAATATAAAACAAGCAGATAGTTAACAACTTGCAGGCATGGATTAGGAATCTAAATGGATGGTCAATGGACTGCTGTAGATTCTGGAATAAGATAAGGCACAGCTACATTGTGCAAAAATAAATTTTCATCGCTCGCTGACTTGTGGTTTTTATACTGACATTGCTCATCCCCCAATTTTCACCATCTTCCATGGATTCCATCGTGTTTGAAAGTTGTGCGTTTCCTCTGCCACATTTTCACCGATAAAGTTGACCGTGTGGTCGTTAGGAAGTATGGTCATCGTTGGACACTGGTTAGAATTATAACGAAGTTGCGGTTGAAGTGAGTCAAAATTTAACTGATTCTAGAAGCGTAAGCAAATTTCACTGACAACATTTCCCAGTAATATCCAACCCGCCCGACACAAATGATCGACATCGTTTTAGATAGGTACATATAGGAAAACAACATCGAACGACGACGGTCGTTCATCCACCGCCACCGCCGCAGTATTATGCAACCTAAACGGCCTGATGTCCATCTTCTAACCGGAATACACCACCTTCTATCATCAATTTCAGTCTTCAGTCTTCAGTCACCCGCCCGCTGCCAAATAGCCCAAATACTAACGGGGGTAAGGGCGGCGTTACCTTGATTTGATTTACTTTCTCGATAGGACACGGCTATAGCAACTCATGCCGCACTCTTTCGTCGTTGTTGACTGGCATCGAACGGAGCGATGATGGTACCTAGCCGAGCTTTGCAACAAAGATGCCAGAATATGTGAAATTGTTGTCTTTCAAGTCAAACAAGTTAAGGTGAATCGGGACGCCGTGTTATTTTTCCTATCTTGCCTCTCTTTCTAACAATTTGCCTCGCGATTTTGAAGATGGTAATCTCGAGTTCTATCGCACTGAAGATGTTGAAAACCAATCAGCATATGCACTGCAAGTGAGCATACACAATGATAGGTTTTTGTTGCAAAATATGAAGTAGAATCTGAGATAACCATCTTAGTAGCCCGTCCCGTCCGCCCTTAAAAACATTTGAAAGATTTTAAGAATTGCTTAAAAATTCATGCAAATTCTTAAAAGTTCTAAAACATTGATAAAAACTCCAAAATTCTCAAAAAAAACAAATTTACAGTGGGGTAAAAATCTACTTCGTCGTATGCGCTATTTCCCGTCTCATCAGAAGGAAAATAGCAAATCATTATAGATATTCTAACTTACCTTTGCCAATGCCTCATTTGATGGAAGCAAAAACATGTTGACTTGCGATAACCAACTTCTTTAGCACTAGAAATCGAATAATTACGCGAAACTTTACGTTTCAATTTCATTTCACTTATGAGTTGAAGATTGTTCTTGTTTTGCGTACGACGATGAGGATGCAAGCAAAAGTGTGCGTAGATGTTCTGCATATAGAATATCGTATTACACAACCACAGAGAATACTTTTTTCGTTTCACTGTGATGGCATATTATGATCTGGTGGACAAAAATATTAATTGAAATATGTTGGTCGTTATTCTACAGCTACGCCCATCTTAACTTTAAGGGCGGACGGGGACGGTCGAGGAAATAACCGCCATTGCTCTGTGGCTACTAAGATGGTAATCTCAGATTCTACTTCATATTTTGCAACAAAAACCTATCATTGTGTATGCTCACTTGCAGTGCATATGCTGATTGGTTTTCAACATCTTCAGTGCGATAGAACTCGAGATTACCATCTTCAAAATCGCGAGGCAAATTGTTAGAAAGAGAGGCAAGATAGGAAAAATAACACGGCGTCCCGATTCACCTTAAAGCTTTCTGCTCAATCATACTTTGGACACATGATTGCGAATAATTTGATCGACTTGTCGAATAGCTACGGTCAAATCATATTTTTGACCATCCTATGTACCATAGTGTCACGAAGAAAGTGTGCCGGGAATTGAATCCAAGTTGTGCCCAAAATAAACGTCGACTAGACGGAAACAGATGTCGAGGGACAATTATTCAATCTCATTATTTTTAAGGAAATTGTAGTTCCTTTACAATATATTTTACATGAAATGAAAGCTTATTTAGAAATTCTTAATTGATACCAAATTGACTATGAGGCGTTAATTAAGGTGCAAGAATAAATTCGATCATTATTGGTCGGTACTTAGATAGACGGGAATTAGATATAATCACTACTTTCTCTCCAAAAGCTTTTTGTCTTCAACGGTAAAAAAAAACTAGCTACCCTGCTCAGCAAGCAACTGTTTCCATCCTACATTGAACAACTTGCTCGAGATGGTCACAAAGCATTTCCATTTCCTCCGTCCAGTAGTAGCTACGTACCTATACATATTTAGATCTTTTCAACCATGTGGTTGCTCGTCCTATATTTTCCATTTGTTCCCACTCACATTCCCCAAAGAAAAGGACGTCATATTTTCAAAGGTCCAGAAGTTGTTATGCTGCCAAGTTGCCTCCAGAACCAATTTCCTCATTTCCTATACACACCGGGTATCACTCTTGGTAGCTCAGCCATGTTTAAACGGCACCGCACGATGGTGTTGCACATCGACATCGAATGAGTCGACAAACAAACAAATCACCGTCGTTGCTGCTGCCATTGGGAACCCTCAGTTTCTCCGTTGTTGGTTCCATTTGGGACGCACCATCCGTGGTGGTAACCGGGAGGTACCTACCTTCAAGTTCGAAAGCCAAACGTTGCGCGGTCTTGCTTCGAGAATATTTAGGCATGCTACTTGTCGAACTTGCCCGCTTTTTGACGATGACGATAGTAGTGGCTGTTTGTTTGGACAGGTTTGCTAACCAATTTCTGACCCGATGGACGTGACCGGTCATTTCGATTTGGGGCTGTTTCCTCAAGACTGCATGCGTGGAAGCAAAGTTGATCGAACGATTAGAATACAAGTTAGAATACAAGTTAAAAACTGGGGAAACGTTATATTTTCCGTATGCCGCTTTGAAGTCGATGAACAAGTGATGCGTTGGGACCTGGTATTCACGGCATTTCTGGAGGATTTGTCGTACGGTGAAGATCTGGTCCGTCGTCGACCGGCCGTCTATGAAGCCAGCTTGATAGCTTCCTACGAACTCATTCGATTTAGGTAACAGACGACGAAACTTGATCTGGTAGAGCACTTTATAGGCAGCATTCGAAATGGTGATCGCTCTGAAATTCTCACATTCCAAATGGTCGCTATTCCTGTGAATGGCGCAGATTACCCCTTTCTCCCACTTCTCCGGTAGCTATTCGGTTTCCTAGATCCTGACTATCAACCAGTGCAAGTAGGTGGCCAACTTTTCCGAGCCCATCCTGATAAGTTTATCTGCGTACCATCCTCACCAGCTGCTTTATTAGTTTTGAGCTGGTGAATGACATCCTTAACTTCTCTCAGTGTGGTTGTTGGATCATTTCCATCTTCTACTGAACTGACGTAGTCGTTTCCTCCGTTGCCTTGTACTCTCCATTCTTCACGCCATTCAGGTGCTCATCGAAGTGGTGCCTCCACTTTTCGAACACCTCACGTCCGTTCGTAGAGAGGCCCCCGTCCCTGCATTGCATATTTCGGTTCGCGGCCCGAAGCCGTTACAGCATGCAGTGTATTGTATTTCTTGGGAACACCGTAAATATACATTTTGACGCGCTCCACTTCTTCTAGGAGGAGCGTTTTTCTCCCAAAGAGACGGGTTTGCTGTGTGCGCATCTGTTTGTATCGTTCTACGTTCTGCCGGGTTCCTTGCTGCAGCATTCCCGACTAGATGGACTTTACAAAATTATAACAAGCTGTGTTATTTTGTTACAATAATTTTTTATAACAAGGGTTGTTATAAAACATGTACCGTTAGTAGTTAAAATAACAGAAATTCTAACAAAGTTGCCACATGAGAAGAACAAAAATGTAATAACTTTTGTTATGATCATTACAAAAATATTACAAAACCTGTTCCATGAAATATGGTAGAATTTAACAAAATTATAACAAATTGTGTTATAATTCCTTGGCAACCTTTTAGGGTAAAAACTAAATTTTATACTCATTTTTTTGGGTAAATATTTTTAGAGTGTTATTCTATTTTTAGAAAAAGTAGGTGACATAAAAAAAAGTTTCCAGTACATTATAAAATTTTCGGATCCGAACGAGATTTGAACCAAGACACCTACCATCGGTAGCAATCTGACGCCTCTGCCAATGAGGCCATCACAACACTTGAAGAGGGCGGTGATAGAAGCTTTACTGGTTCTACGTATTGCCAGTTTCCTCATTCGAATGCTTGTTTGTCAGACGCACACGAGCAGGGTAGTATGACGTCACATTGAACTCGTTGACGTATAATAGACTTGATTTGTCGTTAGTGATTTTGTTTTAATCTATCACAATTATATCATATACAGATATGATAACAGCTGTAGATATAATTTAGTTATATTCACATTTTTTAATTTTATGCAATGAAATGGAATCTATCACATAAGGGGTCATCCATTAAGTTTATCGTCACGTTTGAAGGAGGCAGGGAGGGTTGAAAATTTCCAATTTTAGCGTGACGTACTTAATAGATGCTCCCTAAGGTCGAAACAAAATAGTAGAATAAACAAATTCCACGTTATAATGATTTAGTTCCACTTTTGCTTTCTCCATGTTCAATAGCATTCAATACTTGGTATACTTTTTGGCGAAAATAGAACAGCAGTACTGTTTTGGTATTTATTGTAATCGATCTAATATTTTCGCGTGTAAAGATACGTCATTTGTGTAAAATCCAACTCGAAAATATTGGAAGGCATACAAAACGTAGTTCCATGTAACGTAAACATTGTTCGTCCGGTTGCAAATTGCAGTACATGCAATATCCGTCGTTTATGAAGACTAAGTCTTTGGGTATTATCGTCAGGTTTGTTCTCTTCGTCTTGAGGGTTTTATCGGCCAAATTTCCTGAAATATCCCGGTCAACCAGTGAGTGATTTTCGATGTCGATTTGTATTGAATCGATGGCGATCGCTATCGTCAGATAAAGCACTATAAAGGAAATCCAAATTTGGTTGATACGGATGCTCACGCAGATATGACGCTTGTGAAAAACAATAAACAAACTGAGTATTTACTTTTTCCAAAGTTGTATTTCTTTGTTCTTACTTAGAGTTTATCGATAAAAACAACCCATTAATTATCATCATTTCACGTTAGAAACTTTATTTGTTTCTACAAAATGAAGTTCACAATCTTCTATAACTTTCAAACTGTTCGTCCAATCAAGTGAGTGATTGTTTTTTACACAAATGTGTTGGAAATAACATAATGTTGTTGATGGAGCATCGAGCATCGAAGACTCATGAAGTTAAATTCCGAATATATCGGAAACGGTTACTTTCAGAAACGTTATTACAGTAGACGTTCGGTCAGTGCAAGTGGTTTAACTGCAATGCTTTGTAACTGCAAGTCCGGTAAGTGCAACAAATTTACAGTTATCGCACCGCCAAATGAAGTTCACGTTCATTTAACGTCAGTTTATGGTTTGATGATACTGTCAGGCGTTCCAGTCATCGGATTTTTGTTCGCTAAGTGAAACGTTAACATGTTGCAGTTATCGAACGTCTACTGTATCAGAAGAATACAGAACTAAGGTTAACAGAGAAGGAAGATAAGCTAATGGTCTGACGAAGGGGAAGTTTGTCAATGTTTACTTGTTTTGTTTCACACCAGACAAGACATTACAATTGTGTCACAAAACTAACCCAACATCATCTTGATTCTAGAAAATACTGTGCTGTTGCGTCCAACAGGTTCTTCGCCACAGCTTCCAGCAGAAAGAATGTTCTTTAAAACGCTACAAAACACTGCAACGAAAGCAGCTGTTTTGTTGGTGAGGATTCTTATTCGATTGGCACATCATCCGGGAATTATTTCGGTTTTGGATAAGAGTGCAATAAAAGAAACTGAAAAAAGGAAAAGAATAGCTGCGAAATATTTGATTTCCAGCTATATTCCAGCTTACAGTTTGTATTGATAATAATATTTACATCCGAAAAGCCATGGTGATATCCCAACAGTTTTTTTTTATTACACCTACCAGCGGTAATGATATCACATAACGATAGTAGCTTCAAATCACTGCTGGTTTGGGAAGAACTTGGCAGATTATAACTAAATGATAACTCTGATACATTTTTTTTTAAACAAATATGATGCCAACCCCAAATTACGCGTCGCTCATACAAACAAGCGTAACGGAAGGGAAGGGGTTGTTAAAACATGACGATTTTAGCACAATAAGTTTTTTTTATGGTTTGTGGTCAATATTACAGAAATGATAAAACTATTTTGCGTCAATACAAAAAACCTAACATATTTTGAAATTATTTTGTTACAAAAAATGTGTTACGAAATTTTGTTATAGGCAATTACAGGGGATACTCAAAATAACTGAGACCGGTAAAATTTTCACTTTTCAAAAACTGTTCAATTCGCTGTAACTTTTTGAGTTCATCAACCAATTGTGTATCAGTGGTCATAATTTGGAAAAAAATCGGGCTATTCCACATGAAGTTATAAAGGTTCTAGAAAAAGGTATAATTATTCGATGGCCAACTTTGAGCTGTTATATCTCCGAATTCCATGAACCGAATGCAATGAAATTTTGATTATTTGTGACTTATATAATGAGCTATTAAAAACTTTTGACTAAACTTAAAATTCTTTACACGAAAGAAAATTATAACGATTATATTATTTTTCTAATATATCACTAATTTATCCAAAACTTCATCATCGTTTAAAAATTCGAGATAGTGATTATAGTTCATTTAAATTCCCTATTTCAAAGGAAAGCTACCAAAGAGCCGGCATTAAATTGAAAAAGTAATGGGATGCATATGAAAAATAGATAAATTTACTAAAAAACATAAAATAAATGAAATCGCTATAACTTTTGTTTCTTATTAATAATTTCAAATTAAGTCAAATGTTTTTCAAAGTTCATCATATAAGTCATAAATGATCATAATTTCATTTCATGCGGTTCAATGAAACCGGAGATATAACAGCTCAAAGTTGGCTATCGGATAATTATACCGATTTCTAGAATCTTTATAACTTCGTGTAGAATGGCCCGATCTTATCCAAATTTGATCTACATATACACAACTAGTTGATGAACTTACAGTAAGAATTAGAGAATATTTGATGCCCTTTTCGAAAAAAATACAGTCCCAGTTATTTTGAGTATCCCCTGTATTTTAATAAGCATAATGTAACAAACTCTGTTATATCTCTGTTTGAATAAATAATACAAGTTTTGTTATAGTTTTGTTTTAAAAATAATAACAAATCTTGTTACAACTTTGTTGTAGCTATTCACATATACGAATCCTTACAACAAAATTATATCAAATTGTGCTATTTCTAACAACGGTTGTAAGAATTTTGTTATAACCTTGTTAGGAGCTTCTGGTCGGGTTACCACCCATACTGCGTTTTTCTACTTCAAAATCGCTCTACACTCCTCGTCGAACCATTCGTTCCGTTGACTCCTTTCCACGTGTCCGATGGTGCTCTCGGCTACATCGTTAATGGCTGCTTTTACTGTACTTCAGCAGTCCTGTAGAGGTACCACATCGAAGTCACACTCGTTTGACATAAACAACAATTCAGTTCGAGATTCACTCACTGCGTGGCGCTAGTGTTCTTAGGAGTATCCAGTTTAGTCCAAACGTCGTATATCTCGCGTTCTGGACCACATACATAGAAGGACACTGTTTTCGGTCAAGTTGCTCAGAAGAATAAAAGCATTCCCATAGAACACAACTTAATTTGAGATTCTCTCGCTACGTCATGCTAATGACAATTTAGTTTGAGAATCGCTCACTACGTGGTACTAGTGTTCTTATGAGCTACCAGTTTAGTCTAAAAATTCTACATCTAGAGTTCTGGACCATTCACAAGATCCTAACTTAGGCAAAGTTGCTCAGAAGAATAAAAGTTCTCTTGTAAAAAGCAATTTTGTTCAACATTATTTCACTACGGGGCCCTAGCTCCTCAACCGCTTAAAAGGACACTGCCTTTAGCAAAGTTGAAAAGAAGAATGTTCAGTGTGATCTAAGCGTCAATTCGAAAATCGCCCACTACGTGACGCGTGGCGTTAGCACTAAATTGGTTTCCGAAAAAACTTCATTGACTTCCGCTGCCTTTCCTATGCGTTAAACATAACGTCGGAACCAGATGTACTGTACAGCGCACTTCCGACGTTTGTTTAACGCATAGGAAAAGCAGCGAAAGTCAATGAAGTTTTTTGCGGAAATCAATTTAGTGCTAAACCCACAATAGTGATCTTAGCTGCTTCCAGTTTAGTCTAAGCCTTATATAGGGTAACGGTCGAATTTTGGACCCCTAGAGGACATTAGCTTGAGTTTAAGTCAAAATCAAACAGATTCAGAGGGTGTTACACATAATGATGATGCTAGTATGATCGCGAAAGCCTCCACTGTTCGTAAAATAAATTTTATGAAAATAACTTATTTTCGAAGCATCAACCCGTTTGAAACTATTTTCGAAGAATCTGCCACTTCAATATGCTGGATCACATCCTAATTACTTGATCGATAAAGGCTGATTAGGCGATTTTTGCAAATTTAATGCGCTGGAATGATAAACGTTTTTGTTTACATCTGCAAGTTTCTTCAACGCCATGCTCTTTTAATGTAAACATGTTGCAACACTCGCATGGATGACGAGATTGGCAAAATTTAATTTCAAGACATACAATGATATTTCCAGTGATGAAATGATTGCTGCTCGTGCCGAGCAATCTAATTTTGCGAGTGGTTCTAAAAGTTTTAGTCATATCTTCATTGAATCGGCGTAAGTTGTGATAATACGACCCAGGGGGTCCAAAATATATAGGGGTCCAAATTATATTGGCTTCTTTAGCGGTGTTGAGATAATTCCATATTCTGAATCTACATGCAAAACTGAGCCGAAATCCAAATTTTCATGAATGTTGGTGCCCGGGAACCTATTTAAAAATCAGTTTGAAGTTTGTATGGGAGCGATTTGTCGAATCACCCCTCGTCGCATTTTGTACAAGGCGGAGCTGTCAAGCAGTTGGCCAGCTGTCAAAAGGTGATTTCGAAAAAACTTTTTGCAATTAATTTTAGGTATCAAAACAAAATTCTAAAAATCGAAAAAAAATCATAGAGGCTTGGAAAAAGGTGCTCTTTCTTTTAAAAATATAAAATCATTGAATTTTCCTTAATTTAAAAACCCAATTGAGGGTGCCGCGTTTTAGACCACTCAAAATAACCTGCCTTCGGCAAAGTTTCTAAGGCAAATGAAAACTTTTTTCCAAGAGTTCGAGACTCGCTCACTATATTGCTTTAGTGCTGCAATAAGGCTTTGATCTATGCGTCGTATATCTCACGTTATGGACCATATCAAAGGATACTGGCTAGAAGATTTGCTCAAAATAATAAAAGCTTTCCAAATGTTATGGTAATTTCTAAAGAAATCTCTTTAGAAACATTCTAGGCGTTGCTTTGAAATTTTGAACATTTTTTTTTTTGAAAACAGCTACGGCATTTCTTTTGCCAATTGATTCAGCACTCCTTTGGAAAACTATTCTGCATTTTATTTGGGAATTAATTCAGATTTTTTTAGGATTCGATTTTTTATTTCTTTGGCGAGTATTTTGAGAAATTATCAGGGAATTCGTTTGTAGGTAGACACATTCGGAAATTTGTTCTGAAATTTCTTTGACAATCTTTCAGGGAACCCGTTCTTCTGTATTGCTAAATTTATTGTGATACTGTAGCAATTCTATTGATAATTTTTTTGACAATTCATTCAGAAATTCATCAGAAAATTCTTTTGAAACTATTCGGGCAATTCTTTTGAAGTTTCTTTAGGCAATTTATTTTGGAATTCTTTCGAAAGTGCCTTCGACAAATTACTCGGTAATTTTTATTTTGAATTCGCTTCAGCATTCTTTTTGGATACTTCTTCGGAAATTACTACGGGATTCCCTTAAGGTAATTTTGTAGCAATTCCTTGAGATATTTCTTTAGGGTGCTTCAGCCATTTCTATTCATATGCTTTTGGGAATGGCTATAGATTATTCCTTTGAGATTTTCTTCCTCCATTCCGTTGTATTTATGTTTCTGAAGAGAGTATCTAATTGAACTTCCCAAAGTAATAACAGACGGAATCTTGTAAGGAATCACCAATGGAATTTACACAGGCATTACCTGAGAAATTTTCAAAAAAAATTCCAGAGAAATTTACGAACAAATTCACTAAGAAATTTTAAAAGTACCGTGCGAATGAATTTCGAAAGGAACTATCAACAGAATAACAAAAGTAATTGTCGGGTGAATTACCAAAGTGATTATCGGTGAAACTTGCAAAAAAAAATGCTGAAGGAAATCCCGTAGACCTTGCCTGAAAAATTTCCAAAACAATTGCCTAAAGAATTAAATAAAGATACTACACACCGTCTTCATCCAGAGACTGTACAAACTGCACATAACTTACAGTAGACAACGGGCAACATGTAAGACATCCAGTGGCCCAATAAAGAATTTTCCATGCGAGTAAAATGTGTCTCCGACTGGAATGGAAATCAAACCCACACTCCATGGCTTACAATACACCAACAAACTGGTACCACTAATCACATGGTCCCGAAGCCCACTGCAATGCAGTATGTATTTAAAAAAAACTATACCAATTCACCATACAATTGCCGAGAAATTTTCAAAAAACAAAATTCCAAAGAAATTGTCAAAATAGTTTTCAATTTTTGCCG
Source organism: Aedes albopictus (assembly GCF_035046485.1). Lineage (NCBI taxonomy): Eukaryota > Metazoa > Arthropoda > Insecta > Diptera > Culicidae > Aedes > Aedes albopictus. The sequence continues at coordinate 158,496,471 of NC_085137.1, forward strand.
ATGAAATTCCGACTAGGGTAATTCGAAACAATTTCACAGAGTAACTCACAGAAAATTCGCCGAATCAACTTCCAAAGAAAATGCACAATAAAATACCCAATCAATTTCAGTAGGAATTGGCAAACAAGTTTCCAGAAAAATGTTGAAGGAATTCACAAAGTAATTCCCAATAGTAATTAAAAGAAATTGCAAACGGAATTTCCAAATAAATTTCCGTAGAAGAAATTTCTAAAGAAATTCACAAAGCCATTGCCGAACCATTTTCTACAAAAGCTGAAGTTTCCAAAGGAATTGCTTGAAAATTTATCAAAAACATTACCACAGAAATTATTGAAGAAATTTCTAGCAGAGTTCCTAAAAAAACTTGAAATGTTTTACCAAAGGAATTGCGAAATCAATTTTAGACACAATAGTTAAAACACTTTGCAAAAGAATTGCTCAAAAAAATCTAAAAAACATGCATAAAGGATTCAGGAAAAAAACAATCTTAAGAAATTGCCGAAGAACTTTCGAACTGATTTTCAAAAAAAACATCTTAAGGAATTGCCGCACGGTTTTCAAAGTATTTTTTTGTCTGTATTAACGAGATTTTTAACCCTAGGCTAGTTCATCACGGGACCATGTTTCACTTCCCTTCCGAAGAACCAACATTTTGTGATAATATCGGGAGTGGGATGAAATCTCGGGCCCTCGGCGTGATAGTCTTGTGTTCTAACCACCACATGTGGTCCGCTCCGCTTTTCAAAGTATACTGAAAAAATAACAAAATAAATTTCCAAAGAAATTATAGAGAAGGTACTTGACGCTAAGATCGAACTGACTACTCTAAAGGATGCAGGATGATTAGGCCAAAGGTCATTAGGCCAAATGGTCATCCGGATGAATTGCAATTCGGCGGTTATGAAACTGGAACCAGATGTTTTTTTTTTTTAACTTTTCCAGCACTTATTGCCAAAAACTATTTCAACAATGAAACTAGATGGAGTAGCCTATGTTTAAAAGAAAGAAAAATCTATGAGGGGCCGTCCATATACCACGTGGACAACTTGGAGGGGGGAGGGGGTTCGAGAAAAGTCCACGCTGGTCCACGAAGAGGGGGGTGGGGGTTCGCCAAATGTCCACGTGTACAACATTGACATAAGAATTAAGAAACAGATTACTTACTTTTTTCATCAAGGAATAATCTTGAGATTTAAAATGGAGTGAAGACCATGCAAATGTTGATGTTTCAGTCACAAAGTTTTCATTGAAGTTCTGTGTGGATTTCTAGAAGTTTCAAATCAAATTTTGTAAACTACTTCGAAGTAGTGAAGTCACTCAAAAAGTTTTCTTCCTGTATTTTTTTTTTGTCAAAATATAATAAATAATATCTTTTTTGTATTTTATATAAAGCTATAGAAAAGTTCGAATGACCCCCAATTGCAGAGGCGCTAGGTGAGATTAGGAGAAAATCGTTTGCTTACATCAAAAAGTCAATTTTTCGTCTTCAAAATTAACTAATATTCTGCCTTGGTAGTTGCTATTTTGCATTGGTAATGGCTTCCTTTATCATCATTCTTGATGCCCACCGAATTGACAGACACCGGATTGTCCAGCTAACAAAAAATCCGGAAGATCGTCAGCCGGAGGCATAGCAAAAGCTCCTCAAATTCATCACATAAATTGTTCGTAAGCACCTACCATTTCTTAGTGCTTCTGAAAGAGAATAAAATTTTCTTTCCAAAAAGTGCTCGTTTGTTTCTCTACGATGCGGAATTCGATATGAAAAAATGAAAAAAAGTGCACTTTGCCTATGCTGCGCCATGGCAAATTTTGGCGGAGTCACTCTTTTCGTATGGTTCTCATTCCTGCCACCAGAGAAAAGAGTGATCGTTAGTTTCCGTCAAATTCGCCTATAGAAAATTTGTTATTCATAAAGTTATTAATTATATTAAAGGGAATGTTTACGAAGAAAAAAAAAACATTATTATAAAAAAACTTTTCCGTTTATTTAAGAAAAAAATATTTTTTTTCGGATGTCCACGTGGACATTGGGGGAGGGGGGTAGGGGTCAATGAAAAGTCTACGCTTGTCCACGGGGTGGGGGGAGGGGGTCAAAAACCATGATTTTCCTGTCCACGTGGTATATGGACGGCCCCTGATTGGAATATCAGCAGTTTATCGTCAAGTCAAAATCTATTCTGACAATGATATTAGAAAAAAAATACCAATATTCAAAAGAAGGAAAAAATCATGCTGAAGGTGACGGGTTGAATTTCCGGTCAGTCCAGGAACTTTTCATAAAGGAAATTTTCTTGACATCCTTGGTTATAGTATATCTTCGTACTTGCCACACGATATACACTACACATGGAACGTGGTCATTGGCAGCGGAAGCTCTCAGTTAAGTTAAGAACTGTGGAAGAGGTCATAGAACTAGGGGCCTACATCGTCGAAACCAAAACATGACGCTGAAAGCGAGCGCCCATCAGCATCTGACGGACGCCGACGACGGGAACATTCATAACAACATGCATGCGCTTCGCTTCATCTGTCCTTCTTGTCACTTTCTTCGACGCAACGACGGGTGGCGGCTCATTTTCACACCGACTGGGATTCAATTGAAATTTTCAAATTCTCTAAAATGTATGTTTGCTTAATTTTTTTGTGGGTAAAGGACTATTTCAGTAAAATATGCATAGCATACATTAACATTACACAGATTTGCCGGTTGTGACACTCATTAATTGAGTTATAACAGAGAAATTCATTCGATGCCGAACGAGCGTGCGTGAGCTTGTGAGTGCGAAACAAAGTGGCATCTGCGACGGCGCAGCACCGTCGGTTCAACGGTGACGATGACAGTCGGGCTGAGCGACGACGACGGCGCCTTGTTTCCATTGACGATTGAAAACATTGTTTACAAACTTCGTCTGAAAATTTCAATTGAAATTGAAAATGTAGGGCCCTGCATAGTACACTAACAAGGGAAGGTTACGATGGTGTCCCCCGGGGATTTCAACCGGACTATTTTTTTGCATTCTACATGTGGAAATATGAATAAATCCAAAGCCTTTCGGGTGTTAAACCAGTGGTGTAGTCAGGAGGGGCCCTCAAAGGGGCAAATTAGGCAAAATATAACTTGACTGAAAATGCTCAAACGTCATTAAAATGCAAATTTCACAAAGTATTGCAGTAGAAACAGGCAGAGTATGCATGAATGCATGATTTCTTAATAAATTTCATTTACCATAGGCGTTGCCAGGGTGAGATGGGTAATAAACAAAGTGATACATTTTTATTAAAATAACTTCAACTGGTTCTTACCCTGGAAACGCCTATGGTAAATTAAATTTGATACGAAATCATGTATTCATGCATATTCTGCCTGTTTCTACTACAATACATTGCGAAATTTGCATTTTGATGACGTTTGAGCATTTTCAATAATGCTATATTTTACCTAATTTGCCCCTATGAGGGCCCCTCTTGACTACACCACTGGCTTAACACCCGAAAGGCTTTGGATTTATTCATATTTTCACATGTAGAATGCAACAAAAATAGTCCGGTTAAAATCCCCGGGGGACACCAACGTAACCTTCCCTTGTAAGCTGAGAAGCAGGTTTTGTCTCAGTGGGGACATTACGGCAAAAATAAGACCCAATGACCTAATGACCTTCCACCGAATGGCCTGACATCGCTCTAAAGAACACAAACGCCACGATGTGAGCGAATATCGAATTAAATTGATCTTTTTGCATGAAAGCTTCTTTTCTTCTAAGAAACTTTTACAAATATAGTAGGGTGCCTGTACCAGTTATCGCACTACCTAAGGAAAACTATTTCAGGCCAAACATTTCAAAAGGTCCTATACGTTCTGGGCTTACTACAACCGATAATTGACAGAATGCCGTTATATTAGATATCCAAATATACCAAATCGATTCACAGTCATTCCTATACCAACAAATTAAAATCTTCAATCTTCTGCAAACGAAATTCATTCCCGATAACCAAACATTGGACCTACCCAAACAACCAAATGGCCAAGCATCGATTCGATCCCCATCAGCTGGTTCCATTACTTTACTTCCGCTCCATCAACTTCGGATCCGACAGACCGACCAACGTAACGGCCCCATGAATGCGCCGACAGCCCAGCACACTGCATTTATGCATTTATACCTTCTCTCTTCTCTCTAACACTGACTGACTGCGTTGACTGGAGGTCTTCCCGAATGCAAATAGAGTCCCGTTTGTGCACTCTTATCTGTCCATATTTCCTGCTGCTAACGTTTCCCCCATAGATAGCCATGCCAAGCCATGCTTCCTGACCATTTCCTCCGGTGAAAGCATTCACCTTTTTGCTGAAACCCTTGCTTGTTATGGGTGAACCAAACCTACCTACTACAGACCAACTGTGGAGGATGCTTTTTGTGCTGCATCAATTTGATTCGAAAGACGCCACTAGACGACGAGATAAGGAAATCATATTTTCGTTTATCGTTTCGTTTGCAGGCGCCTACATTGTAATTCTAAATTGGAAACTATAAGGTGCAAGATGAGCAACTTATTGAATTTAATAGGCTTATATTGCAGTAGGTTTATTATAGTTAGTTATGCATATACGAAAAATGTCTTGTTACAATAAATCTTACAGGCAAGGAATGAATTTACCAAGACAAATCATTAAAAGAATCACAGTGATCATTTTTTATTCAGTTTTTCATGAGCATGACAAATTTTCTGTACGAATTTCCTGAAATGTTGCTAACAATTTACTACTTCCTTCCTTCTTTCCTTTCTTCCTATCTTCCTTCCTTCCTTTCTTCCTTTCTTCCTATCTTCCTTTCTTCCTTTCTTCCTTTCTTCCTTTCTTCCTTTCTTCCTTTCTTCCTTTCTTCCTTTCTTCCTTTCTTCCTTTCTTCCTTTCTTCCTTTCTTCCTTTCTTCCTTTCTTCCTTTCTTCCTTTCTTCCTTTCTTCCTTTCTTCCTTTCTTCCTTTCTTCCTTTCTTCCTTTCTTCCTTTCTTCCTTTCTTCCTTTCTTCCTTTCTTCCTTTCTTCCTTTCTTCCTTTCTTCCTTTCTTCCTTTCTTCCTTTCTTTCTTTCTTCCTTTCTTCCTTTCTTCCTTTCTTCCTTTCATCCTTTCTTCCTTTCTTCCTTTCTTCCTTTCTTCCTTTCTTCCTTTCTTCCTTTCTTCCTTTCTTCCTTTCTTCCTTTCTTCCTTTCTTCCTTTCTTCCTTTCTTCCTTTCTTCCTTTCTTCCTTTCTTCCTTTCTTCCTTTCTTCCTTTCTTCCTTTCTTCCTTTCTTCCTTTCTTCCTTTCTTCCTTTCTTCCTTTCTTCCTTTCTTCCTTTCTTCCTTTCTTCCTTTCTTCCTTTCTTCCTTTCTTCCTTACCTCCTGAATAATCTAGAGAAATTCAGAACAACAACCCAATGAAATTATCCCTTTGGAGCCGAAGGGGACATGCATGACCCCAGCATAAGAACCGTTGTATAAATTCCCACATTCAATAAAACAGAATACTGTATTCGGCAATGTTTTTGCAAATTAAATCCTCTTTTAAGGAAAAATGGGACTATTTCTATTTGAGACTTCACTGACAACCTAGAACATCCTGACCACCATAAAGTTTGGAAAAACGAACTCATTGACCTACCAGTTGTTCTAAAAGCTGAAATTGGATATAGGATACGTTCATATGTTATCATTTAACCTTCATCGAGAATATCAAAAGGTGTTTTATATTCTGGGAAGTTCTGGGTGTAGTGAAGGCCTTCTCATCTACAAGAATAATTTTATGTGTTTTCGCCATAAATAATAGCATTACATAATCTACTGGGATCCGTAAAGCTCTTGAAATCCCAAATGCCCTTAATAGACGCTATGGGGATATTCCAGGTCAGTCAAACTACTTTGGAGTTTAGAACTACAGGTCTACTCTTGTAACAGTAGCCATATCTGTTATACTGAGTAACGTTGCATAATCAACCGCGCTTACTGGACCAATCTGAAGTAAACTTGATATTATTATAAGCCTTTGAGACTTTCAGAGTCGTAAAAACTGTCCTATAATGAAGCCCTTCAAATCTACAAGAACGACTTTATGCACAGAAAAAAATATGTAATTAAAATTCAGCGAGAAATCATGCACATAAAGAGAATGCTAGAGTTAGTGCACTTTTACATGAGATATAATGTAAAATTACATTACCATCGTGTAAATTTCCGCCAACTATCGCGTAAACCATCATGGACTCCAACCGGTTACGTGACTATTAGCGGAAATTTACACGATTGTAACGTAATTTTACATGATATCTCATGTAAATAAGCACTAACTCTAGCATTCCCTTTATGTGCACGATTTCTCGCTGAATTTTACATGAATATTTTTTTCTGTGTGTGTTTTCGCCATAAATAATAGCATTGCATAATCTTCTGGGATCCGTGAATCTCTTGAAATCTCAAATGTCATTTAGAAACACTATAGGGATACTCCAGGTCAGCCAAACTACCTTTGAGTTTAGAACTTCAGATCTACACTCGTAACAGTAGCCATATGCGCTATATTACTGAGTAACATTGCATAATCAACTGCGGGTACTGGACCAATCTGAAGCCTACTAGAAACTATTGATTACTTTTGGGACATACAGGGTCGTCTAAACTGGCCCATAATAAGATCATTCAAATCTACAAGAATGATTTGTTTTGTTTTTGCCATAAATAATAACATTGCATAATCTTCTGGGGTCCGTGAAGCTTTTGAAATCTCAAATGTCATTTAGAGGCCCTATAGGGATATTCCAGGTCAGCCAAACTACCTTGCAGTTCAGAACATCAGGTCAACATTTGTAACAGGAGCCATATCTGCTATACTGAGTAACGTTGCATATTTAGCCGTGGGAATTGGACCAATCTGAAGTCTACTGGAAGTTATTATAAACCTTTTGGACATTCTGGGTCGTCCAAACTGTCCTATAATGAAGTCCTTCAATCTACAAGAATAACTTTATGTGTTTTCACCATAAATAATAACATTGCATAATCTTCTGAGATGCGTGAAGCTTTTGAAATCTCAAATGTCATTTGAGGATATTCCAGGTCAGCCAAACTACCTTTGAGTTCAGAACTCAGATCTACACTCGTAACAGCAGCCATCAGGTATCAGGAGGTCGGCACGTTCTCCTCCATTAGGGAAATTTGTGCCATAACAGCAGCCGTATTCTATATACTGAATAACGTTGCATAATCAACTGCGGTTACTGGATCAACCTAAAGTCTAATATATATTATTATGAACCTTTGGGACGTTCAGGGTCGTCCAAACTTTCCTGAAGTTTAGGTCTTGATAGTAACAGTAGTTTTTCTCACAATGAACTGTAACATTACATATGTAACTGTTATCTGTAATCCTCCTAACATTTCATGAGGCATTCCTAGATAGTTTTGAAATATTCCAGGCCAACCCAAACTACTTTGGAGGCCATAGCTTCAGGTCTACATGTATAATAATAGCTTTTGCCAATACATTAATTAGTGTTACATCCACTGTATTTATTAAAGTTGTTCCAGTAACAATAAGCGTTGTTATAGTTGATAAAAACAACCACTGTAACAGGAGGTGATTTCGTTTTAGATAGTAACGTTACACAACCAAATAGGATCCATGAACCTCTTAACTTTCAAGGGTCACTGCATGATAGATTTGTGATAATTTGGGTCATCCAATCTTTCACGGAGTACACAACTTAATCTCTACACTTGCAATGCTTCCCTGCTACACTCAATAATGATACATAATAAACCATATTTACTAATATTCTTCAAAGACTACTATTTATTGTTCTGTACCTTCGAAAAATGTGTGCTAAAAAAGCTACGTTACCTAGTCTAACCCACCCAGATCAGTGATCTTCTGTGAAACTCAGAGCCATTCCAAAATACCTTTGAGATATTTCAGGATTACCATTGGTAATTTACTAAACTTCCCTACAACTAAGAACTTCCAGCTAAGGTGAAGATATGACGAAACCACATGTCGAGCACAAATCGGAAGGCAAATGTGGGACACGGCCGAGGAAAAGGACTGCAGTCACGAATCGAGTGTTGTGGTGAAGAATTATTGATTCAGTCTATTACAATTGTTATTAACGCTAAATAAATGAAATAGATACAATCATTACGATTGGTGATGTTGTGTAACTCAAAACAGCAAAAAAGATATTATTACGACTGTAGACTCTATGTTGCATGTTGTCCATATTGTAGGACAGTGCGTACGATTCTGAATATCCCGGAGCTATGTCATAGTCACTGATAGTATTCTGTGAGCTCCAGTTAGAATAATAGATTATAAAACATGACTCTATATAGCCAAAAGAGAAACTTCAATTGCTGTAGATACTAAATTTTCAACATCATAATAGTTTGAATGACCCCAGTCGATCTGATGGTGTCCATTGAATATTCAGAGGATTTAGTGGACATGATAGATTACAAATCGTAGCTTTGTATAATAAAAGAAGTTACCGTTACACGCGTACACTTAAGAATCTAAACTCAAGAAAAGTTTGGATGACCTAGGATACCCCGACTGATCTGATACTGTCTATTGAACTTTCAGAAGACTTACTGGGCATGATAGATTACAAATCGTAGCTTTGTATAATAAAAAGTTATCGTTACACCCGTAGACTTTAGGATCTAAATTCAAGAACAGTTTGGATGACCTAAGATATCCCAATTTATCTGACACTGTCCATTGAACTTTCAGAAGACTTAGCGGACATGATAGGTTACACATCGCATCTTTGTATAATGGAAGAGGTAAACGTTACACGCATACAGTTTAGGATCTAAGCTCAAGAACAATTTGGATGACCTAAGATATCATGACTGATCTGATACTGTCTATTGAACATTCAGAAGACTTACTGGACATGAATAATTACAAATCGTAGCTTTTTATAATGAAAGAAGGGTGTATCGGTACCCGTAGACTTCAGGATCTAAACTCAAGAACAGTTTGGATGACCTAGGATATTCAGAAAAAATATTCTGCATCATATTCTACCCTTTCTATGCTGTTGAGCACTGAAACCACAGAAATAAGTAGAAAAAAAAGCTCTATAATAACGCTTGGAAAAATTCCGTCTTCGAAGGGTTAAAGTGTATGCAAACTTCACACGAATTACTTAGCGTAACGATCCATCGAGTGACATCACTCCCTCGCAAAACAAAAAGTCAACGTCAACCTCTGAACGTCCTGCAAAGCAAATTTCAAGTAGGTTGCGGACTCCCTCCAGTCAACGGGACACCACTCTCGAGTGCAATGTAATACATTTCAAGCAGTGACTATACGTTTTACGATTATTGCCGCCCCGGTTATTATCATTATCTTCATTGGGTCCAAACGAGGCCGAATGTGGCCACTTGCAGTCACAGCATCAGCAAGCCAGATAAAGTGTGTAGGTTAGGTACTAAGGCTAGGTGGAACGTCCTATAATGTCACGTCTAACCAACCAACCAACGAACGGTACGCTATAAAGCAGATCCTTTCTGTGAGGACAAAAACGCGACACTCAACTATGGACCAGAAAGTAAAATTTTGCAATGAAAAGTTGAAAGAGGCCAAATTTAGTGATGTTACTGTTGAACGTTCCACAAGTGGTCGGCGTTAAGTCAGAGGGGACCAAGTAACAAAATTGACGAAAATTAGATTTTTGGGGCATTTGATTAAGAATTACTGAAGCTACTAGGAACATTCACCCATTTTACTTAATGTTACAATTAACGAGAATTATAACACAATTTCCTTTTGATTGAACTGCAAAAATCGATGTAGGTGTGCAGTCAGAGTGGACCATATGCTTGATGTCAAGAGAGTTGAAAAAATATGTATTGGTTAAAATGCAACAAATAAAATAGTTTGTCATCAAAATGTTATACGTTTTCAAATCGTATGACTTCCTAGCGCATTTTCTGATGATTATCTGTCAAGAAAGCACGTGAAATTTCATTTTATTATGGTTAATATCGTAATTTACAGATCATCGTGTTGAAGCATATTGTGGCATTTTGCGTGCAGACAGAGTGGACCATGTGTCTCTAAGAAAAATAGTTGAAATTACCTTATTCTTCGTAGCCCTTTCCAAATCAAAATATGTTTGTTTAGTAGCTGTTGGGCATCATATTGAAATGTATCAATACCCGTTTCATGAAGAAATTGATTTTACCGATTATTAAAGAATTGTGTACTTGGTTCACTCTGTCTGAACGAATTTTTTAAAAACGCCGGTCCTCTGAATAAATTATTATGAACTGTGTAACTACAATATTCCAAAAACGTACCGAACTATGAAAATACATTCAAAAGTTGTTAGATATTACATGTTGAAGTTAAAAATTCTTAAATAGCTTATTAATTGACTACCTTTCATGTGATATTGAACTGTTGTACTTGGTCCACTCTGACTGAACATAAAAATTGAAAATGGTGATCAACAGTGTAATAACAGAAATATCAAATTCCAAACTTCCTGCTCCTATTATACACCACTCCTATTAACTGTTATCCTACTTGTGCATTTTTTTTTCATCAAATATGTATAAACTTGAGTATGAACTGTAGTTGGTTGAAGATTTTCCCAAAACCGCTCAGTCAGAGTGGACTAAGTACAATCAATTGCTTAGCAATTTCTTGGTTTCAAGCTTTATTTTACGTTTTTTCGCGATCAATGCAGAGTGATGCTGTGATGAATAGTTATTGAGATTTATGGCAAAAATTCAAAAACATTTGTTGAAAAATTCAAAACTTATACAGTTGCTAATTTTAAAGTCGTTTTTCTAGAAATTAAGTAAAAGACACATGGTCCTCTCTGACTTAACGCCGACCATAGTATTCCACTGAGCTCATTTCTAGACGATAGTGTACATTCGCGGGTCCCAGCAGCAGTCAGTGTGTGAAATGGAATTACGATGGTCAGGATTCTAATTTAACGATCGTGCCGGCTTTCGATGTACACTCCGTAATGTGCTACATCGTTCTTCTTCTCCTTCTTTTTGGCGTAACATGTCAACTGGGACGATGCCGGCACTTACACAATTATTAACTGAGAGCTTTCTCTGTTCATGAACCCTTTGTCTAAAGATCTGTGTGACATTCACGAAGATACGCTATGCCCCAGGAAGTCAAGAAAATTCACATAACGAAAAGTTCCTGGATCAACCAGGAATCGAACTCGTCACCCTCAGCATGCTCTAGCTTACTCTAACCGCTTCGACTATATGTCGTTCGTCCGTCGGAAAACGCCGTCGTCGTGGTGCCATTTTAGCATATCATCATAAACATGCGAATATACGAGAGAAGTGGTGCTCTACTGGTGCTATAGGTACTGCCATTCTGCTGCTGCTACACAGCTCCTGAAATTGGATTAACCTGTCCGATTGCAACCGACGACGACGACGCGAACAGGCGTGTAAAAAGGACCTTCAAACTGAATGTGATTAGGAAGTTATTAAAATGTATACGAGCACATTCGTTATTTGGGATTTGAGTGGGTGATTTTTTTGCCAACAAGGCTTAGCGGAAATGGAGAGTTTAATGACTTGTTGGATGTACTTGGACAGACGATTCATAACACTACTGCTGGGCCAGAATTTTGGTGCCAAAATGATTCGATAGTAGGTACTCGCACAGTTTTGATTGAAAACTGGTCTAGTCGAGACCAACGAATAGATCTTCAGGTCTTCTCGTAGACAACAGACGTAACTTTAATTATGATTGTATAAAATCTCTTGAAGCATCTGAGGCCTTTTTTTTTTCAAGCGTTATTACTTAGCACTGTCTAGGAGTTTACATCATAAGATCTGCGGTTTTTTTTTTCATTTTTGTCAGTGTATTTAAAATTTGCTTATAAACCTATTTCACAAACCAAATAGAATTCTAGTGTAATATCAATTTGACCATTCGCATTATCAATGAAATTTATATAATTTATAAACAATTTTTGAGTTTGAGTTTTCTCAGCCTTTAGCATTCTCTACAGCAATGGTCTTAAGAGCTCCAGTGCTTGAAAAATTAAGCGTTTTCATCCTAACGAAGCAAAATTTGTTCCTCTTTGACCGGCACCTTTCAACCTAGAGCGGTAGCTATTTTTCTTCATTGGCTAACATGCTTCAGAAGCAATTGGAAATGCTTGGGAGCACTGAGCAATCTAATTTATTACTGAGAGTGAGAAACGATGGTTCTACAGCGTGATAGCTCTCTGAATCTTTCTCTTCGAAGGTATATACGGCAATGAATATACTTGGTAGCACTCAAATTAAATCGATTATAATAGTCACGTACAGCATTCCCATACCAACAAAATTAATGTTTTTACAAGTTTAGAGCAACAAATAAATCCATTAAATTGCGTATCTTCACACTTGTCGCAGCAAGTGAGAACGCATGATTACCAGACAGTTTGCTTCACAAGCCAACCGACCGATGGGAAACAGCGTTCACAGTTGGTTCGGTTTTTCTTTGCTCCCTTTGCGTGTTCCTTCGTATAGTGGTTGGTGGCGCTGTTAACTTGTCGTATTTTCCATATTCACTCAGATTTAAGAACTGGCATGAAGTAAACAATTGCAGAACTCAACTGTTTTTTTTAAGTATCACGCCAGTTGAAATGAAAGGTAAACATATTAAACATAATAAACTGTTTTGTTTATTTGTTTAAAATTATTCGTTTCATTTAACCCATTAACGCCCGAATTATGCCACAAACGTTTGTTTTTTTTTTCTGGAGTATCTCCAAACCACAAAAGACAGTTATTGCACTCATTTAAACAAAAATCTATGGTGAAATTTTTGATTAACTAGATTTTACTTTCTAGGTTTAATCACCGCATGACTTTATGATAATTGAATTTTATTGGCTTTTCTCGGTGAACCTAATACTACTCAAAGAAGGAGGGAGTAACGAAAGTAATGAAAGAAACGGTGGATAGAATCGCAAGTTCATTACGTTCGTTACTCCCTCCTTCTTTGAGTAGTATTAAGTTCACCGAGAAAAACCAATAAAATTCAATTATCAATTTTTGATTAAATACACAGTGGGGTATATGCAAGTGAAACATTGAAAAAATATTATTCTCCATTTATTTACGTTGCTGTCTAACTCACATATGAGCTACGTGAATCATTAATAAATGACTGATGTGACGCAAGGAGTAGTTGATATTCATCTGAATAGAAAATTCACAGCATAACATTTAATATAGGAACGTATTACATTGCACAATAGTCCAGGATTTAGATTTAGGAAGAAAGATGCGTTTATATCCCCCTAATGTTTTTTTACAAATATGGTCTGCTACAAAGTTGTTCCTTATAATAAAGCACTCATTTTAATGTACATGGAAATAAAAGTGATCCATATTATTCAGAAAATTGAAAACTAAACTTTTTTGCAGGAATAATTGAATGAATTCTTCGGCAAGCTGTTCATCATAGTTAATTAAAGATCATTCATAAATCACGCTGATGACCACGGTAGTCATTCCAACCCTCCTTTCCCCTTTCGACCATACAGAAATTTAAAAATTTGAATGGAGTGCAGACTTTGGCCAACCTACGTGGTTTATGAATGGTCCCTTATCAGATATCTCTTGATGTCTTGATTAACTTTGCCGAAAACTAAATTCCTTAGAGTATCTTGTTCTCGAGATACAGAATTTCTAAGGCTTATCTCCGCCACCTAGTGATATTTAGGTTCAACTAGCTTTTGATGTCCTGATGAACTTTTCTAAAGATGAAATTCTTCTATGTGGTCTGATTCTTAAGATAGAGCAGTTTAGATGTTCTTAGTCTAACTAGCGCCACCTTGTTGATGAACCTAGAATCAACTAGTTCACTACCGGATAGCTCTTGATGTCCTGATCAACTTTACCGCGCGAAGACGAAATTCTTCTTAGTGGTCTGGTTCTTGAGATACAACCGTTTTTAATTTCTGGGTTAATAAATAAAGTGTATTTATTTTTTTCTTAAACAGACTATAATCAAATTTACAGAAGTGTCTATTATGGAAAACATGACTTTTTATCATAAAATGTCACATACTAAGCACTTAAAACAAATTTTAAAAATACTAAAACTAAAATTTGGCCAACTGATTTAACTTTGGGGATTTTTTTAATATTTTAGGTTTTACAAAAAAACATGATATTTTTAATCCTAAGATTGTTCACCCCAACGACGAAATAATAAAATACGCATCTGATTATTTTCGATTAACTACAAATCTTCAAGTATCACAACGTTAGGAGATCCACTATATCGTTTATCTATGGAAGGCTGAGGCTGAATTATAATGTTGAATATAATAAAGGTTAGGTGATGAATATTATGGTGAAACTTTAAGACTTTTTATGCAAATGATCGACAAATATCTTTTACAATATTTGAACTCGGATTTAACGAATCCTCGGGGAATGAACAAATCATACACAGTTCCTCAAAGCCGCCACGCTTTTAATCCTTAAAGGCGTTGCGTAGAAATTCTTGGAGGTATTGTCAGGGAAAGCTTTGAACGAGTCTCTGATTGCTTTCGTGGGTAGAAATAAAGATCTCAATAATAACATATTTTGATTGGCATTAAAAAGTAATATTGTTTTGATTGATATAGAAAATAAGAGATATAAGAATAACGTCTAAAATTTACCCTTGGAACATCATAACCATATGATATTTAGTTCTAGTAAGATTTAACCCATAACAGCAAGCTATTTGTTTGATCTTTATACAGTAATAAACATTCGTTTAGCCGAGTCCAAAAAAAATTTAAAAAAAGTGACAGGAAACTAATACAAAAGATTTTATGATAAAACTTTTTTATCATAGTAATTTTACATGCATCTCATATAAATAAAATATGTCATAATATTGTAAATGTTTCCAAATTGAGATTTGAAGTAGTTATTTTTATCGGAAGTGTTTCAAAAGAATCTAATGAAAGTTTCATGACGAATGCAGGTTGAAAATTTACGGAAAACAATGTTTTTAACAGAAAAAATAACGTAATCCATCTAAAAATCACGTATTTAAGTTTTGTGTTCATGAAATATGATGGTTTCACTTGCACAAATTACAGCATTTACTACTATTACGTCTGCTAATAGCTCCCAATATTTTCTAGACTGTATTCTGGCTGAAATAACGCACATTGGACGGCTCACATTACGAGAAATGACACCGAAAGTATTCAAATTTCTAGCATGAATTAATTGTTTCATAATTTAGACGTTCTATTCAAATAAATCATGTTAAAAATGAATGTGGTTCACAACTATGACTCATTTATCATATATTTCTTAAAATTGAACGAAATAAGTTAATTGTTTGAAAGTATCTTGCGTTTTTGTATGAACATCTACTTTTAAATGAACAGGGTACAAAAATTCTGATACTTCTTGCAGTCCTTTCACTTAGCAGTCTTCTGACTCATTTAGTAATGCTAGTATCAAACAGGTACACTTCACTGGCGTTAGGGCACCTCTTTATTTCAACGCAGAACTATTTATTTTAGCTTTTATCAATCCTATTTTAAGGTTTCACCAACCAAAAACCAATATACTTTTTTCATGACATTTATGCAATAATTTGAACATTTCTAACAATAATTCTGTGCCATATTTTCAAAACTGCTAATCTAGCTTATGTTGAGTGTTTACAGAATTTTTTTTTCTTAAACAAATTTGTTTATTATCGCTTTTCCTTATCGGGACATTTTTTTAATATTATTTCTCTGAATTTCACAAATAAATAAACTTTTAAGGTCAATTTTCTTGCTACCACGTCATATGCCTCGGTATATCCTCGAAATATACTCAGGAAATTGCAAAAAATCTATTGAAACCCAAATTTTCATTTACCTCGGCTAAACGAATGTCTAGGCAAAAAATGACATTTGAAGGGTTTTTACCCTCGTTTTTGTTTCAGTGTTTTGTAAGTGTGATGTATCACATTTTTATAAAACAGTACTAGATATACTATAACTACGATAAAAAAGTTTTATCATAAAATCTTTTGTATGAGTTTCCTGACACTTTTTTGAAAAATTTTCGGTCTCGGCTAAACGAATGTCTATCACTGTATATCAAATTTAGATATTTTTCATATGTTGCAGGAACACTTTTTAGAAATTATTTTCAATACTTTTATCTCTTATATCAATCAAACCAATATCACGTTTTGATCTTCAGTACTTCACTTCTATCCGGGATTACAGTTAAAGAAGTCCGTGAAAATGTTTCCTGGTATATCCCGAGAAATTTAGTACAATTTTGCACATATGTTTGAACAATTTCGTACAAAATAAATAGCCAAATTCAATTTTGAGGATTTCTGAAGATTAAACAATGTTCCTGAAGAGTATCTAGTAGAACAATGCAGATATTCCGGAGGCTATAGAAAGCGGTTCCTGGAGACGACAACATATAAATAAGGTCCCAGGTAAGCAACAAGCATATAGAAAAGCCATAATTCAGCTTAAACATGCTGACGTATCAAAGCAGTTAGACTGCTAAATTGCCCTATATTAGCAATTTAAATGCCGTTTAAAATCTGACAGCCGTTGTGTAGCATTTCATATGTACAATGTGTTTTGGTTAACAAGCATCACAACTGCTGCTTTATTGTCATAAAAATGCGAAGAGAAATGAGTGATGCTTAAACTGCTACACATTTCAACTTTTTAATTCATGTGCCACGGCTGTAGAACCCATTATAATTCAGATTTCCTATCATTTGTTGGAAGAACAGAGGTTTTTCAGAACTCATGATTGGTTTATTATGCAATCGCATCGTGTCTTATGTGGTAGATTCAACTATCATCACTTGTCCCAACTGTTATCCGGGGCACAACGAAATAACTGCCGGTGGAGTACCGTCAAACGGGGTTACTTGCAACAGCGGTGTAACTTGCAACACGATGACATACACTAAATGTGAAGTATTTTCTAATAATAATGAAAACTAGTATGCCCTACTATTTCGTTTATTGAGATTATGAGTATCAAAGATCGATTCAGTGGAAAAATAAGTTTCATTTCTTCGTTTATTGTTTAGCTACACTGTCCACACGGTTTGCTCATTTTATGCCATAAAAACAAGTATGAAAATCGTGCATCATCTCTCCCCTACGGTAATTGTGATAAGTCTGATGACCTTGCTTGCAGTTAGGGTACCTAATAGTAAGCTTAGCCAAACGATAAAAGTTTGATAAACTTATCGACTAAGTAATGTAAAAAATCATTATAATATCCGACAACCATTATGGGGTAACTTGCAACAGTTGAATTTAACAAAATCTTCAATTATTTATCTTAATTTTACGATAATTTTGACAGAAATAACCGAAATGGATCATTTATTGATTACGTAACGCGTTCATGTTCAAATGACAACTCATTTTTCTCCTTTTTTGCACGTGACCGTCTAACATTGTTAGGAAATACAATATTTTGAAGTTTTATTCATGTTTCATCTTGTTAAAAGTTCAATTTAGTTTATAGACGCTTTAAAACAATCAGCAACATCAACTCTGAACCTAGATGGAGTAAATTATTTTAGCTGAATACCCTAATTTGCGATTTTGATACTTACAAATTTGAATAGGTGTGTTTCAATCATGTTATATTAGCTGAAATTTCCAAACACCACTTCAAACTGAAAACTACTTAAATATGACGCACTCTACCTTTTCAAGAAATGACAATAATCATTGTTGGCATTTTGTAACGAATACTGAGTCACGAGATCCATATATATTTTTTATTCAAGGGACGTGAGACCTGCTGTTAAACGATATACTCTCGCTTGCAATAGCTATCAACCCTTCCATGAAAAATTATATGTCAATTGGTTAGTGTACATCTTTTCAATGCATTTTTCATGCTAGTAAATTCAAAAATTTACAATACGACTAAGCACTAGAAGGTTAGTGCTGTGTAATGATAGCTAACTTAGCTTCATGTCCTGTGTTGCAAGTTACCCCACAGATGGGGAAACTAGCAACAAGCATGTATTTCGCACCTCGTGATTAAGTGGCAACGTATTTTGGTAAATCATGTGCTGCATAGTATTCTACTCGGGGTAATTAGCGTACACGATGCTTTACAGGATGTTTCAAATGTTTAGATTTTAAATGATATTGCTTCAAAGTTGAAAAGTGTTGCAAGTTACCCCATTTGACGGTACTCAAGCTTTAAATAGATCAAACAATCAACGCACATTATCTGGTCATTTCTAGCTTATCCTGTAGCGCGGTTCAGCACACGCTATGTCCAAGGGGAAGTATTATGAAACGTGAATGTACCTCAAAATTTATTCGCTGGAATCATATTTTTGGACCTCTAGATACAGTGTGGTTTAAAATAATCCATCTTGGGTTTTTTTTTTTTTATACATTTTTTTTATATGGGACGAAATTGACCTTAAAATGACTTTTTTCGATATTTGTATGGAAAAATAGGGAAAAAATCAAAAATATCGAAAAACCCAAGATGAAATATTTTAAACCGCACAGATTCTGAAACTAGAGGTCCAAAGCTACGATCCTAGGGAATAACATTTGAGGTACATTCGATTTTCATAATACTTTCCTTTGGACATAGCGTGCAGCATCTTCATCAACCAGAGGGTTGAGGGATCGAATCCTAATTGCAGCAGGATCAGCAAAAATAGCTGCAAAAAACAGCCTCAAAAGTTTCAGAGGTTGAGAGTGAGAAAAAAAAATGAAAAGAGAAAATATGAAGCGGCTGAAATGAGCAGGGGAAAATATTATTTCTATTTATGAAAATTTGGGGAATAGGAAGAATAAGCATTTAATCAGCCGCATATTGGGCCAAAACCAGTATTTAATTAGCACTTATGGCGCATATACGGTAGATTAGCATTTAATGGCCTGCAGTAAAGGCGCATATAGTGCTGAATAAATTGATTGGCTGGTTCGTCTCTTGCTGAATAAATGCAATTTTAACTGCTAAATGGTTTCCTGGGGTGTAATCGATCGCTGTCGAACACGAATCCAATACTTCTAGATAATTTAGGTGAATCTGTCTACTGGATGGGAGAGAATATGTCAACATAGGAGTCTCACACGATTTCTATAGCAGTCTCTTTAAGATAGAATATGAAAAAAAATCTTCAAAATAAATTTCAGGAAAAACCTAATAAGTATGACATAGGATTTTCTGTCTGGCGAATCTCCAATAATTCATGAACTGGCTTTTGATCCCTCTAAGCAGAGTACCCTCTTCGAATGAGTGTTATCACTTATGTACCTTTAAATTCTACCCTTTTAGTGTCAGTTAGACACTCGTGGATAATTGACGCTAAGGAAGATTACAAGAGGTAGTCGAAATACGCGTATCTGTCAAAGTATAAGCAAAACAGGGCGGAATAAAAAAGCACATAACGGATTACACTCATTCGAAGACGCCAATATTTTTTTATGAATTTCCTTGATAGTATTCACTGAATTTTTCTGAAGATTTTTTTAAACATGTTGAAAGAAACAAAATAAAAATTACTATGCACACAATACTCGAAGAATTTCCCCTCTTTCTAACAAATACTATAGGGTAATTGATCCTATCATGGAGGAGTTAAGCACTGGGTTCATGTTTAAACCACAATTGTATCGCCCCAAGCAAACTTTTTACATGTATTAAATTGAAAATAATAAAATCTATCCTTTATCTACGGAAAAATAGCGAAATATTGTCACTTTGAGGATGTTATGAGCATTTTATTCGTTTTTATCAGAAAGAACATTGTGTCCCTAATGTTGCGGTATCTGTTCCTATTGTTGCGGTATCCCATTGAAATCATATGGGATATCTCAACATTAGGAACACTACCGCAACAATAGGAACACAGCAGCAAACATATTAAGGAAAATATTTTTTTTTTAATAGGTCTTTGGGCAAATCTTAAGCACACAAATGGTGCAATCTCATAATTCAAGCATAATACACCTATTACAGGTCGGACACGATTATCCGGGGGTTCAATTAACCGGAGGTTCGATTATCCGGGGCTCGATTATCCAGCAAAAATGGCTCGATTATCCGGGGAAAAGTTTGTTTATGCTTTGTTTACAAGATTTAAGATTATAATATGTCAAAAAATGTGATAAACATTAAATACAACACCTGAAAATTGGATTTAACCTATTTGAAAATTGTTTTTATTTTTTCACATTTTTAGCAAAAATTTCATTTCCAAAAAACATGGTTATAATAATACCTGACGTTAAGTATAGGCACTACAACGTCATGTATGTTAGCTTCTATGTTTAACGAACAGTTTTTGATTGATAAACATCAAAAATAAAAGAAAAGCAGCATGGCTCGATTATCCGGGTGATTCGATTATCCGGGAGTCACCCGGATAATCGAGTCCGACCTGTAAAAATACGTTTTGGTAACATTTCAGTCGAAAAAGTGCTCAATTGCCATTACCGAAGCATTAGGTACTACCACAACGAAGGGAACAATTACCCTAATCATATTTTTTTTTTCAGAACTTCTACCGTAAGCTTTGCAAAGAATTACGCACATAAAGTCCACATAAATTCATTTTAGTTTCCACCTTTGGTTCTTTCTTTTTTATCAAATCGTTTATTTGTGTACGTTTAGTTTGAAACTTTGGATCCTTCAATAATTGTGTATTGAAGAACTGTTACATTTGCATTCTAAATGTTATAGTTATTTAATCCATTATTGATGTTTATGACTAAACCGGCCGAATGGAAGTTTTGCCAAAGGCTAGAATTTACAAAAACTGGCGTAAGTGAGAAATGCACAAATTGAGGTGAAATTTGCGAAAAAGTTACTCGTCCTCTCGGTGAGACTCGAACTAACGACTCCTACTCACAAGACAGGTGCATTATCACTATTTACACCACGAGAAGACTCTTCCCTAAATGTTGTTAGAAATTTCGTCATAAGTCTTATTTGTTTAAGTCCTTCATAAGTTAGTATGTCTAGAGATTCAATCGACTTCGAAAGAGGTTGGGTGTAAGAGTAGCAGTATAAACTTTAAGTTATCACCGTCAATCAATTTTGTTTCGGTTTGTGAAACGGGCGTGGTGTAAAATGCCACTTGATGACGCTTTTTCGTATACATAATACATGGAGTGTTGCACGTTTACAGACCCCCTACGCCCTAAACGATGGTCGCCATATTTGAATAACCCCTAACAGTCCTGCAAAATATCAGTCTCAGTGCCTGTTTTTCAGCCGAAAATGAATGACTGCGGCGGTCGTTTTCAGTTCCTCGATGTGAGAACTGACAGAGTACGAGAGCTCCATTCGTGAGCGACCCAGCAAGATCAATTCCCAATCATCCACACACTACTCATGCTGAAAGGCCATTCGTCTCAAGCGGTGGCTTGTGAGAGTGAGTGCCCTATACGTTAGCACGGGAGAAAACACTCAACTACAGAAAATTGAATGGAAATTTAGCTCTGTCAGTTCTCGCTTTCAGCACGCTGCGTGTGAGTGTGAGTACCTATTTCATTTCGCTCCCATGTTGCTGATCGGAAAGCAACTTTGACAGGAAAACCAAAACGGAGAAAATGAAAAAAGCAAAATATCGCTATCATAAAGGCCTGTCGAAAAATTGCAACACTGACCCCTAACATGGATAGCGTAGGCATCAACCACCATGCGCCTCCATATGTTTCTCAGCCTCCTTGGAAACACATGGCTGATAATAAAATCACCATAAAACCTTAATTGCCAGCACAAAATACTGGAAGTTGCAAACTGGGTTTTTAAACTTTAAAAAATGCATAGATTTATTGATTTTATACGAAAGAGCACCTTTTTCTGAGCCGCTATGATTTTTTTCCAGATTTTTAGAATTTTTTTTGGTACCTAAAATAGGTTCAAACGATATTTTTTGAAATCACCTTTACCAGCTGGGCAATTGCTTGGCAGCTCCACTCAATACTCCGCCCAGAACAAAATGCGGCGAGGGGTGATTCGACAAATCGCTCCCATACAAACTTCAAATTGATTTTCAAATAGGTTCCCGGGCACCAATAATCATGAAAAGTTGTTCTATGCAAACATATATTGACATCATTCACCTATAGTAATGATCAAATCACATTCGGTAATGATTTTATGAGTTGGGCCTAGATATGTTGGACTTTTTCCCCTACGTACAGCATGATGTTGCTGAAAACCCACGTGTTTATTGCTTCGCCTATACCTACGTATCAGCCAGAGCCAAATTCATTCAAATGATGGAGGTGCATAACGTTCAGGCGGTGCAAAAAAAATAAGACTAACATTCACACCAATGGCCCTTTCCCTTCTAGCTCAAATGCGACCACAATGGCACAAAACACACCATAAAATTTATCACAAAACACAATAACCGAAAAGCGACCGCAACCGAATCCTAATAGTAGTGTCTGCCAGGCGCAATCGCCCGCCCGGCCCGTTTCTGTTAACTCCTTTGGGGATACTTCAGATATCGTACCACAACCTATTATGGCCCGAAGGTCGTTATTGTTGATGCTGGTTGCTTGTTTTTCAGCATCATCGCCTTACACAGCTATCGCCGCTATCAGGCAAAAAAGCAGGACGGCGACGACGGAGATTCTTAGCTACGAATGGATGAACTTTTTAGTGCCTTTCCTCGGGCACACGGTCTCTCGGTCTCAAGTCTCAAGTACTAGCCAGCCAGGCAGCGATGCGATGTTTGAGTTCGGGAAGAACCCCGCAGGCCACAGCACCAGTCAGGCAGGAGATGCTCTTAATGGACCTGTTGAATTAGTTAGCTTTTAATTAATAGATAATTTCTCCTTTTGCACCACACCGGCTAATTACGGGAGAGTGATTCGCCTAACGAAGATCACCTTGAATGAATGGGTAATGAGTGGGCGAAGTGGTTTGCCGGTTTTTGTGTTTGAGTAATTTTTCCACAATGGACATAAGGTGAGGAAGTAGATGATATTAAACGTCTTGTTGTTTCAAAAGTCGTAATTATTACAGGTTTTATATACCATTGCGTCTAAACAAGTTTTTCATTCGGATGTCGAAGTGTTCATGGAAAATGGTTGTGCGGCAGAGGATTCACATTGGTGCGCGTTTGCCACGCGTAAGGTTATAGATATAGGGTATGTGTATCATCAGTAATCTCACGCTCCCATATTCATCCTATTCGAAAACAAGCAATTACGGCTCCGATTGATTCCGTTCTTTTTGTTTTCATGCGTGCTCACTGCTAACAAAAAATACAAAAATATGAAACAAAACAAACAACGCTTCAATCCTTTGTTTTTCGTAGAATGAAAATGAGAACCACATGCTTAATAAGGGAACCAATACCCTATAATGCGACGTATGCTGGTTGCATAACTTGTTGGCGTGATATGATAGATTGACACATTACTGTAAAGTTTAAAGGAAGGGAAGCATATTTTTTAACCCGATTCAGGTTCCAACGAACATATGAAAATACATACACTCCCGATCAAAAGTTTGGGGTCACCCCCTCAAAAACATGTCATTTGTTTAGGCCCATATCTTCGCCAATTTGTGTCCGATTTCAAAACCCTAGGCCTTATTCAAAAGATAATAAGTCAAAGAAACTTTGAACATGATTTAAAAGAAACTTTTTCAAAAAATTTTGTATGTAAACTTAACCCAAAGTTGCCAAGTTTTCTAAAAAATTAATATAAACTTACGGCAGTGTCGCTGGAAATTGGGTCGACCAAATTTTAAGATGAGAGCGGTAATATAACCCATTTTTTATTAGCTTTCACCTGCTTTTTGCAGAACTTAGCTAAAAAATCTAGAAAAAAAGTTATTAAGTAATTTAATCCTTGATGTCATCGACCAAAAGTTTGGGGTCCCCCCTCAAAATGATGTATCGGCCAAAAGTTTGGGGTCACTATCGTAAAACATGGAAAAGTGATTTGTAGATATCTTTGTCATCTTTCATCCAATTTTAATTCTTCTTCAGGAAATTCAAGAATCTCTAAAAGAAATTCTTAAGAAATCCATAGTTGATTGTCTGAAGGAATTCCTTCTTTAAAAACTCCTTTTTATAACTTTGAAGATTCCAAGAAGAAATTCTGGAAATTTACCGATACTTGAATAAAACATCCTGGGAAAGTACCTAAAGAAACTCCTTCTCTTGAATTCCTAGAAAAAAAAAATCATCATGAGAAACTTCTTGAGGAACTCTAAAACTGCTTAAGATATTTATAGAAGGATTCCTATTATTATTATTGACATTTTATTATGGGGAAATTCAGCCCGAGGCTGGTTCATCCCCGTGAAGAAGAAGAAGGATTCCTGCAGATATCTGTAGAAATGTTTCTGTCGAAATTTCCTAAAAATGTCTAATACAATTTTTGAAAGAAACTGTAGACAAACATACTGATGGAATTCTTGTATGAATACATCAATAAATTTCTGGATCCCTGGTAGAATTTCTGAAGGAATCCTTAGAGGAACTCTTGGAGATATTTCTGAAGGAATTCAATGAAAATGTCTTACAAAATTTCTTCAGTGATAATTACATAAAAATACCTGAAGAAAAAATCCTGAAGAAATTTTTGAAGAAAAACCTACATAAATAAAAAAACATCCTGGAAAAAAAAATGTTTGAATAAATTACTGAAAAAAATATTCTTTGAAAGAATCTTGGAAAGAATACCTGGAATGGTTCCAGGTCATTCGGCCGAATGCCATTTGGTCGAATGCCTTTGGTTGAACGCCACTTCGTGGAAAGGGTCATTTGGCCGAATGCCGTTTGGCCGAAAAATGAAAAATGAACTCTAGTTATCATTCCACTGTTCTCCACATCAGTATGACCCATAAGAACAGCATGTTATTCAAAGAAAGAGAAATCTCTTGTAATATATTGGCAGTTCCTGCACTAACTTATCCCTGAATGGCAGAACTAGGAAAAGAATGAAATATTTCTGATGATCATATTACATATCAGCTAAGAATGTCAAAAATCTCCTCTGCATCTTTTTGATAATAATTCGGCCAAACGACCCACTCGGCTAGATGGTTTTCGGCCAAGTTGCGTTCAGCCAAACGAAATTCGGCCAAACGGCATCAGGCTAAATAACCGAACACCATCTGGAAGAACAGGAGAGCCCTCTGCAGGTATTCATAGAAGGGTTTTTTTATTAAATTCTTTTACAAATGCCAAGCGATAGATTCTGGAGTAATTTCGGCAAAAATTCCTATGGCAAAAATCTATGGCAAAAATTCCTGATTGATTTCTGTAAAAAATATGAAAGGAACAGGGTTTATTTTTTCGTGATAAAAAGTTTTTTTATTATGTGGTTTGTTTTTCATGAAAATTTCAACCTAAAACATGAAGTTTAAGATTAATCTTAGAACACTTTCCGGATGAAAGTCGTCACACATTGTTTAGAAATATTTCAGAGAAGCTACCCGAAGTAATTCCTAACGTAACTTAGGCTGATACAAATTTATTTTTGACTTTTTGTCTTCCCCCCCCCCCCCTTCAAATTTTTTTGATTTGATTTCGCATTTTGAGGGGGCAGATGAAAAATATTTATCAAAATATCAAGTCTTGCTGGAAATTCTTTAACAAATCCGATGAGTTTTTAATATTTTTCAGAATAAATGCTTTATTATTGTTATCCCCCCCCCTCGACCAGCCAAAGAGTGGTGGGACAAAAAGTGAAATAAATATTTGTAACGGCCTTATTGCTAGAAGCTATTTTGAATTTTTTCTCGAATTCAGTGTTGAATTTCTTCATAGCCATGTAATGCATGTCTGCTTATTTGACATTAAAAAGTTCTCTAATTTATAGGAAGCTTGTCAATGCATTTCATTTCAAATTACTAAGTAAAGCTGACTATATTCAAAAATACACCAATACATTCATGAGTTGCACTTTTTGCATAAATGATAATTTTGTAATTGCCCAGAATCAAAGGGGTGTAAATGACCATTTTATTGATTTAGAGCTGAGCAAATCATAAAATTCTTCAGATTTTTAACTTTCATGAACTTTTTTAAGATTGTTTCTACGATGTTTGGAAAAAATACAATAGATTACTCGAAAGTGTGTTTTGTCACTTAACCCCCTCAATTGTTTTCTTCAATTTCCCACCAGTCTTATTTGAGTACTTGTGACCAAACATTTCGGGTTCGGGTGTTGAAGAACCCACTTTTAGAGCACTGGTAAAACATCTGGTTGAAGCAAACGAGCGTTCGTTTATACAAGCAACATTAGTTTTTTTTTCTCAAATGCAGACAATCAATGCATTTGGAAATATAAATCTCACTTGGGGGGGGCGAAAATGTTTTTCGCAAGCTCCAAGGGGGCGAAACTTCCTAAAAGTTTGGGAAACACTGATCTAATCCCATCCGAAGGAGGTTTGGATTGTGAAAAGAAGATAACCATGTGCGACTGTGGAATCGAGTTCAGCTCTAGGACTACTGCCGACGGAGATAGTCGAGTGCCTCCGTAGCTTGAAGGAAGCGCCCGTCTAACGAATTGGGAGTCGTGAGTTCGAGTCTCACCGGAGTACGTGGATTTCTTTTCATAATTCTAATCTCAATTTGTTCATCGCGCACATGTTCTGTTGTGCACATGGATGTCAAAGCATTTTCAACAGCGTAAAAGAATTCTGTTAATATTCCTAGGGGGAAATTCCTACAGAAATGGGTGAAGAAACATATGAAAGACTACATGCACGAACTTTCGTAGCAATCCTTTCAAGATATTTCCTAAATAATCGCTAAGGGAATCCCAGGAAGCATTTCTTAACGAATTACTGAAGAAACTCGTAGACTAGTTTCAAGATAAATATTTTGTGAAACTTCTGAAGAAGATCCAAGGAAAATTCCTGGAGGAGGTTCGAAAATAATCTCTGAAGAATCCCTGGAGAAATTTTGAAAGAAATGCATGGGCAGGAATGCATTTTATAGCGACATTGGAGCGATCTTTGAGGGAATTTTCGCTTGCATCGTTCTAGGAAATCCTGCAAGAATCTTCTTTCAATAAAATACCGGAAAATTAAAATATATCATGAAAGAATCCCCAAAGGAATTTCGATTTTCTAACAAATACTTGGATATTTTTGACAGAGTTTTTAGATAACGTTGTGGCTGAACACTTCGGAGAACCACTAACTTTGGAAAACCATGACATACATACAAGGGTGGCCCACACTTATATGGAAAACAAAAATTTCGAAAAATGCCAAGTCTTACCTCCTAAATCAGTTGTTTTGGGCTCCCAGAAGCTACGTTCAAAATTTGAGCAAAATCGGTTGAGCCCAAGAGGGCGCTCAAAACGCTTGAAGTTTGTATGGGAAAACTTGGCCAAAAATATGAAAAATTTTAAGTTTTCGAATTTAGCCGCTAGGTGGCGCTGTAAGCATTCAATAATCAAACCCTTTGGCATTATTGTAGGTGACTATATGCCAAACAACTTTGTCGATGACCGCAAAGTGATCCAACGTCTGTGAAAAAAGTTATACCCTAAGTAAAATGAGGATAAACTTTATTGTTGTTTTTCCAACACACCTAAAGGAATAATATCAATAATAAAATCTCAATACTTTGCCTCACTTTGTCTAGGGTATAACTTTTTTCACAGACGTTGCATCACTTTGCAGTCTTCGACAAAGTTGTTCGGCATATAGTCACCTACAATAATACCAAAGGGTTTGATTAATGAACGCTTACAGCGCCACCTAGCGGCTAAATTCGAAAACTTAAAATTTCTGCATACATTTGGCCAAGTTTTCCCATACAAACTTCAAGCGTTTTGAGCGCCCCCTTAGGGGGCCACCTTAATACATACACTCCCGATCAAAAGTTTGGGGTACCCCTTCGAAAACATATATTTTTTTAGGCCCATATCTCCGTCAATTTCAAAACCCTGAGTCTCATTCAACAGATAATAAGTCAAACAAACATTAAACATGATTTAAATTAACCTTTTTGAAACTTAGTCAGAAACTTAAGGCGAAACTGGAAGCATTTCCTCACTTTTTGGTTTTTGATTTTTCATTAAATAACGAAGCAATATTTTCAAAATCGGTTTTCGTGCACATGTAGAGTATGGATCAAGGTATTTTCTGATTTTTTTTTTTTGTAGTGGAAAATATTTTTCGTTTTTGCAGAAACCATTTTTGAACAAAATTTCACAAAAAAATGGTTTCTGCAAAAATGGAAAACATTTTCCACCTAAAAAAAAATCCGAAGATACCTTGATCCATACTCTACATGTGCACGAAAACCGATTTCGAAAATATTGCTTCGTTATTTAATAAAAAATCAAAAACCGAAAAAATGAGAAAATACTTCCAGTTTCGCCTTAAGCTAAAGTTGCCAAACATTCTAAAAAATGAATATAAACTTACGGCAGTGTCGCTGGAAATAGGGTCGACCAAATTGCAAGATGAGAACAGTAGTATAATTTATTTTTTATTAGCTTTCAACTGCTTTTTATCAAACTTAGCTAAAAAAATTTAGTAAAAAAAAGTTATTAAGTAAATTAACTCTTGATGTCATCGACCAAAAGTTTGGGGTCACCCTTCAAAATGATATATCCGCCAAAAGTTTGGGTCAATTTCGTAAAATATGGAAAAGTGATTTGTTGACATCTTTGTCATGCTTTATTCAATTTTAATTGGCTTATTTGAAACATAATGAATCGTACTTACTGCACATACAATAAACCACACATATTTGATAAAATTTACATACTAAAGCTTAACGTAAAATTGCCTTATTTTTTAAAATGTGATGAAATGTGTTAACTTTACATGACATTTCATATATAAAGAACGTTAATTACGTTAAATTAAAGACATCAAATTTAAATTTAGGTGATTATCTTTGAAATGAACCAAAAAGAGTTAAAATTGAACTATAAATGGCAAAGATATCACCAAATCACTTTTCCATGTTTTACGACAGTGACCCCATACTTTTGGCTGATACATCATATTGAGGGATGACCCCGAACTTTTGGTTGAAGACATCAAGAGTTAATTTACCTAATCAACGCCGCTGAGCGGACGCCTTGCAGTCAAGCCGTGCTTTTCATCGCAAAATATGCTCATCACGAGGCATAGTTGACTTGGTATGCGTGCAGGTTTGTGTCGGTACATTCGAATGCTTTATCTGTGTGCACCGCAAGCGTTCGGGCCGAACCGTGTCCATCCAATCCATTCGGTATGGCCGAGCCGAACAAACGAGCGCGCTGCGACACAAGCAGATGCTCACACAATCTTTTGCGCTTTTCATTATGTTTTTCTTTCCATATCTTTGCTCCTGCTCATCGTTGATCAGAGCACGGCATAACCGCGCCGTGCGTGATTAAAATACAAATGATGAGCTTTGATGAGCAAGTAATCGGTGAAAAATAGCAACATTGAACTTTTGCCTAGATTGATTAGCCAAGTTCGGCAAAAAGCAGTTGAAGGCTAATTGAAAATAGGTTACATTACCACTCTCGTCATAAAAATTGGTAAACCCAATTTCCAGCGACACTGCCGTAAGTTTATATCCATTTTTTTTAGATAATTTGGAAATTTTGGGTTAAGTTTACATACAAATATTTTTTGTAAAAGTTTCACATAAATCATGTTCAAAGTTACTTTGACTTATTATCTTTTGAATGATACCAAGGGTTTTGAAATAGGACGCAAATTGGCGAAGATATGGGCCTAAAAAATGGCATGTTTTTGAGGGGGTAACCCCAAACTTTTGATCGGGTATCGGGAGTGTAGATGGTCCCTTTATTGAAGTTCATTAGAGAACTCAACACAAGTAGCACTGTGTGTACCCACTCTTTCCGTTTTCCGGGAAACTTATCTCTTCGCTTCCTCTAGCAGAGCACCGAAAGCGCTCAGAAGATAAACATAAAATTCAGTGATTTTCTACCAGTACCAGTCACATCTCAGACCCAGTCTGGTCTGGTGATGCAGCAGCAGCACCCAAAATGGTCCATTCACTTGCTGTCTGTCACATCATCATCTGGCTGACGTCCTTACGGTTGGTGTTTACAGTTACCCTATTTTGTAGTATTCTGACGACGACGTGGAAAAGTTGTCTTTTCTTGGCTCGTAGAACGGGGGTTCTCATAGCTCAGCCGGTTCGTCACCCATGGCTATTCAGCAAGACTATGCTGAGGTTGAATTTTATCATTCAAAGCAACCCGAAGAGCAAGCTCTATCCCAGTTGAGGTGTAACGCTCTAGCGAAGAAAACTAAGAAGGTTCCAACATAAAATTACGTTGGGTGTTTTTGGGCGGAAGTTGAGAGCGTTTCACAGCGAGTGTTCCTCAAGTGGAGCTGAGCTCATTTGGGAACCAGAACGGATGGTGGGACGACCGACGGTGGTAGTGAGTGATAATCAGGGGCAGGGCGCTCTCGCTCGATGCAGATAACACTATAATGACGACGATGACGAGCTGCTGTAGTGACTTGAATAAGCGTGGTAAACGACGCCAACGACGACGGCGATGAAGACGGCAGTAAATGGTGCCATAAACGTAAAAGCACACAATTTCAAGAGAAAGTTTACTGACGGAAAATATGTTCAAGGATAGAGATTGCATCGCGCATCGTGACTCGCACTTTATGGCTAAAGGTTTTTAATTCTACCGACAACGTTGCAGAACTTAATGAGAATCGTATGGTAAAAAGGATTAATATTTCATATTAGAAATACGTTATGAAATTTATTACGTTTCTTCATTTTTAGAGTTAATTTGTACATTTTGAAGAATTTTAGGTTTTTACCTGAAGTTGCCAAATGACTCAAACTCTTGACCCACTATGTTAAAAATGTAATTTCCGAATCTACAAAATGCTTAAGAATCTTCAAAATACCTATGCCTTAGTACCTAGTTACGCCCCAAAATAAAAGATCGAATAAGAATTCATTACTATTCCAACCCATGCGTTGGAAGGACCATCACAAACTACAGTTTTTTTTTAAAGTTAGTTACAGTTTTAGATTGAAAGATTTTTATCCCAAAAGGCATCGAACGACCTTGACACGTGAAAGAAAAAAAATACATTGAGCTCAAAAACTTCAAAAGAAGCTTTTTTTCCCACTTTACTGGTCCCCCTAAAAAAACGACTTCACTTGCACCTAGTTAAGAATTATTCCGGGAAAACCCTTCCATGCATTATTATTTCACGAAATGTTTCTGAAATTATTGCAAAAGGGAAATTCTTGCTGGAATTCCTTTTATGAGTTTCGCAGGAATTCTTCTTAAAATTTCAAGAAAATTTTCGAGAATTTCTTCCAGGGCCACTATCACTAATTCTTTTGGGGATTCCTTAAGGCATGATCAAAAATAATCTAAAATGATTACAGAAAGGGATTTCCTAAGATTCCTCTAAATATCCCTTCAAAATGTATCCCTGTCCATGGTTATCTTTGAAAATTTCTCCAGGGATTCCTTCAAAAAAATGTTTTGACACTTCTCCAAGAGTTTCTCAAGAAATTTCTCGAAAGATTAAACTTGAAACTGGCCTACGGATTTCCTCAGAAATTTCTTCTAAAATTCCTCCTGGTGGATTTTATAGGCAACTCATTCAGAGATTGCTGCAAAAGTACATGATTGTATTCGTTCATGTATATCTTCAAACATTTCTCAAAGAATTCCCCCAGAAATACTATCAGGATTTTTCCTAGAGATTTGCTGATAGGGTTCATATTGACAATATTTGAATAAAAATGATTCAAATCCAAATGATTTCATTTAAATCCAAAATAGTTTTATTTGAGTTTGATAACATTGCAGGCTTCATAACAGCGCACGTTCGATTTTAATGAATATTTGTTCTTCTACATTTCTGTCAGAAACCATCAAGAATGTTGACTAATAAATCTTAGATAATTCCAGGCCATTTTTTTTTTAATAATTCGTTGTATCTGTATATTTGTGCCTACAATTTCTCTGAAAAGGAGGTGTTGCCAAAAAAATCAGGGATTGGGCAAGATTGTCTTCGGGGAAATCTCCTCGCAATACTTCCAAATAGATCTTTAAAACTCGTTTAGCTGAGATAACTCTCACGAATTTTCCAAAAAATGTTCTACTTTTTTTTTAATTTTCTCAGAATTGCGACAAGAATTTCTCTTCGAGTTCAGTTTGACGACATGACTTCTCGTGAAATGCCTGAAAAACAAAAGTCTAAAGAGAGAGAAGTTCAGAGATAATTTACACTGATTTGGCGAAATAGTTTAGCATAACGTCCATTTGGCATAACAAGGATCATGCACATTCTTCCCAAGAAGGCTTTTCTGCGGATTATACAAAACGGAATTATGCCAAATGGCCATTATGCCAAACGGCATTATGCCAAACAGGGTAGAGCCATATTTAAGGGAGCGTCTTACTTGGTTTCCAAACAAATACCGTGAAAAATAAAGTCAAAACCCTCGCGAGAATTCTCATAAGCCTGCACACTGTTACCAAAGGCCCAATTCCGTGATCATAATCATTATGGACCTGAAATGTTGATTTTAGAAGGTTAGTGCCTTTGAAGATGTTGCTTAGAGCCCATCTTTTGAAAGCATCACTACCGTGATAAATCCACCTAGAAGTGAGGGTGAAATTTGTTTTTTTTTTTCATTTTTTCATAAGTGAAGATAGCGTGTTTATGTCTTGAGTAAAGTTGTAGAAAAAGTAATTATGAGAAAACTTGCCGAACACACGTTTGTTCTAACTGCTCAATTTGGTGAGATATTGGTCTTTTTTTTGTGAACGACCCCTTGAATTAGTTCTTTTGCAGTAACTTCATCTACCTACATATTTTTAGGAATTTACAAATATTCTACAAAGTTCTGTTCCTTAGCATTTTTTCTATAAATACTTGCAAAGGGTTCTTCAGTTCTTTCAGGTATTATTTCAAAGATTGCTTCAAACATTCATTTGTTATGTCTCTAGTGGTTGTCTAAAGAATTCCGCCAACCTTGTTTACTATTGCTGCAGAGTTTTCTTCAGAAATTTCTCCACGTAGTAGCTAAAAGAATTTTATGTACAAATGTGTTCAAAAATAATAAAAGAATGAAAAATCCTTCGGAGATATCTCCAGGAGTTCTTCCAAGGATTCACATTTTCCAGGGATCCCTCAGAAATTGGTCGAAGGGTTCTGTGGAATTTTGGAAGAACTTCTGAAAATCCCTGGAGAATTATCTGAACAAATTCTGCAGGGATCTCTAAAGACATCCCAGGAGATATGTATGATAAAATTGCAAGAGCAATTTCTAAAAAAAAATATTGTTTGAATATCTACATAAATCGTTGAAGGAATTTCTCAAAGAGTTCTTGGAGAAATGCTGGAAACTATTTCCGAAACAATCTCTATATAATTTATAAAGAAATTTTCAGAATATCTGAAAAAAAAAACTCCTTGGAAGAATCCCTTGCTGAAACTTCTGAAGAAATGCCGAAAATTCTGAAAAAGTCTCTTATGATAAAAATATATCGCCAAAGATATTTCAGAAGGAATCCCAGCAGCAATTTCTAAAAGAAACCTAAGGAGTTCCGTGATCAGGAAGGCGAACTTTGTCCTGCTTTGTCAGCTAGAACCTATCATTTCATAAAGCGAAACTCCAGCTTTGGGTGCAAGGATTATTGGTATCGAAGAAATATTTAGAAAAATCCCTGAAGAAATCATGGGTGGTACTTTTGGATGAATCACTGGAGTGATAGGGAAGTGGAACCATCTCGGCAGGGGTCCAATTTTGGGCACTTTTCAGCTAAAACTCAGCCAATTTTGAACCAATTGACACAAATTTTGGAACGCGATGAGATACGTATAGTATCTAGCCGTGTACAAAATTGCAAGTCAGTTGGTTTGAAATTGACTGAGTTATAGCGAAGAGTGCCCAAAATACCGGCCACTGCCCAAGTGGCTGGCTACCCTATTTAAAAAAAATCCCCGGGGAACTCATGAAAGAATCCAAGGAGGAATTTCTTAAGAACTTAAGAACTAAATTGGTGGAATTCGTAGAACAAAAAATAAGGATTTTATAGGAAAGTTTCTGGAGAAATCCTCAAAAAATTCATGGAGGATTTTCTGAAAATATTCTTTGAGAAATCTGTGGACGATTTCTACAAAAAACCTCAATACCTGGAAAAATGCACAGATAATACTCTTGAGATAATTCTAAAGAAAATATTTCTTATTAAATTTCTTACCCTTTGAAGCCAGAGGGGTTCCCAACTTAGAAACGGCTATATAAATTCACACATTCAAGTTGTTGCAAATTGAGCCCTCTTAAATAAAAATGACAATATTTGTATTTGAGACTTCATCGACAACCTAGAACATGACATACCAGTTATTCTAAAAGCTGAATTTCGATTTGGGTTACGTTCATATTTATTCATTTAACCTCCGTCAAAAATATCAAAACGTGTTTTATATTCTGGGATGTTCTAGGTGTTCCAAACTGTCCTGTAGTTAAGTCATTCAAGTCTACAAGAATAATTTTATACATTTTCGCCATGAATAATAGCATTGCATTACCTACTGGGATCCATGAAGCTCTTGACATCTACAATGTCATTCATAGACAGTATTGGGATATTCCTGGTCAGCCAAACTACCATGGAGTACAGAACTTCAGGTCTACATTCGTAACAGTGGCCATATCTGTTATACTAAGCAACGTGGCACAACACTAGTTTACAGCATTTTTGAACTCGGTAAGCTGATGATAAATAAAAGAAAATCGGGTTAAGTACGGTTCCTTTGAATTCCACTAAGAATTTGCATCCTTTGACAGATACGTATTTCGACCTCAACTGTAAGGTCGTCTTCAGTGTCTTGTACTTGACTCGACACACTGACAAGACACTGAAGACGACCTTACAGTTGAGGTCGAAATACGTATCTGTCGAAGGATGCAAATTCTTAGTGGAATTCAAAGGAACCGTACTTAACCCGATTTTCTTTTATTTACAGATATTCCCCTAACAAGCCCAGGTTAATCATCATCATTATTTTGTAAACTTGTGTAATCAACCGCGGATACTGGAGCAATCTAAAGTCTACTTATCTATTATAAACCTTTGGAACACTCAGGGTCGTCCAAACTGTTCTATAATGAAGTCCTTCAAATCTACAAGAATAACTGTATATGTTCTCGCCATAAATAATAGTATTGCATAATCTGCTGAAATCCGTGAAGCTCTTGAAATCTCAAATGCCATTTAGAGACACTATGGGAATATTCCAGGTCAGCCAAAATATCTTGGAGTTCAAAACTTCAGGTCTACACTCGTAACATCAGCTATATATGACATACTGAGTAACGTTTCATAACCAATCGCTGCAACTGGGCCAACCTGAAGTCTACTATATATTATTATGAACCTTTGGGACATTCAGGGTCGTCCAAACTGTCGTGAAGTTTAGCTCTTGAGAGTTACACATCCAACTGTATCCAACTAAATC
The DNA here is from genome assembly GCF_035046485.1 of Aedes albopictus. Classification (NCBI taxonomy): domain Eukaryota; kingdom Metazoa; phylum Arthropoda; class Insecta; order Diptera; family Culicidae; genus Aedes; species Aedes albopictus. The sequence continues at coordinate 158,531,958 of NC_085137.1, forward strand.
TCCTTGGTATTTCATGAGTCATTCCATGATAGTTTTGAGTTACACCCTTAGACTTCAGGATCTGAACACCAGAACAGTTTGGATGACCTAGGATATTCCGCTTGTTCTGATAGGGTCTTCCGAACTTTCAGAATGCTTACTAGACATGAGAGAATACAAAACGTAGCTTTGTATAATGAAAGAAGTTACCGTTACACCCGTAGGCTTTGGGATCTAAACTCAAGAACAGTTTGGATGACCTAGGGTATCTCAACTGATCTGATACTGTCTTTTAAACTTTCAGAAGACTTACTGATAGATCGTAGCTTTTTATAATGAAAGAAGGTACCATTACACGTGTAGACTTTGAGAACTAAACTCAAGAATAGTTTGGATGACTCAGGATATCCCGATTGATCTGATGCTGTCTTTTCAACTTTCAAAAGACTTACTGGATATGATAGTATACAAACCGTGGTTTTTTATAATGAAATAAGTTACCCCAGTAGACTTCAGGATCTGAACTCCAGAATAGTATGGATGACCTAGGATATCCCGACTGATCTGATACGAAAGACTTGTAGCTTTGTACAATAAAAGAAGTTACTGTTACACCTTTGGGATTTAAACTCTAGGGCAGTTTGGATGACCTAGGATATTCAGAAAAAATATTTTGCATCACATTCTACCCTATCTATGTTGTTGAGCACCAAAATCACAGAAATACGTAGGAAAAAACTCTATAAAACGCTTGGAAAAAATCCAGCTTCAAGGGGTTAAAGGACTCATGGAGTCTCCAGTTAGCCTAGTGGTAAGGCTTTGGATCGCCAATCCGGAGACGGCAGGTTCGATTCCCGCTCCGGTCGGGTACTTTTCTCGACTTCCCTGGGCATAGTATATCATTGTCCTTGCCTCACAATATACAAATTCATGCAATGGCAGGCAAAGAAAGCCCCTCAATTAATAACTGTGGAAGTGCTCAAAAGAACACTAAGTTGAAGATAAGGCAGACCAAGTTCCAGTGGGAACGTAGAGCCACAAAGAAGAAGAAGAAGAAGACTCATGGAGAAATTATTGTAGTTATCCTTCGAGGAAATGCCGGATAAACTTCTGGGCTTTCTTCGAGAAAATTTTTGAGGAAATCTTGAAGAAATCTTTGTTTGAACTCCTACAGGAACCTCTAGAGGAATTCTGCCTGAATCATCAAAAATAATATTACAAGAATCTTTGGAGGGATTTCTGCAGGATTTTCTGGATGAATCTCTGCAAAAATTTCTGTGGTGATTTTCAATAGGAGGCAATCAGTGAAGTACTAGATTGAAAGTAGTGAGCTGGATTTTTGTATGGTGAGATGTTCAATTCTCAATTTCTGCAATGAAATGGTTCAAACAGCGTGGGTATTATGATTTCTTGACTAATTTGATGCTGTTTGAGCAAAAGTTTTGGTAACTGTGTTGTTGAAGTTGCATGAAATAAATAATACAACAACAAAGTTACCCAAACTTTTGCTCAAACAGCATCAAATTAGCCAAGAAATCATATAACCCACGCTGTTTGCACCAATTCATTGCAAAAATGGAGAATTGAACATCTCACCATACAAAAATTCAGCTCACTACTTTCAATCTAGTACTTCACTGATTGCCTCCTATGGGGCACGTTCGGTGTAGTACTAGATTTGTAGTAATGAGCTGAATTTTAGTATGGTGAGAAGGTCAGTTCTCTATTTCTGTAATGAAATGGTGCAAAAAGCGTGGGTATTATGTTTTCTTGCCTAATTTGATGCTGATTGAGCAAAACTTTGAATAACTATGTTGTTTATATTGCAAGAAATGGAGAAAACAACAACACTGTTGCCCAAAGTTTTGCTCAAACAGCATCAAATTAGACAAGGAATCATAATACCCACGCTTTTTGCACCATTTCATTGCAGAAACGGAGAATTGACCTTCTCACCATACTATAATTCAGCTCATTACTTCAAATCTAGTACTTCACCGATTTGTCCTATTGAAGAAATACCTGAAAGAATTTCTGAAAGAATATCTGGAAAATTTTTTGAAGAAACCAATTTCTTAAACAATCCCAGTAGACTCTCAAGGAATCCCTGAAGAAATTTTTTTTGCCAATCCCTATATTTATAATTTATAAAGTAATTCCTGGTGGAATTTCTGAAGGGACCCATAGAAATCTTAGAGATGGAAGGAAACCCTAGAGAAATTTCTTAAAGAATTCCTGGAATAATTTCTGAAAAAAAAATAAACGGAGGAGTTTCTGTAAGAAACCTTGGTAAATTTTACGACCAAATTCCTGGGGTAAGTTCTGAAGAAATCTATGTATTAATTTCTGATGAAATCCATAGAATTTTTCCTTGGACAAATTATTGATGGAAGAATCTCATAAGAAATTTTAGAAGGAAGCTCCACGGAAATTTCTAAACGAATTCCCGAAAGGATTTCTGAAGTAATCTTTATAAGAATTTTATAGTTTCTGGAAAAACCTTTGATTTTCTTAGGGAATTAATTTCTGAAGGACTCCATGGATGATTTCTTGAAAGAATTCTCGTATGGATTCGTGAAAAAAATGATGGATGATTTTTTAAGAAACCCCATGGAAGCTTTTTAGAAGATTTTTTGGAGGTTTTTTTGCAGGATCGAAAATTTCGAACATAGTTCTAGAGCAAATCCTGCAGCGATGGAAAATATTCTAAAACACATTCAAAAGAAATCGGTGTAAGACTTTCCGAAAAGAATTCCAGGACGATTTTCTAAAGAGTTCTATGAAGCATTATCGAAGGGAATCCAGTAAGAAAGAAAAAGACAAATAAATTTGTGGAGAAATTTTCTGAATGAATTTCAGGAGACATCTGTGGGGTAATCCTTGAATAAATTTCTGAAGAAAATTCATTACGAGTTTTGGAAAAGGCTTCCCGAAATATTTTTTGTAGGGATTTCTGAAAAAAAATCCTAGAAGAAGTCCCAATATCTTGTTGCTTTTTGACAATGATTAACATTATTCCATCATCCCACTTTTCCAAGCGAAGGATTTTCCTCAGATTTTCAGGTAGCTGGTATATAAGTAATAAGTAGTGCTGCCCAGCAATCGTCAGGATAGGCACTATACAATCTCCTATATTACACGACAGCCCACCCTTTTTCCGACACGATAATGAAGAAGAGTTGTCGGGGCCACCATAATTATAATTAGAGGGTCTTGCCCGGGATTTCCCGGGACAAAAATCCCGGGAAATCCCGGGATGTAAAAAATCCCGAATCCCGGGATATTTTTCTTAAATTCCCGGGATTTCCCGAAATTAGAAAAATGGCAAAAGTGTATTGTATTGAAACATAACAATTCACACAAGATGTTGTTCCCAAGGTTTTTCATTAATATTTCCATTTTGCATTCGATTTTACACTATCTGGCTGGTCTAGCGGCCATCTTTTTCTAAGAAAATCAGGTTTTTGATGAGAATCTTTCTGAATATGCACCTAATTTGGTAGAATATCATAATGAGAATTCGAAAGATTTATTAAAATGCAATTTCCCTTGCAAAATTTTTAGTTGCAGAATTTGTAGACATTTTCCACTAAACATGTCAAATATTTTCAAGTGAAACTTTTGCAATTTTTATTCAAGATATCTGAAATACCTGTAGCCATTTCTGACAGACTTCTCAAGTAAATTTTCAGAGAAATTTAAAGAAATCCAGCTAGAAAAATGTGTTGATATATACATGATATGAGCAATTCTAACAGAATTGTGGCGAAAAGTCGCTCACATAAATTACAGAATTTTGCGAGGCTTTCATCTACGAAAATTTCTGAAAACATCCTTAATGCACTTCTGTAGGGCTTTACCATCATCTAGTAGGCAACGATTGCAAAAATGGTTTATTGGCTAAGAAGGGCTCAGCTCATAACTGTATGAGGGTCGATAAAATAATAGTTTAAGGTGAAGATATGACGAAGCCACAGCTCAAATTTTCAAGAGCACAAATCTGAAGAAACGAATGTCGTATTGCGCTGAAAAGTTGATCGATTGGTCACCACCAGCGGGTAACCAATCGATCAACTTTTCAGCGCAATCCGACGTTTGGTTCTTCAGATTTGTGCTCTTGAAAATTTGAGCTGTGGCTTCGTCATATCTTCACCTTAAATAAACTGACTACTGGAACAAGTCATGTAATTTTATAAAATAAGAATAAAAAAGTAATAATTTCTTTCGAAAACAAAGAAACATCTAGAGATTGCCAAAAGGAAAAAGACAACTACACCGTCTTCGGCCAGAAGCCGCACAGACTTAACATTACTAAAATTAGACAACGGACAACACATACAACACTCAGTGGCCCAGTGGAGAATTTTCCGTTTGACGAAAAGTTTTCACCGATTGGAGCAGGAAACGAACCCACACTCCGAGGATTACTAGACACCTAAACAACTGACGCCGCTAATTGCTCGGCTACGAAGTCCACAAAGATTGTATTTTTCCAAATATATCGAGAACAGGATCAGTGAAGCTGCGTGATGAAATTGTGAAAGTCAAAAGAAGACCAACCTTTTGCACCTCTCTCTCTCTAGCAGAAAAAAAATCTCAAATTTGCTCCCTGAAATAACATATCGAGAGGCCACTTGGATCAATGAAATAATTTCCCCAGAAATTCCCTGGAGTCTTAGTTAATTGGTTCCTCTAGAAATGAACATAGGGGCCCATATAGCCGAGGCGGTAAACGCACGGGTATTCAGCATGACCATGCTGAGGGTGACGGGTTCGATTCCCGGTCGGTCCAGGATGTTTTCGTAAAGGAAATTTCCTTGACTTCCATGGGCATAGAGTATCTTCGTGCCTGCCACACGATATACACATGCAAAATGGTCATTGGCAGAGGAAGCTCTCAGTTAAAAACTGTGGAAATGCTCATAGAACACTAAGCTGAGAAGCAGGCTTTGTCCCAGTGAGGACGTTACGCCAAGAAGAGGAGGAGGAGGAATGAACATATAGTTTGAAATAAGTTTAAAAAAAATCGACGACAACTTTAGTAGGAATTCCATCCAGAACTTTTTCATGTCTTATATGGTTAAAATGGAGCTATTTGTTTTTTTTTTTTTTTTTGTGAAATTCCATCTTTTTCGCAAATTCAAACACATAAAAAAAAAATAAAAAAATATGTTTGTAAACACATTTCACACATTTTTTCTTGGTTTTTGGAAAATTTGGATTTATTCCGGGATCCCGGGAAATCCCGGGATTTGAAAAATAAAAATCCCGAATCCCGGGATTTTTTTCAGTCCGGGAAACAAGACCCTCTAATTATAATGAGTCAGTGCTTTTGGGGATTTCTCGGCCAATTTTGCTCCTCCAAAAATAGCATCCGGCGGTCGACCGTCGTCTGTGTTGCTGTACTGTGCGTGATGTGAGTTTATTTAAGTTAAGTGCTAAACTCACCCGGCAGCCACAGGCACTGTCTACGTGCCTGCGGGTTCCAAACCATAATGGGTTGAGTTTTTATCACACTTAAACTTGGAGAGAGAAAGCTTTATGAAAATTTGATACTTCTTCAAGCGATCCAATGGGGAATTAAGCTGTTTCCGGTTGTCTGACCTGCAGCCGGGGGCGTTGTTGGGTTAACACCGCACTACTGTTTGGTACGAAAGAGTTTTCCTCAACGAACACTGATGTCTGTGCTGCAAGGAAACAGATTGGCTGAAAGGTTGATCCCTTGATCTGAAGAGGTGGTTTTAGTTGTATTCGAGGAGAATGTTGGTTTGGGTAGGCTAAACTTTTGCTTTGATGAGGCCATAAGATTAGAGAAAAGGATTAAGTTTTAATGGAAGGAGCATTGTGATACACTTTTGCAAACGAGCCTTGTATTATTCTAAGGGGATAAGCACGTCGCATACGTGATGAATCAGTCAAAAGTTCTTTTGGAAAACAATATCTACTTTCGTTATCTGCTTCTAGATTCAACATCTGAACTAAAAACGAACCAAGAGACATCGAACCAAGAGAGTTATATTTGCATGATAACTTTATTTTCGATATACATACATAAACAAAGTATCGCAAAAATTATAAGTATAAAAACAATAAAAATTCCGAATCTGAATAATCAAGTCTAAATTATTCATGTTGATTTGAAGCATCCATTAGTTTCAATTTGATCTGCACAAAAAACCCCCCTATAGAAAAAAAATAAATAAAAAATCTAGGATGAGCTAGGTTGTCCAACCTCTTTTTAAGTTCAAAACACGGAGACACGGATTCTATGATTGCAATAGTAGATATTGAGGTGTATTCTACAACGTTCAATGCCATTTTGGAGTCTCAATAAACATATAATATGAAACGAAATCCTTCAAACTTTTTCGAACTGCAAATTCGACTAATGCCGTAACAAATTCGAAAATCCACGTAAAGACCCCGTGTTACGTTGTCTCGGAAACAACTGGAAGGCTTATCCTTTTGAATACACTTTGCTCTGCTCGACATGCCAGCCGCAACCGGAAACTGTACGTACAGTCCCTGTTTCGCAGCAATGCAAATGCGCTGGCTTTATCGTTCAACGAAACACGGATATACCGTAGACATAATGCGAATAAAATGTGACCAACTATATGTAAGAGAACCAACGCATGTATGTAGCTTTAGTTTTCTGAGAACATCCCGAGTAAAAATCGAAAAATTTAATATTCGAATATTTTCATTCATTTGGGGTTAACTTACCTATGGTGGTGTGTTATTGCTTGAAATCAATCAAGTGTTCATAAAAATAGTGATTGTGAGAAGTGAGATTTTAGAAACCATAAAATCTTTACATAACTACGTAGGGAAGTTAGGGGCATAATGGACACCCGGGGCGAAATGGACAGCCCTGTTTTTGTTCAAACCATTGAAATTTATGTTAAAATTTGAATGTAGAAGTGTGAAGGAACAAGTCATTGTTGTGTTTTTCACTGCGTACCATTAACATCCTTTCAAAATAAGCAAAATATCTCTAAAATTAAAATTGGTTTTTAATATGGTGGAATTCTTATGATTTTGGAGCAGCGGTAAATATGGATTTGAGAGCGGTATATACTCAGAGTTGGCAATAGTTAAAGTATTTAAATTTTGATAAGAATTCACTTAGATAGCTAATTTGACGTTGTAGTCGATTCGGGGCGAAATGAACACTGGAAATCACGAATGGATGTACGCGCATTGCATACTTTAGGCGGTTTAAATAGTTCGGAAAAAATCAATCCAATTATTTTAGCATAAGGTTTATTCCGGCACACGTCTGGGAATACTTTTCATTTATTTTCACATCAATCGAATTCACGGACGAAAAAACATGCGAGGTGAAAAAAATCAGCCGTGACTCTCTGACAGTTCAAAAACTAGTTGCCTCTATATTTGAAAATCCTAAGTCTTTACAAAATTCGTACAATATAAAAGCTGTGTAAATACCGACTCGAAATCAGCAACCGTCATGCCAACTGCTTTTGGGAATTTCTTCACAATTTTGTCAGAAAATTTTCTTTGAAATTTCTTGGAAATTGTAATTGTAAGAATGGTAAAAGCAGATTTATCTACTTATTTAGTAAACACATTCCATAATTTCTATGCTACACATTTAAAACATCTTTCGTGCCCGTACAGTTAGCGGCGGAAGTATTTTATTTAAACAGATCAGACCAGTGTCGCGAAGCATCAGCGTACAAGTCACAAAAAAGCTGATAAACACCAAACTTGTATCACCCTGTCTCTGCAGTTTCTGATTCGCTCTCTCTACAGTCGCTAACACCAGAAAAGACAGAATCCCATCATAGTCACCCGGTCACCCTTGTTTTGCTACAATCATCCTGACTTGGATACGGCTCATGTGAGTGTCATGACTCTCTCCGTCGCCTCAAGCAGATGCTCGCGCAACAGCATGTAAAATTATGCATGTGTATTATCACAAGCACGGTATTACGTCATAAATCCTATTCGTTTTGCATAGCTCAGTTTAAACGCACACATTGAGCGCACCACGCAGTTCGCCCTGGCTACGGCAAACGCTCTCACTTCGCCCGTTATGCACCGTTGCTCAGAGAGATTGATTCTCTAGCAACCCGCCTGAAGCATACTCAGCAACTGCTATCGCGGCAAAGCTGCGAAGGATGGAACAGTAGAATAACTAGCCACAGAAGTTCAATGTCGGGACTGTTCGTGTGACTAACATCTAGTTTGCCACGCCCTTACAGCGTCAGCAGCGGTACTAGAAGTGTCAAGTTAATTTTGTTTACCAAAACAAAAGATCCTCTACAAGAAGGACACTTGAAAATAGTGAATTATTGCAATTAAAGTTATTTAAATAATTAATTGAGAAAAGTGACTACAGCGCCATTAGAGTTCTAGTGTATTTCTATTGATGGAACCCACAACATGTTTGTCATTCCAGGCGTGACATGCTAGCTGGTTCGTATCACCTTGGGAAGGGTGACTCCAGAAAGCGGTTCAAGTGATTGTCTCGTGATGGTCGCGATTATTCGCAAGACTGGATCAGACTCGATTATACGAAGAAGGATTCTGAATGCTGTACAAAGCTGAAATTTAGATTGATTACTAATGAAAGTTGGCTTGACGAAATGTAAAAAATTTAAGCGTCATGCGTCATACAATATTCTGTTTATAAGATATATGTTTGGGCAGCTACAAAATCCGACTTTAAATAATCGAGCCTGACCTATTTAGTAAGCTTCAAATTGTGGGTTAGGTCTAAGCAGCGATCTAGTCTACAGAACCTTTTCAACAAACGGGAAGGTCTATAATAGGCCACTTCTGTGTGTTGTTCATTGTCTAGTACTGTATTCGTAAGAAATTGTATAAATTTCGGCAAACTATAATGGGCCGATAATGCGGTACGAACGCCAAGAAAGGTACACCATGAAGACCATTTTAATTATTTTACAATGAGAGCTTTATTCTCATTAGGTTGACTTGTTGAACATAAGTATGTTCACCAATTTTTGTGCTGCATACTACAATATATGAGAAAAATGGTAAACTGCTTAAATCAATTTTATTTCAATTTTCATTCGTATTTCAGCACACCGTGATACATCGTCTAAATTTATGCAATTCTACTTTATCGAATTGGTTGCCTTCATACTACTTTTACTTTTCTACTCTGTCCATGGTAGAATGATTAACACAATTATGCTGATGTGTGCTGTTGATTCTTTTTTGCCCGATTGGGGACCCATTATGAGTTGCCATTCACCGATATCCAATTATCCGGGTCCGTTTGAGCTATGGACTCAGAAGATGGTCAAGCGCCAACCGCTAAGTCAAGTGCCAACCGGGTGGAGAGCCAACTGACGAAAAAATGCTGGGGCTGGGATTGAACCCATGATCATACGCTTATGAAGCGATCGAATGACCACTGCGCCACGGGTTGAAATTTCTCCGACAAATCTATTAGAATCTTTTTCGATTTTCCTTTAGAAATTCCCTCTGCAACTATTGTAGGTATTTCTTCAGCAATATCATTGCAAATTTCTTCGGCAACTTCTATGTAAACTTCTTGATCAATTCTATTGGGAATTTGTCAGGCAGCTTTTTGGAAATTTCCTCGGATTTTTTTTCTATGAGTGTTCTTATACAAATATCCTTTGGGAAATTGATATGCAAATTATATTTTCAGATTTCTTTGGCTTCAGCTTTTTTAAAGCTGCAATTTCTTTGTAAATTCCTCCAGAAATTTTCAGAAATTTGTTTAAAAATTCCTTCTGCTATTCTAATTAAAAATTTCTAAATTTCCAAAGCAATCGCATGAAAAATTCTCAATAAGGAATTCAGATATAAATTGTCGAAGGAATAGCACACAATCGGTGAAGTAGGTACTAGATTTGTAGTAATGAGCTGAGTTTTAGTATGGTGAGAAGGTAAATTCTCCGTTTCTACAAAGAAATGAGATAAAAAAAATGCGTAGATATTAAGATTCCTTGCCTAATTTAATGCTGTTTGAGTAAAACTTTGGGTAACTGTGTTGTTTAAGAGACCAGAAATGGAGAAAACAACATCATAGTTACCCAAAGTATTGCTCAAACACCATTAAACTATGAAAGGAATCCTAATACCCACGCCTTTTGCACCATTTCATTGTAGAAACGAAGAATTCACCTCCTCACTGCAGTAATACAGTGCACTGTATTAAAATTCAGCTCTAGTCAAATCTAGTATATCACCGATCATGTCATATTCCCAAAGATTATCATACATATAAAATCCCAGAGTTGTCTTTCCTTCCGTCACGCTTTGAAATATTTCATTGAAATGTTTCACAGAATGAAAGCTACAATTATCATTGCACTGTAGCATTGTACCTGTGTTGAATGGACTACCCGCTTGGCGCACATCCACAGTTGATCAGCAGGAGTAAATCCATTTTATTTTGTATGGTGAAAAGCATCTAAACTTGAATTACTTGAAAGAGAAAGCTTTTACTGAAAAAAACTTTGGTAGGCTTAATAGCAGTCACCATTGTGCACAACCACTACAAAATATTTTTTTCGAATAATGTATTCCACTTCGATAAATTTGCCTTTAGATGCTATTCGCCATACAATATTTTTGCGATTTACTTTTAACGATTTTTCGCGCATAGAAGCTAGCGCCACATTGGTCGATGCGGAGAGTAGGAAAACAGCCGATGTAGTTAATTCATTGTTACCTCATTGCATTGGTGCGTCGTTGTATTGGTGCATTTTTGAATTGGTGCATCGTTTCATTAGTTCATGGACGCAGCCTTCACGAAAGCTTCTAGAGATTTTCCTACCAGGAATTTCTAGTGTTTTTTTTTTGTATTGGATAAAAAAACTATTTTTTTAGGAACGTGGCTAGCCACGTTGGGTCTGGTAGGAGAGGAAGAGTTTTGGAGGAATTGCTAACATTGAAAATTTTCAAATAGATGGCGGATAGTATTACTGGATAGATTGTTGTGGAAGCTGCCTGCAAAATTTTCAAAAAAAAAATATTTGAAAGGAGTAACCGAAGGATTAGCAGAACGGTAAAAATTTATAAAGAAGTTGCCCAAGAAATGCCCGGAGGACTATCTGTAAAAAAATTCTAAGAATTATTCAAGCAATTCGCATTCAAATTGGAGAAATTTCAAAAAAAAATTGCCGAAATAATCTCTTGAAAGATTTTCGAATCAGTTTTCGGTGAAATTTCTTTATATAAATGCAATAAAAAAAGAACAAACAAATTACATAAGGAATTTCAATAAAATTGCACAAAAAATTCTCAATGGCGTCGCAATAGCAATTGCCAAACAGTTTCCGCATGATTTTACAATGGATAACTGAAGATATTCTCGTTGAAAATGCTATTAATAATTCCATTTTTGTGAATTTTAATTTGCTTACTAGTTCTTTATGCGTAAATTTCCAAAGAAATCAATTCCCAGAGAAAATGCAGAAAAAATATCAATTAAACTACCGAAAAAAAAGGCTGGGAAAGTTGATTGGTCCAAACATTTTGCAAGTTGAAAAGGAGGCAGTGTGAGTGTTTAGAAGTCTTAGAATTATCAAGTTTTTCATGTCTGGGCCTCATTTGTCTTAAGAGAGATTTTTGTTTGGGCTAGCGTAGGCTTATAGAGCTATTAATGCTATAACTAGTTGTAAAGACTTTGTGCTGACGAACTCTTTGAGAGTGTCGTAAATTTAATGTTGATACTTGAGCTTCCTGATAGGTTTTGGGGGATTGTTTTCACATTTCTTCAATTGATTTGGCCAAAGAAAGCAGGTTCTCTTGTAGGATTTTTTTTTAAAAGATACACTTTCAGGAATTCTTTTATTATAAATCCTTCATGAGTTTCGCTCTAGAGGTTAGTTTGTTTGTTTCTTTATATTACGGTATTTTCTACCATAGGTAGGTTTTGTATCTAGATATTAAAAATTTCATACTAGGTGTCCCGGCACCTGGTGGTTCGATAGCTGTTATGGTCATTATTACACCGCCCTCTAGATTGGTTTCAATTCAAACGTGTTGAAATCAGTTCTTTAACCATTTTCTTACTTTTTTGTCGATTTTCGTAACTTTTTTCTTTATATAAACACGAATACGAATCGAACCGTGCAAGAGTCATCCGTTCGTGAGTTTCGTTGCCGCAAAGGGAACTCATTTTTGCCTTCCTCGTACACCAAAGGCTATATGTTTCCTTAAAAAACGCATTTTCGATAGAAAGCTCGGAGAGTTGAGTCACATATACCAATCAACTCAGTTCGACGAATAGAGATGATGTCTGTATGTGTGTATGTATGTATGTCTGTGCACAAAAAAAAGTTTATTCACTTTTACGACACTTCCCATTGACCGATTTTACGGATTATAGCTCGAATCCAACCGGAATTTTACCGCATTGCTATTGAAAATGGTGCGGATCGATCAAGGCGTTCCGGGGCTATGACCATTTTAGTAATCCAGACCAGCACCGATAAAACTGGTCGTATACAAAACTGAACCAAGCCCCATAATGCGACACATCAAACTGCGGAGATTTTTGTAACCTGTTGATGGATTTTATGCGGAAATCAACACTGGAGACCAGAAATTCCGCTATGTCAGCCGAAAATGCAAGATGGCAGTCTAATATTTAAGATAACGGCCCAAATTCAAGATGGCGGCTGTTTAATGGTGTATTTGGCTCGAAAGTTATGCAATATTGGTACATTTGGTATGGTGAAGAAGTCTGTACTCCAAAAATGGCGACCAGAATATACAAGAAGGTGGTCTAAAATCCAAGATAGCAGCAGCTCAAAATCCAATATGGCGGTTGCTGAGTGGAGTTTGAGGCTCTAAAACCATGCAATATGGGTATAACTGGGGAAACATTTGAAAAGGACATACAAGCATTGGTACACAATGACTTCACACGTCGCTCCTGAGCCCCCATCAGCTTATTCACACAAACTAAGACCGTTATCAGATAGAGCAAACATCGATCTTTCGGATAACGGTGTTCATTTGCGTGGGTGGGGTGCTGTTAGGCCCTACGAAGCGTTTTCGAAATAAGACTCAAGACCTCTTGGGCCCTTTTCAAATGTTGCTCCAGAATGTAGTCAAGAGAATATGTCCGGAGTCAATAATATTAGAGATTGCGATCTAAAATCAAATATGGTGTCCCAAACTTCAAGATGACGGCTGTTCAATGGTGTTTTGAGCTAATAAACATTCCATATGCCAGTTCGCATCGTACTCTTGTGCTGTGCGGACGTAAGCTCTCTCTGCTGCAGGAACTTTTACTACCTAAAGCAATCCAACAGTACTTCTCAGTACTACCCACAATAGCACTTTTCAGCGCTAAATTTATACCTACTGATTCCTTTTCGATCCTTGCCTGGACCCGTGCCTTCGATTATTCGTTGGACCCGTTTACGGAAGTCAAATTCCGTGAAACGGTGGTAATCCTACTTGGACACCGATTAGGGAAAAAACCTCCTGGAAGGTCGCTTCTAATTAAATCATGGTTGCATCATCGAACAAAAGGAAGGGTGAATCCTTGAATTCACCGCTTCCTTCCAAAAAAGTCGGTTTCAAAACTGTCGCTAAACGCGGCAAAGTTAGAAGGAAAGGAGAACTTTCAGCTTCTCCGCTTCCTTCTACTTAAACAACTGTTTCGGATGAAAATTTCGTTGAAATGAGTAATCCTTATGAAACGCTGAACAATTTTTCGGAACAGCAAATTCAGGATGCCTCTAGCCCAGGTACTTCAATTTCTGCTAAAAAACAACGGGTGCCGCCAATCGTGGTCAGCGTCTGTGAATTTGCTGGTTTTAGGCAGGAGATCTTGAACTCCATAAGGGGAATCAAGGTTTCCTTCCAAATTGCCAGGAAAGGAGACTGCCGCGTATTGCCGGAAACCCTGAAAGATCGGGATCTTCTTCTCAAGTACCTTACTGAGAAGAAGCATAAATTTTTCACATACGACGACAGGTCTGCACGCTTGTTCAAAGTCGTGTTAAAAGGTCTCTCTAGTGATGACAAATCACCTGATGAGATCAAAACTGAACTCAACTTATTACTTGGATTCACTCTAGTCCAAGTAATAAAAATGAAAAAGAGAACCCGCTCTGAGAATCCTCGGCAGGGTATCTCTCAAGAATTTTATTTAGTTCACTTCAACAAAAGTGGTCTAAATAACTTGAAATATTTGGAAAAGGCGAAGAAAATGTTTCTTGTCCAAGTGACATGGGAACATTTTCGTAAGCCTGGGGGAAATTTCCAGAACCCAACTCAGTGCCGTCAGTGCCAAGGTTGGGGGGCACGGAACGAAACATTGCCACATGGATGCTAAATGCATGATTTGTGGAGGTTCTTCTCACGCCAAGGACGACTGTCCGGTAAGGGAAGATACCAGAAAGTTTAAATGTACGAATTGCGGTGGCAACCATAAGTCAAACTTTTGGGATTGCCCTATCCGCAAAAAAGTTGTCGAATCACGTGCCCGGCAGATGAATGGGAACGCTAGTCGTACCCGAAACTCTGCAGGTAGAATTTCTAACAACACAAATTCTTCCATCAACGATCGGTTGAATCATTTTCATACCGCTCGTACCTATTCGCCGGAGGTAGTTAACCACCAAACAAACCTTCGAGCGAATAATCTACCCTCCAGCAGTGGAGTGAGTAATATTTCTAATTTTGTTCAAACGAATCGAGCTACCTATGCCCATGTGGCTGCGGGTAACCAAAATTCAAATAATTCCTATCACCAAACATCAAATTCGGAAAATGCACGTGATTCAGGCATGTCTGCTTCCGATTTTGACTTTTTATCTGAACAATTGCAACAAATGATTGATGCAATGTTCAAAACTCAAACTATGGCTGAAGCAGTCCAGGTTGGAGTTAAATTTACAAATAAAATAGTAATTAAATTACGTTTTGGTGATGGATCCAAATAAATTTTTGAACATTTTAAATTGGAATGCTCGTTCTCTAAATGGCAAAGAGGATGAGCTATTCCATTTTTTAACAGTTAATAATGTGCATATTGCAGTTATTACTGAAACTTATCTTAAACCTGGGTCTTCAATCAAACGAAACCCAAACTATTTTATTTATAGAAATGATCGCCTAGATGGAGCATGTGGTGGAGTTGCTATCATCGTTGACAGGCGCATCAAGCACCAAATTTTTTCATCATTCGAAACCAAAGTTTTTGAAACTTTGGGTGTTTCTGTTGAAACAAACTTTGGTAAACATACTTTCATTGCGGCCTACTTGCCTTTTCAATGCACTGGCCAGCAAATAGATTTTCTTAAATCTGATTTGCGAAAATTAACTCGCAACAGGTCCAAATTTTTCATAATTGGTGATTTTAATGCGAAACAAACAAAATATTATTAACTAATTCTGAAAAAGCACAAAAACTTGCCAAACAGTTTGAAAGTGCGCATTATTTTAGTATAGGTCTCACTAGTCCAATAGAACATCAGGTTGCCCGCGAATTCGAAAACATTCTCAATCATGAGAACATTTTCGACAATTCATTGGGCACTGATTTGGACGAAGTGAGATCTATTATAAAGAAGTTTAAGCATAAAGCGCCGCCTGGAAGAAGCGGAGTGTGAAGAAATGGAACTGCTGTGCCGTTCCCAAGAAACACGGAAGTTCTATCAGAAGCTCAACGCATCCCGCAACGGCTTCGTGCCGCGAGCCGAAATATGCAGGGATAAAGACGGAGGCCTCTTGACGGACGGACGTGAGGTGATCGAAAGGTGGAAGCAGCACTTCGATCAGCACCTGAACGGCGTGGAGAACGTAGGCACGGGAGTCCACGGCAACGGAAGGAACGACGACGCCAGTGCAGCGGAGGACGGAAATGAACCAACTCCCACGCTGAGGGAAGTTAAGGATGCCATTCACCAGCTCAAAACCAACAAAGCAGCTGGTAAGGATGGTATCGCAGCTGAACTCATCAAGATGGGCCCAGAAAAGTTGGCCACCTGTCTGCATCGGCTGATAGTCAGGATCTGGGAAACCGAACAGCTACCGGAGGAGTGGAAGGAAGGGGTAATCTGCCCCATTCACAAGAAAGGCGACCATTTGGAATGTGAGAACTTCAGGGCGATCACTATTTTGAATGCTGCCTACAAAGTGCTATCCCAGATCATCTTCCGTCGTCTGTCACCTAAAACAAATGAGTTCGTGGGAAGTTATCAAGCCGGCTTCATCGACGGCCGGTCGACAACCGACCAGATCTTTACCATACGGCAAATCCTCCAGAAATGCCGTGAATACCAGGTCCCAACGCACCACCTGTTCATCGACTTCAAAGCGGCATACGATAGTATCGACCGCGCAGAGCTATGGAGAATCATGGACGAAAACGGCTTTCCTGGGAAGCTGACTAGACTGATTAAAGCAACGATGGACGGTGTGCAAAACTGCGTAAGGGTTTCGGGTGAACTATCCAGTTCATTCGTATCTCGCCGGGGACTGCGACAAGGTGACGGACTCTCATGCCTACTCTTCAACATCACTCTGGAAGGTGTGATGCGACGAGCCGGGCTCAACAGCCGGGGAACGATTTTCACAAAATCCGGTCAATTTGTGTGCTTTGCGGACGACATGGACATTATCGCTAGAACATTTGGAACGGTGGCAGAACTGTACACCCACCTGAAACGCGAAGCAGCAAAGGTCGGACTGGTGGTGAATGCTTCAAAAACAAAGTACATGCTGGTAGGCGGAACCGAACAGGACCGGATCCGTCTGGGTAGTAATGTTACGATAGACGGGGATACTTTCGAGGTGGTGGAGGAATTCGTCTACCTCGGATCCTTACTGACGGCTGACAACAACGTGAGCCGTGAAATTCGGAGGCGCATCATCAGCGGAAGTCGGGCCTACTACGGGCTCCAGAAGAAACTGCGGTCGAAAAAGATTCACCCACGCACCAAATGCACCATGTACAAAACGCTAATAAGACCGGTGATCCTCTACGGGCACGAGACATGAACCATGCTCGAGGAGGACCTACAAGCACTCGGAGTTTTCGAGCGACGCGTGCTAAGAACGATCTTCGGCGGCGTGCAGGAGAACGGTGTGTGGCGGAGAAGGATGAACCACGAGCTCGCTGCACTTTACGGCGAACCCAGCATCCAGAAGGTGACCAAAGCCGGAAGGATACGGTGGGCAGGGCATGTTGCAAGAATGCCGGACAACAACCCTGCAAAGCTGGTGTTTGCAACGGATCCGGTTGGCACAAGAAGGCGTGGAGCGCAGAGAGCACGATGGGCGGACCAGGTGGAGCGTGACTTGGCGAGCATTGGGCGCGACCGAGGATGGAGAGCGGCAGCCACAAACCGAGTATTGTGGCGTACTATTGTTGATTATGTCTTGTCTTAATGATGTTGAACAAATAAATGTATGTATGTAAGTTTAAGAATATGAAAGCTCCGGGTGATGACGGAATTTTCTATATTCTCATCAAAAAACTTCCAGAAAGTTGCTTATCATTTTTAGTTAATATATATAACAAATGTTTTCAGTTAGCATATTTTCCTGAAAAATGGAAAAATGCTAAAGTTGTTCCAATTTTGAAGCCTGACAAAAATCCTGCCGAAGCTTCTAGTTATCGTCCAATTAGCTTACTGTCATCTATCAGTAAACTTTTTGAAAAGCTTATTTTAAATAGAATGATGATTCATATTGATGAAAATTCTATTTTTGCCAATGAGCAGTTTGGATTCCGCCATGGACATTCGACTACTCATCAACTTTTACGGGTAACGAATTTCATTCGTTCCAATAAATCTGAAGGTTACTCTACTGGCGTAGCACTTCTTGACATAGAAAAAGCATTCGATAGTGTTTGGCACGAAGGCTTGATCGTAAAATTGAAGCATTTTAATTTTCCACTATATATTATTAAAATTATTCAAAACTATTTATCAGATCGAACACTTCAGGTAAACTATCAAAATTCCAAGTCAGATAGATTACCTGTAAGAGCTGGTGTTCCACAAGGCAGCATATTGGGACCAATCTTGTACAATATTTTTACCTCCGACTTACCTGATTTGCCACAGGGATGTCAAAAATCGCTATTTGCAGATGACACAGGTATCTCAGCCAAGGGGCGAAGTTTGCGTGTCATTTGTAGTAGATTGCAAAAAAGTTTAGATATTTTTTCTTCTTATTTGCAAAAATGAAAGATTTCTCCAAATGCTTCCAAAACTCAACTTATCATATTCCCACATAAGCCAAGAGCTCTTTATTTGAAACCCTCAAGTAGACATGTTGTCACTATGAGGGGAACTCCAATAAATTGGTCGGAAGAAGTTAAGTATCTAGGGCTCTTACTAGATAAAAACTTAACTTTTAAAAACCACATAGAAAGCATTCAAACTAAGTGCAATAAATACATTAAGTGTTTATACCCACTTATTAATAGAAAATCAAAACTTTGTCGCAAAAACAAATTTTTGATTTATAAACAAATTTTCAGACCGGCCATGTTGTACGCTGTCCCAATATGGTCGAGCTGTTGCAATACCAGAAAGAAGCAACTTCAGAGGATTCAAAATAAAATTTTGAAAATGATTCTGAAGTTGCCTCCCTGGTTTAGCACTAATGAGTTGCATCAAATTTCTAATATTGAAACATTGGAACAGATGTCAACTAAAATCATTGCCAACTTTCGTCAAAAATCGTTGCAGTCTTCTATTGCTACGATTAGTTCTTTGTATAATTAGTTTAAGTTAGGTTGGGACTTGGGGTTAGGATAAGTTGAAAAAATGTATTTCTGACATGCAGGTGAAAAATAAAGCCTGCAAAAAATCTTAACTGCTACAGCAAATGAAATGTAATATGTTATTGATTAGTATTGATAATAGCTTAAATTTATTTCACCAAATTAGGATGATAGTGTGTTATAATACACAGAACACCTAGATTAAGTTGAAGAATGTAAAAATTGATTGAGATACTAATAAAGATCATTAAAAAAAAAAAAAACATTCCATATGTGTATATCTGGTATGGCGACCAGAATTTCCAGGACACCGAACTTGAATCCAAAGTGGTGGCTCAAAATTCAAGATTGCGGCTTTTTTTAGAGTTTAAGGCTCAAACATCAAAGGCCAGATGAACGATATGATTTCTGGTGCCATGAAATGGATTTTTGTTAAACGTATGAAGGTGCGATATTCATCAACATGTCACTTGGGTTTTGTTGAAATGGGTTTTCGAAGGCACGAGAAAGGCGCCATCACCGCTAGATTTATTAATTTGAGTTTTTTAAAAGATTTCGTTGAAGCTTGTGGATTCTGAATTCAGTTTAGTATATTGGAGGAAATTCGAGGAATTCGACTGAAATTTTTTAAAAAGATTTTACATTGATTTGCCGATAAATTATGCAAAAAATACTATCAAAAATGTTACCTAGGAAAATGAAATGAAACTAGTTTTCAATGAATTTCGTTAGGATAAATGTTGGAATTCTTGGGTCATCAAAGTAATTTTTGTTAAAAGGCATATTAGTAAATAATATGTGGGTGTTGGAATATTTCTGTCTATGTTTGTGATTCTGTCGTTCTTTGCATTTATGTATTGGGTATGTATTAGTTAAATGTTGGTTAGATGTCTTAAAACCACTGTGATGTTGAACCTATTAATCTAGATCAGCTTAAGAATGTTGCGTTGGAATCACTTGAATTTATTTATTTGTGTGAAGTTCAATTTGGCAGATCCTTGAGAGATGTATTCGAGTGAAGCTTAAAAGACATTTGTTGAGGGTGTTCTTCGTATTATTGCCATTTTTGTTGTGGAAATATGTTTAAACTTTTTGA
This sequence comes from Aedes albopictus, assembly GCF_035046485.1. Taxonomy (NCBI): domain Eukaryota; kingdom Metazoa; phylum Arthropoda; class Insecta; order Diptera; family Culicidae; genus Aedes; species Aedes albopictus. Next base: position 158,551,766 of record NC_085137.1, read on the forward strand.
AACGTATTTGTGGCTTTGGATACATTTTCAGATAACATGAAATTAATAAATTTCTGAATGATTTTTGAACAGAATTTACGGCTACATGGAAGAATTGTCGAAAGGTATCTTAGCCCGGAATGCCTATCAAATTTCCCGATAAACCTACAGATATTTGTTTTTATGTAACTTCTAGAAGAATTTGTAGTCAATTTAGAAAAGACATTTTTATGTATTAAATAGAAATTCTGGAAAGATAAATTTTCCGAAAATTGGAGAACATTAGGAAAAAAATATTTTTTTAGAAAAACTTGATGATGCTTTTCTAAATTTAAGACAACCGTCATACTTTTCATTGTAGGTACATTGCAGGTTTCTAACAAGCTATTGCACTTCTACTCGGCAACCGGCATTAGAAAATGCAAGCGAACCGTTTGGCCTGGAACTGGTTCGATCTAATCTAATCTAAAATCAATTGAACTATTATATCTGTTCGGCAAACTTTGTACAAAATTCATTGGCGAACGAACAAAGCGAGCCGAGCCATGTGGCCGGCCGCCGACCCCCGTGTGAGCGATTAAAGGGCAAGCTGTATGCTGCAAATCCTATTCATTCGATGGTGCCTATTTGAAAATGGCATTATTAGTGGTAGCATGTATATGCATTGCATTAGACTGGCCCAAATACAAAAATGTCGAAAAATTCCACGAGCACCCTCTAGAATCGTGCCTTTGGATGAGAAGAGCAATCTGTGAAAATTTCAGATCAATCGGTTTAAAACTGAGCTGCGGTTTCAGCTAACGGAAGCAGGATGAGGACATCCTCCCCCGTTTACTCTCGGTTGTTACATGCAGCACGTGTTTGCTGTTCGAAACTTGCGCTCTACATCATAGGCGGCTATGTTGTCCTTCATTTCAATTGCTCACGCACGTGGGCGGGTATCGAAACAATGAAGCATTACATAGGTGCCTATGATGTAGCGCGCAAGCTTCGACCGACAAACACGTGCTGCATGTAACAACCGAGAGTAAACGGGGGAAGATGTCCTCATCCTGCTTTTGTTGGCTGAAACTGCAACTAAATTAAGTTTTATCATGATATGGTCTTCTACAAAGTTGTTCCTTAGGGTATCATCTACCATTCTTTCAATTCTGAGCTAAATCGAACTCGCTGAACCGGCGTACTGAGTGAGAGACTGTCAATTTCCCGTATATTTGGACTGAAAATCCCATACAAACCTTCAACTCATTTGCGCCAGCTCAGTTTGAAACCGATTGAGCTGAATCTTTCACAGATTGTTCTTCTCATCCAAAGGTACGATTCTAGAGGGTGCCCCGTGAATTTTTCCAACTTTTTTTTTCTTGCCATACAAATGTGGGCCGGTCTAGCATTGCATGCTGCTCTCGAATCGAATGGAACACCGACCGACAAACCGGAGAACCAACTGGATATGCCGGGCAGAAAATGAGTACACTAGAATACAGCTATACTTATAGACGAAGAGGTAGATGACTTTGAAGTATTTGTCGTGCCGGTGTGGAAGGGAGTAGAGTCAGGTGGTTAAATCTGGATCAAACAACGAGCGTACGGTGCACAATCGCACACATTAAATATTTGATTCATAAGTGTGCTCATTCATGCAGAAAGTGAGTCGATAATGCACTTGACAGCAGGCAAGGAGAGCTCATCAAACGGAATATCCCCGGGGATAAATCGTTTCGAGCCTATATTTGAACAGGTTCTCCACAGCGAGCTACGATGAATAACCGATGAACGTTGTGGTTCTATTTATGGCCGGAAAATTGATTGATCAAAATTTTTCAACTGACAGAAGGTTAAGGGCCCATACAGCCAAATCGGTAAACACGAAATCGGAGGAAACTCCTCTTAGGAAATGTAATAAAGAATTGGTAAATATAATCCTTGGTGATTTTTTGAAATTAATAGATTTATATTGAAGAACCCTTGGAGAATTAGTTGAAGAACAACTTGAAGAAATCGCTGATGCAATTGATAAGGTGAATAATCCAGTAGTTCCTAAAATTTACCTGCGAAACCTAAGACAATATTTCAAACAATTCCTTGACAATAATACTATGTACTGCAGTAATTTTAAAAATGTTTTACCGAAAATTTTCAACAAGAATTCTTTTATATGAAAAATTATTAGAAAAATCCTAAATTAACAATGGCAAAATAAGTGGTGATAACTGTAATTCACCATTACATCACACCAACACATACAACACTACAACAGAACAGTAACAACAACACAATAACCGTACGTACTTTTAAATAGACCGCTTCAAGTAGTGATTTCTTTTCTAGTGTTTATAGAGTTTTCAATTAGTGTTCCTGATATATACATAAAAAGCCCTCTAACTATGCACCTACCACCACCACCACCAAAGCAACTGTACTCTGCAAAAGTAAGCAAAAGTGCAACCACCTGTCGCATCTCCTCTTCTCTAAAAAAAACAAAACTCTGAATGCTGATAACTCGCAGCGCAACACGTGGCGTTCTTGCACAAAGTTCTTCTGCTATGGGTAAGCTTTGACTCTTTTCTCTTACTATTGTTCTATCTGTCTGTATGTACTCAAGTAATCACCATATGCTACTAGCTTGTAAGCAATCAAACTCTAAATTTTAGTAGTTAGGTACCGAAAATAACTAAACTAAGTAAAACTCCACGGATCTAAGGCAGCTTCATGAACCGAACCGTATATGTATGAAAAAAAAATACTAAATGTGAATCAAAGTGTTGAATGAGATATCGTACAATAGCCTGAGAAATTCAATGTTGTGAGGCAAAATACTCAAATAGATGTTGTTGCAAATCAGTCCAACAATTGTACTAATTGGCGTGATAGCTTTAAGTCCTAGCATAACTTCCAGAACTGGCTCTAATTTCAAACGTTTGTGCTTTCTTCTACTTCTGTCCAATTTCTTTTCCCCCCAATGCTTGCCGAAAACAGTGTGCCCAAGGTCGTGCCGCATGGCTGGAACGCGGTAGGCGATGCAGCGTGCAAGAAACACCCGCCTCCTGCCATCGACGATGGGTCAAACGTAATCGGGTAAGTTCGACTACTGCATTGAAGCGTTTGCTGAGACGTAGACTGAATGCATCCTTTTCCATCATCCATCTTTCCAGATACAAGACTCATCGGTTGGTGGCTCCTCGGACGACGAGGACTTACTCGGTGTGCTGAGAGGCCCCAGTTCATTCGCCAATGCCTTCCTTTACGTAGGTTTAGGTACGATAGCAATTGGATTAGTAATAGCGTTCGTCGGTACCGGCGAGAAAGGATTCAAAACGGTTGAACTAAGACTAATCGGACCATCGTTAATCGGTAAGTCGGGCGGGCGCGTGATGGCTTACTTATAGCGACACTCTTAACATTTTCTCTTCTACTTTTGCAGGTCTCGGCTTATTTTGTTGTATATTGCGAATCCTGTTTTGTATATGCCCGTCACACTGTTTATCATCTAGTCGTAGAGCGCGAAATAAGAAAAACGCTAAAATAGACGCCGATCACCGAACTTCCCTGCTGCGTGGCGACAGCAAACGAGTATCGATAGCACGCGGACCTCACATACCGGTAAGTGTCGGTTGGTAGGAAACGGTTAGTTTCCGAGCTACAAGTCTGGACCAAACGCTTCTGCTACTCAACATATAAATGTTTTATTCATATGAGCATAGCAATTGCTTACCTTACCTTACCTTACCGGTCAGACTAAGGCCTGCGTGTCCTCTGCTGTACGTAGGAATCGTCTTCATTCTACTCGATCCATAGCTGTGACGGGTCCGCAAATCGTCTTCTTGTACCAAAGAATTAGCCTAAGTTAAAATACACGTAAATATAAAAAAGTCTTCTTGTACCGGTCGGATAGCTCTCGAAAACCATTTATTTCGGTTTACTATCTGACATCCTGATGACGTGACCCGCCCACCGTAGCCTCCCGATGTTCGCGGTGTGGACGATGGTTGATTCTCTCAGCAACTGATGCAGCTCGTGGTTCATTCTCCAAGTCCCGTCCTTATAACACCCTTTAAAGCAATGTTGAACAGCGCAAGCATGGAAGACCATCACCTTGCCGTAACCCTCTGCGAGATTCGAAGGGACTCGATAGTGTGGGCACGTTGCATTCGCGGCATTTCTGCAACACCTGGCGGATGGCAAACATCTGATCCGTTGTAGCGCGTTCACCCTTGAACCCAGCCTGATATTGCCCCACGAACTCTCTTGCAATCGGTGATAGACGGCGGCATAAAATTTGAGAGAGTATCTGGTAGGGACCGCTCAGTAGTGTGATCGCGTGTGACGCTAGCGAGCATGAAAAAATGAGCATTTTTAACTAGTTCTAGCTCCTGTCTTGGGCAAAGTTGTTCGGAAGGTCATGGACATCATAATGACAAGCAGTTCATCCACTTCATATTCAATAGGTTTCATGATATTCAAGTGATTCAGGACTGACTCACTTCATAATCAAGTGGTTTAGGTCTGATTCACTTCATGTTCAAATGATTCAAGGCTCATTCACTTCATATTCAAGTGATTCATGTCTGAGTAATTTTAATCCAAGTGATTCAGGTCTGATTCACTTCATATTCAAGTGATTCAGGTATGATTCACTTTATATTCAAAAGGTTAATGTCTGGTTCACTTCATATTCAAGCGATTCAGGTCTAATTCCCTTCATATTCATGGCTCATTCACTTCATATTCGAGTGATTAAGGTCTCAGTCATTTTAATCCAAGTGATTCAGGTCTGATTCACTTCATATTCAAATTCAGGTCTAATTCATTTCATGTTCAAGTGATTCAGGTCGGATTCAGTTCACATTCAAGTGATTCAGTCCTGATTCACTTCATATTCAAGAGGTTCAGGGCTGATTCACTTCATATTCAATAGATTCAGGTCTGATTCACTTCATGTTCAAGTGATTGAGGTCTGAGACAGTTTAATCCAAAAGATTGAGGCCTGATTCACTTGATGTACAAATGATTCAGGTCTGATTCACTTCTTATTCAATAGGTTCAGGTTTGATTCATTTCATGTTCAAGTGATTCAGGTCTAATTCACTCCAGATTCAATAGGTTCAAGTCTGATTTAATTCATGTTCAAGTGATTCAGGTCTGATTCACACACATATTTAAGAGGGTAATGTCACGATAATAAGCAAAGTATCACTATGTAGCGTCTAAACACCGGTAACCCGTTAACGAAAGCGAATATGTGCCGCTGCAGCCATCCTTCTGCAATCGTCATCCTTATAAAGTTGTGTAAATGTCGTACATGCTACGGTATGTAGTGGGCGAGCTAATGTATCAACAATAGTACGGTACAATTGCCAACCGTAGCGAACAGCAACTTTGCAAGGTTTCTAGCGTGCAGGGTAGAGTACAGCGAGCTCGTGGTTCAAGCGGCAAACCATCCTCCTACAAATCGGTAGTCGCAGCCAAGCACCGTTCGCAAGTCACTGAGCTAGATATCGAAGTCCCTCGCTGTTTAAATCGGTTGGCACAGCGGTTCACGAGACGCCCGGTATCACCCATTTTCCACGTGTCGCCGGGCAAGTACGCAAGTACGGCCCTCAGACCTCCAAGCATCGGCCCTCCAACCGTCCGAGGACGTGGGTCGGTCCTTTCCCAAAACCGAGCAGTTCCAGGGCCAACATTAGGTCTTCTAGTTCACGTCAATCCGTTAACAAGCTCCCGTCCTTATCCCTGCACATTCCGGCTGGCGACGCGAAGCCATTGTGGGATGCGTTGAGCTATAGGTGAAACTTCCGTTATTCTTGAAAACAACAAAGAAGGTCGATTTCCTCGCACTCCGTTTCTTCCAGGCGGCGAAAGAGACGAGTCAGCTGCTTCCACTTATGTTTGTATCTGCCGTGTACCATGCTGCAGCAATACCGACCGCAGTGCGTTCTTCTCAAAAATCCACTTCTACTCGTAACATTCATACCGTTATCTCCGTTCTATGTAACCGACAGTGCTCTCGGCTGCGTTGTTTATGACTGCTTCCACTGTATTCCAGCAGTTCTCCAGGTTTAGATAAGTCACATCGAGCTGGTCTTCGTTTTGTAATACTGCCTCGAGATTCTGTGCGTATTCATGATTGATGACGGAGAGTGTTGGGCACAACTGGACCATCACCAGGTAGTGGCCAGAGTCGATGCCAACACCACGATAGGTCCTAACGTTGATAATATTGGAGAAATGCCTTCCAGCAAAGATCCCTCTTGGGATTCCTCCATGAGTTGTCTCTGGGAATTCTTCCGGGAGTTGCCTTTGGGGATTGATCCAGTCATTCCTTCTGGGGGTCCTCCAGGAGTTCATTTTGAGTATTCCTTCAAGAGTTCCCTTTGAGGATTCCTCCAGGAATTCGCTTCAGGGATTCATCCAAGAGATTCCTTTGGAGATTTTTCCAGTAGTTACTTCTAGGAACTCGTCCAGGAGTTCCCTATGGAGACTCCTCAGCAGTTCCTTCTGGGCATTCCTCTAGGACTTGCCTTTGGGATTTTCCCCAAGAGTTCGCTCTGGGGATTTCTCCAAGAGTTCCATCCAGAGATTCCTTCAGGATTTCTCTCTAGGGATTCATTCAGGAGTTCCCTCTGAGGATACCTCCGGAAGTTTTCTCTGGGGATTTCTCCAGAATTTCCTTCTGGGGATTCTTCCGGGAGTTCTTTCTGGTGATTTCTCCTAAAATTCTCTCGGGAGAATCCTTCAGGAGTTCTCTCTGGGGATGTTTCCATTAGTTCCCTTAGGGGAATTTCATCAGGAGTTCCCTCTGAGGATTGCTCCAGGAACTCCCTTTGAGGATTCCCCCAGGAGTTCCCTTTGGAAGGTCCTCCAAGATTTTCCTTCGGGGATTCATCCAGTTCCCTCATGTAGGAGTTCCAGTTCCAGTTCCTTTATGTAGGATTTGTCTATGAAGATTTCTACAGGAGTTCCGTTGAGGAATCCTCCAGGAATTCTCTTTGGGGATTTTTTTCCAGATGTTACCTCTGGGGATTCCTGTAGGAGTTCATTCTGGGGATGTCTCCAGTTGTCCTTTTTAGGAAATCCTCCACGAGTTGCCTCTGGGGAGTCATTTAGTAGTTCCCTGGGAATTCATTTATCTCTGGGGATTCCTCAAGGTATTGCCTTTGAGGATTCTTCCACGAATTCTCTCTCGAAATTTTTCCAGGAGTTACCTCTGGACACTGCTCCAGGAGATCCTCCGGGTGATATCTCCAGGAGTTCCCTATGGGAATTTCTCTAGAAATTCTCCCTGGGGATTCCTTCAGGAGTTTCCTCTGGAAATTCTACCATGCATTCCCTCTGTAGATTACTCCCGGAGTTCCCTCTGGGGATTCCTGCAGGAGTTCCATCTAGGGATTCCTTCAAGATTTCGCTCTGGGAATTCCACCAGAAGTTACCTCAGGGGATTCGTGCAGGAGTTCCCTTTGGGGATTTTAACAGGAATTTCCTCTGAGTATTTTTCGTAGAGTTCTTTCTGGGGATTTCAGCAGTTACTTCTTCTTCGTTTTTGTGGCTCTACATTCCTTCTGGAATTTGGCCTGCCTTATCTTCAACGTAGTGTTCTTTCAGCACTTCCATAGATATTAATTGAAGGACTTTCTTTGCCTGCCATTAAAGGAAATTGTATATTGTGAGGCAATGACAATGATGCACTATGCCGAGGGAAGTCGAGAAAAGTTCCCGACCAGAACGGGAATCGTACCAGACGTCTCCGGAATGGCAATCCGAACCTTATCCATAATGCTAACTGGTGACCCACTTGGCCACTTGGAATCCTCCAAGTGTATTTTTTTAGATTTCTGCAAAAGTTACCTGTGAGAATTTCTCCAGGATCGCCTTTTAGGGATTTTCCTCGGGAGATTTCTCCTGAAGTTCCATTTGGATATTCCCCAGGAATTCTTTTCAGAGATTCCTCTTAGCTGGTGTCAGGCCATTCGGCCGAAGGTCATTAGGCCGAATGGTCATTAGGCCGAATGGTCATTAGGCCGAATGGTCATTAGGCCGAATGGTCATCAGGCCGAATGGTCATTGGGTCTTCTTCTTGCCGTTACGTCCCCACTGAGACAAAACCTGCTTCTCAGCTTAGTGTTCTATGAATACTTCCACAGTTATTAACTGAGAGCTTCCTCTGCAAATGACCATTTTGCATGTGTGTATCGTGTGACAGGCACGAAGATACTTTATTGATGCTGAATCAACTGATATTTAACCATGAATTTTTCCTTCTTTTAAATATAGGCTGTTCTTTCTAGTATCATTGCTAAAATAGTTTTTGGCGCCGAAACTGCTGATATTCAATTCATAAATTTTTCCTTCTTTAAAACATAGGCTATTCTTTCTAGTTTCATTGTTAAACTAGTTTTTGGCAAAAATTGTTGGAAAAGGTAAAAACAACGGCTAACTTTCAATTCGTCCTGATGACCATTCGGCCTAATGACCCAGCATCTTCTTGTTATCGATTCTACCTCATAGTAATTTCCACATGGAACTTCAGAAGGAATTCTCAGAAGCAACTTCTGAAGAAATCCCCAAAGGAAATTCCTGGTAGACAGGAAGACACTCTAGGCCCAGAAAAAGCTCCCTCAAGAAAATATTAATGTTGAGTGATTTATAGGAAAGTACGGTATTGTATCAATGTTGTTCATACAAATACTTACTAATCATAAAATCATCTACTCTTACAATCTCGTATTTCTCAAAAATTGATTGTGAAGTCCATTTTTTTTTAATTCATTCAGTATGACACTTCTAGGGTCCCTCATCCTGTTTTTTGAATTCACATTTTTTTTTTTTTTTTTTGACAAGCAGTGTAATCGTTACTAATATGATAAATCCCGATTTCTATACCCAACTTTACAGACAAAACAGCCACAGATCTACCCCAAGTCGATAGTGAAAACCAAAACGTACGAGGGCGTGGAAGCACTTCGGCAGATAGCGACCACTTCATTGTTCCTTCAGAACGAGCAAAAAGTATCATCCAACCGCATTGTCCCCATCATCAAAGAACCGGAAAAAGGAGAAGGTAATTTTGGTAAAACGTAACTGCGTGTCTCCGTCATAATTCTCTCTTCACTTACTCTAACTTCCACCAGAACCACCTTTAGAGCTGAAGAAAATCAACTCCCTCAAGGCTGATACGCTTAGTGTGATAGACATCGTTAGTATATCGGACGGCGAAGATGACGCAGAGGATGACCGAAGCCACAAGCACCACCCGCACCAGGCCGGCAAGGTTTCCGACACCCAGGTGATAGACCTGACCGGTGAGGACGACCATTCGCACCCGGTCGATTCCCATCACCAGCGAAAGGACAGCAAGCTTCGGAGGCAGCGAACCTCGGTGAACCAGCAGAAGTCCGACACCGGAGCGTCGTCACTGTCACCGCCGGCCGGTGGCAGTGGTGCCAGTTCCGGTGGCGGAAGTCTACTGATGGAAACCTCGCTGATGATCATCGGTCCCACGCCGGTGAGCTCACCAACCAAACCAATGCAACAATCAACCCTCACGGTACCGATGACCACACAGCTGGACGGAGCACCTCGGTCGTCGTCGTCCGCTGGTAGTGGTGGTTCGCTGCTGACAGTGCTGCCAACACAATCAACCTCGTCCACGTCCGCCTTCGGAGCGATCGTAGCTCCCAGCATAAACAACAACCACACGCAGGTGCCCGGATCACTATCACCGCTGCCGTCGACCTCGTATCTACCCAATGCGGCAGCGCTAATGTCCCACATTTCCCCTCTGTCACCACCGCACAACACTTCCGGTCACACGCATAACAGCAGTAGTAGCAGTAGCAGCTATCTCCTGTCGCCACCGCCCGTCGGGGCCGGACATCACTCCTCGCCTAGCCCCAATCAGTACGATCCGCTCACGCTAGGTACCAACACAGTCACCACGACATCCCCATTGCTACAATCACCTCCATCAGCCGCGACCACTACCAAGAACGAACCGGAACTAGTGTTAAGTCCAGCGAAATTAGGACAGTAGGCTATAACTATACAACACAATATATAGAAGAAAAACAAAGAAGAAGAACAGAGAGACAGAGATTTTTTTCCTATATGAAAACTTATTAGAAGAAAACGGAAGGAGACGAGATAACAATACAGCAGAACAGGGCTAGCAAGTAACAATACGAAGCGATACAAACCAAAGCACAAGGGAGAATTGATGCAAATACCGGAAATGAATAAAAAAATACTGACGAACGCAACACTAAGGAAGATGATGATAACGAGGAAAGGGGTGGCATAATTACACGACAAACCAACTGAACGGATGAGACACCTTTGTGTTGTTTCGTTGTAGATGTGATGCCAGAGGAGTTTGAATGTATTTTTTTCACAAGAACAGTATAAACCACGCACAACAATTGCAATCAAGTGAACCGTTGAAAATTGATTTGGTACCACTGCTCTAGCGATACCCGATAAATCTAGTTGGGCAACCTCTGTTACAACGCTAGAATTTCAAAGCCAGTAGCCAGTTGCATGACACGAACTCTACCTACACTGAGAGAAAATAAAATTTTAATTTCACTGCAATAAGTCAAGTAAACGATGGAAAATGATTTTTTCAGTGTGTTAGTAAATTTGCTTTAGTGTTTGTGGCACCGCGTTGCGAGACCTGAGTTGCTACTGCCTCGATCGCAAATTACAATGCTTGAAGCGAGGGTCTCACTACATACTCAGATGGGAACACCTAATCAATGGCAATCAATGATGTCAAACTTCTTCAACCAAATTATATTGTCCGCAAAATCTACACGGAGAAACTGAACAACTCAAATTTGAGCCCAACTTTTGCAGGTCGAGTGCGCCAACTCAACTTTGAGTTTCTGCCACAGTCAGGGATGCCAGATGTGAAGACATGTCTTCAATGTGAAGACATTTGAACTTCTGTGAAGGCATTTATTTTTGTGAAGACATATTGAAGTCATTTCAAATTATGTGAAGACTTTTGAAGACTTTTGAAAGATTAAAAATAGTATTTATATTTCTGATTCAACCCAAAAATTCAAATCTTGAAACAATTTCAGTTGAAATACGTTTCAATTTTTATTGATAAAAACTTACAGATTCCTACAGTTTCTCGGGAATTCCTCCAGGAGTTTGCCGAGAATTTCTGGCACAAGTGCCATGGGAACTCCTCTAGTAGTTCCTAGGAAATTCCTTCATGTATCCTCGGAAGGAGGAAGAGAAGTTCCTCGGGAATTCGTCAGGAATTGCTCCAGAAATTCTTCGGGAATTCCTCTAGGAGTTTCTCAGGTATTCTTCCAGGAGTTCCTCGGGAATTTCTCCACTAGTTCCATGGATATTCTTCCAAGAGTTCCTCGGGAACTTCTTCAAGAGATTCTCGGCTATACCTCTAGAAGTCCCTCGAGAATTCTGCCAGGAGTTCGTCAAAATTTCCTCCTGGAGTTCCTCGGGAATTTCTCTAAGAGTTCTTCAGGAATTCCTCAAGGAGATCCACAGGAACCCCTTCAGAAGTTCGTCAAAAATTCCTTTAGGAGTTCCTCAGGAATTTCTCTAGGGGTTCATCGAAATTCTTCCAGGAGTTCCTCAGAAATACTTTCAGGAGTTTCTCGGGAATTCCTCCATAAATTTCCCAAAAAATCCTCCAGGAGTTACTCAGGAATTGCTTCAGGAGTTTGCCGAGAATTTCTTCGGGAATTCCTTCAGAGATTACCTGGGAATTCCTCTAAGAACTCCTTTACGAGATTCTCGGGAATTCCTCCAGGACTACCTAGGGAATTCTTCCAGGAGTTTTACGGAAAATCTTCCACGAGTTCCTCGCGATTTCTTCCAGGAGTTCCTCTGGAATCTCTCCAGGAGATTCACGGGTAGACCACCAGGAGTTTCTCGAGAATTCCTAAAGAAGTTCCTTGGGAACTTCTCCAAGAGCTCCTTGGGAATTTCTGAGAATCCCTCTAGCATTTTTTCGGAAAAACTTCCACGGAGAAGGACTTTCAGGAGTTTATCAGAAGTTCAACTGGATGTGCCAATGGATACCTCCAGGAACTTCTGACGAAATTTCTGAAGAACTCCTGGAGGAATTTTTGGAAATTTATGGAGGAATTCCCGAGGAACTCTTGGTGGAGTTCCCGAGGAATTTCTGGAGGAATTTCTGAGGAACTCCTGACGATTTCCAGGAGAAATCCCTAAGGATCTTCTGGAGAATTGCCCGAAGATCTTCTTGAAGGATTACTCGAAGATCTTCTTGAATAATTCTCGAGGAACTCCTGAAGCAATTCCCGAGAACCTCCTGGATGAATTCTTGGATAACTCCTGGAGGAATTACCGATGAACTCCAGGACGATTGCCCGAGGATCTTCTGGCGGTATTCCCGAGGATATACTGGAGAAATTTCCGAGAGATTCCGGGAGGAATACCCGTGGAACTCCTGGATGACTTTTCGGATTTCTTAGTAGAATTCGTGGAAATAAATACGAGGAACTTTTTTCGGAAATTTTCGAGAAAAAACCATGAAAAGTACTAAGGAACAACTGGAGAGAACCATGCATTATTGCTGGAGGAGTTCTTGATGAACTTTGAAATTTCATGGAAATTCTGGAGGGAGAAATTCTCGGGGACTCTTGGAGAAATTTCCATGAAACTCCTGAAGGAATTTCATGGTAGCTTCAAGATTTACTCTCGGGGACTTCAATAGAAATTGCCTGGAAACTCCTGTAGGAATTCCTGAAGAACTGATGAAGGAATTTCTTAGGATCTTTGAGAGGAATTCCCATGGATCTCCTGGAGGAATTTCCGATGATCTCAAGAAGGAATTCCCGTGGATTTCCTGGAGAAATTTTCCGAAGAACTCATGGCGGAATTCCCAAAGAACTTCTGGAGGATAGTCCGAGGAACTTCTGGAGGAATTCCTGAAAAACTTCTGGAGGAATTCCCGAAGAACTCCTGGAGGAATTCCCGAGGATCTCGACTAGGAATTCCCGCGGATCTCCTGGAGGAATTCCCGAGATGCTTCTGGAAGAGCTCTTGTAAAACTCCTGGAAGAATTCAAGAAGAACTTGTGGAAGAATTCCCGAAAATTTCCAGAAGAATTCCCGAGATACTTCTGGAGGAAATCCCAAGGGACTGCTGAAGGAATTCCCGACGAACTTCTAAAGGAATTTCCGAGAACCTACTGTAGAAATTCCCAATTATCTCCTGGAGGAGTTCCTTATGAGCTCAAGGATGAATTCCGGAGAATCTTCTGGAAGAATTTCCGGATTTTTTTTTTTTTTTGAGAAACTCTTGGAAATAAATCCGAGGAACCATGCATTATTGCTGCAGGAGTTTTCGGAAGACTTCTGAAGTAAATTTCGTAGTTATGTCAAGTCAATCAAACAGTTTCACCACCTTGAACAGAGGACACTCAAGATCACCATCTTCTAACAGATTCTCACTGCTTATGTCTTCAACAAGAGACTCGGGAAGAAACTGTCACGTTCTCGTGGTACTGCTTCAGGTTTTTTCAAAAAATCCGTACTGGTGTTCTTCGATACACAACCTCATCGTTGCGCGAGGCTTCTTTCTTCCACTGGCCGCGGTTTACCAGGGCGTCCCTGGGTTCATAACCTGTTGGAAACGATACATAAAACTGAGAGACTTTTGTCCACTTCGCAGACACAGACTGATATCGCTACCAGCTCAGTGCTTCTCCTGTATCCAATCTGCAAACATATTTACTATTTTCCTTCACCGTTGTTTACTTACTAAAAGTTTCATTAATAGCTCCATTGAAGTGTACCTACTCCAACAAGATGTACATCCAATCCCATTCGAAGGAAATAAGGATTGTGAAAAAAGGAAAGAACCATGTGCTATAGTGGCATATTTCTTCGCCTTCGGAGAATGGAGACAATCAAGTGGATCTACAGCTTGAAGTACCAGTCTAGCGAATTTGGAGTCGTCGGTTCGATTCCCACAGGAGTACGTGGATTTCTTTTCGCAATTCAAGTTTGCTCATCGAACACGTATTTTTATTTCTGGAATATTTCTTAGTAATCTCATACGAGTTGGCTTGGATATCTGCTATTAGTCCAAGTATCCCTTTTCAAATTATTACTGGAGTTTCTACAGGGATTCTTTCAGGAGTTCCTCCAAGAGTTTCTGCTAAGATTCTATCGAAGATGTTCCACAGAAGTCCTCCGGGATTTTATTCAGAAGTGCCTACATTTTTTTTCCACAACGCTATTTTTCTGAATGTCGTCCAGAATTTTTTTCTGAGATTACCCCATCCATTTCATCTGATGTTCCCTCAGACATTTTTCAGTTATTGTGTCAGGAATTCCTTCTGCTATTGTGCAAGGACATCCTTTTGGGATTCGTCCAGGAATTTCTCCTGGATTTTCTTCTGGGATTCCATCAGGAGTTCCTTCTGAGTGTCATCCATGCCGTCGTTCTTGGATTCTTCCAAGAGCTTTTGCTGGATTACGTACACAGAATCGTTTTTAAAATTTCTCATTGATTTTCTACTGGGGTTCCAAGAGTTCTTTAGAGAATCCTCCAGGAGTACATTCCGGAAATCGTACAGGAGTTATTTACAGATATCCTTTATGAGTGACTTCTGGAAATCATCAAGTAGTTTATTCTGGGAATCTCCAAGAGTGCGTGGAAAAATACTTTTATCATATTCCGATATCAATCGCCCAAAAGTATTCATCGAGAAATCCCTGTCTTAATTGCTGTGAGAATACCTAATGTAGCTTGTGAATCAATTCCAGAAGAAATCTACAAAGAAATCTGAAGGACTCCCCTGAAGGAATTCCCAGATAGCATTCGTGGAGTAATCCTTCAAATTGATGCATTTCCAGTGTTAAACTTTGCTATCAAAATTAACCTATTTTAATAATGCCATCTTTTGCTAAGAATCAGTATCGTAAGTGTATCAGTTATGGCTATAGTGGTTCCCTATTTGGCCATAGTGGATACTCGGGAAATTTTCTTCTTCCAGAGTTTCTGCAGAGAATCTACTTCTTCAATGGATTCTTCCCGGAGATTTTCAGAGATTCTGCTGCTATTCTTCCACGGATCCTGCTGGAATTACTCAAGACATATTTCCCATGATTTCTCCAGGAATCCCATCCGGAATACCTCCAGGGATTTTACCTGGGATTCTTCAATGGTTTCCTTCTGTATTCCATCCTATATTTATCATGAGTTTCTCCAGGCATCTCTCCTCCAGGAAATGCCTGGAATTCCTCTCAGGATTTTTTTTTTTTCATTAATTTAGCCAGGGAGTCCTCACGGTATTCTAACTTCCTGGGATTTATTACATAGTTCTTCCATTAATTTCTTTCAAAATCTCACCAAGGATCTCACTCAGGGCCAGGATTCTTCCCCGGATTTTCTTAGATATTCCTTCCAAGATTCACCCGGGATTTCTTGAAAGATTTTTTTTTTCGATTTTCTTCCCGGTATCCCTCCAGTCAGTCCTAGAGGGATTGTTCTGAGATTCAATCGAAGATTTCTTCGAATATTGATTACAGCCTCCAGGGATTCCTTTCAATATGTTTCCAAAGATCCCACCCAGGGTTTTTCGAAGGATTCTTTGAGAGATTCGTTCCAATATTACTGCAGAAAGGATTTCCAAAGAGGCTTTTCAAGGGATTCCTCTAGATTTTCTTCTGGAATTTTTTTCCGATGACATTGAGGGAACCGCTTCTGTAAAACTCGCGAAACGACTCATGTTGACACTGACACCACAGACAAACAGACGTCTCACTCTACACACTTCCCATCGTTTCCCTTTCCAACGGATATTCAATTATTCTGTAGTTCGCAAATCTCTCGCTCATGGCGCTCGCATAGTTTTTGCTCCTGTTTGACATTTACTCACTACTCAGTGGGCTTACGAAACACAGCGTAATTAGCATTAGGTAATTATACTTTTGTGACGATGAGTTTGATCGCAATTTGTACCAAGTGATACGTTTGTTTGTCTGTGCTGACACATTCAAATACTGGTAACTTGTCTATGACAAGTTCTTCTAAAAAGTAAAGTTTCTATGACAAATTCTTGTAAGGAAAAAGTAGATGATTGAATAATAAGACTATTTATACCTGCTCTAGGTTATACTTCTTTTTCTAGTTCAATATTAATAGAATTCATGGCGGACAAAGATTACTTGATTCTACTCTATTTTCTCAATTATTCTTTATTTTATATACAAAAGTCAAATTTGATGAGACCTGGATGTAAGTCAGATATAACCTGAACTTATCAGAGGTTTTGCTTTTGCTGGTTCAAACGTTCATAACCCTTTGACAAAGACAAACAGACGTACCACTTGGAACAAAGTGCGATCAAAATCATTGCCACAAAAGTATAATCGTCCAATGCTAATTACGCTTTGTTTCGCAAACCCACTTAGTCGATGGCGGTAGTGAGCAAGCGTCAAATAGGAACAAAACTATGCGAACGCCATGAGCGAGAAATTTGCGAACTACAGAATATTTCAATATCCATTAGAAAGGGAAACGATGGGAAGTGGGTATGTTTACCAAAATATTAGTTACACCTGACGCCCTAGCAAAATTTCAGTCGATTTCTGTTCATAAATACTCTCCGAGGTTGACTGTTTTGTACGTAAGACCGGAAAAAAGAATGTACCTACTGACCGATGTTATCAAATGATCCTTTTCAATTCACATCTGTAACGAAACATCACCAAATCAAACTAAAAAATTCTATTTCAACAATCGAGAATAATCATCGACAAAACTTCCAACTCTGAACGAGATAATCGATCTGCGGAAACTGGGAAGGATATCGAAGGACGTTAACCCAGAAGTTATGTTTCAGTGCAGCAATCCATTATTGGTTGGCAAAAGTACTTTAGACATGCTCCTGCTTAAAATAACTAACCCAAAAAAAAGCGTATGCTTCATATTTACATATAATTGAAACCACACTTAGCCAGTGCGTTCACATTGTTCCAAGAACAGAATACCAAAAGGATTACTTTAAGAGTTGTTAAAACTAAGTTAAATGCTGATTACCATACAATTTACGATACCTAATCGAAAGCAAATATAGCATTCTTTGAACCTGTTACCAAGGCAAATGATTATAGCGAACTTTAAGTAAACCAACATATACTGCTAGCAAAACGGCACACAAGGATTTCGTGTTAAGTTTATCTCTATTTTGATGGAGTCTAAATACCCAAAAACAAAGCAAAATGCAACACACTGCGGAACGAGATAATAAAATGGCGTACATATAGAGAAACCGTATTTATTAGGCCAAGCAAAAAAGAAAAACATATAACACAAAACACATTATATCATTTACAAAAGATGAACACTAAAATATATATAAAAAAGAGAGAAACAAAATTCATAGATACACAGAAATCATGTACATAAATGAAGGACAGAGTTAGAGAGCATTGCTTCCAGAGAAATCAAAAATTATTTTATCGAGATAAAGAGAACCTAAATGCAGTTACGCGCAGATATAATTTAGTTAACTATGTTGGATTGTTTAATTTTTCTATTAATTGTTAACGTAACAACAATAAAAAAAACATGGAGTGAATGGTAACGAAATATCAACAAAGATGAAGAAGAAATGGATAAGACGCAGTCAATCACCTATCAATTGAAGAATGTATGAATAACGACAGAGAGACTAAATAAAAAAAACAAATATAAGAAAAGAGAGAGAAATATATAACAAGTTAAAATGTCCTACGGATGCCAGCAGAGATGAAAAGCTTTTCGTATCAACAAACTATATGTTTATCAGTAGTAGAGAAAGAGAGAAGGAAATCAACCAATAAGCGTAAACAGCGCGCAAGAGAAACCAACAGAAACACTTAAAACAATAAAAGAAACACATATAACAACAGCTGCAGCAACAGTGAATAAACCAATAACGAAACAAACTGGATGTGAGTTGTATAACGCAAACCGAAACAAAAACAAAAAAAATAACTAATATCGATGGAAACTAGTAGCTTACCGTAACCGTTTTGTACTAAATGGTAAATGAAACGTGTTAAGTGGACAACCAAATCTATAAAAACAAAAAACGCAGAACGATGCAATGGAAAATTGTATTGTCGCTAAGGATAAGAGATGGTAAAAATGCAACCAGACAGGAATACACAAGCTGATAACAAGAAACAAACAAAAACTGTACTGAACATCAAACCGAAGAGAGAAAACTAAACAAAAAAAGGAATAAAGAAAAGATTAAAAATTATTAATAAAAAAAGAAAATGGATGGCCGCTTGTTTCGATTACATGGTGTGATAAGTCACTTCCTGGCTGTCCGTCATCTTGTACCATCCGGAATGTCTTGCAAACATAATCTTTGCAGGGGTTATCCGGCATGTACTTCATTCATGACGTATCAACCACCAGCTCAACTTTTGCTGCTTTGCGTTTCAGGTGAGTGTAGCTCTGTCACCGTTCCAAATGTTCAGGCAATGATGTCCATGTCGTCCGCAAAGCACACACATTTCTTAAAAATCACAACCCGACCGATGAGCCCGTCATTGAATAGTAGTAGTAGGCATGAGAGTCTGTCACCTTGTCGCAGTCCCCGTCGAGAACCTTGATTTTCATCCATCCAGCTTAGCGCGTATCAGCCTAATTAATTTCGCAGGAAAACCATGTTCTGACATTATCTACCAAAGCTCATTTCTTTTCACTGCATCGTAGGCTGCTATAAAATCAATGAACAGATGGGGAGTCTACAAGTTTCCGAAGTTATTCCCGAAATATATATAGGACCATCCACAGGTCAAACATTTGATCTGTCGTTGATCGGCCCTCACGAAAGCCAGCCTGGTATTCGCCGACGAAGGACTCCTCAAGAGGTCTCAGTCTGTTAAACAAGACACACGACAGTATCCTATACGCCGAATCAAAAAAGGGTAATTCCTCTGTAATTGGCACACTCTAGTCTGTATCCTTTCTTGTAGGTTGAGAATATGGGGCCATCCAATCAACTGGTAGACAATTCTCGAAGTTGCACATGGATCTCGTCCTTCCCAGGAGCCAAGGATTGCTCCTTAAATTCTTCTCGGTATTCCACTCAGATTTTTTTCTGGGATCCTTCCAAATGTCGTTCCAAGAAAAGATTCTTCTAGGAACTCCGTCCGGGATTCTTTCAGTAGTTGCTCCCGGTATTCCCAAAAAGATTCCTCCCAAGATTCTTTATTAGATTACTCCAGAATTCTTTCATTGATTTCTCCCGAAATTTCTTCAGGGATTCCTCCAAAAATTTCTTCCGGGATGCTCCCAGGGCTTCCCCCGGATATTACTTTCTCACGGAATTCATTTAGAGTTTTTAAAGGATATCCCGTGGTTTCCGTCAAGGATTCCTCCAGAAATTCCATCAGAGCTGCTTTCAAGGATTTCTTCATTAATTTCTTCCACAAATCTTTCAGGGATTTCTTCCGGCATTTTTCCCAGGATTTCTTCAGAGATTTACCCCTGGATCCTTTTCGGGATTCATTCCAAATTTCATTGAAGGGATTTCTGCATGGATTCCTCCAGGATTTTTATGTAGTTCTGCTATGAATTCCTACCGGGATTCTTCTATTGATTCTTCCCTGGATTCCTTCGGGGATTTCTCCCGGGATTACTTCAGGGAGATTTCCCGACATCAGGGATTTCTTCCGAATGCATCTATTCTTCCCGAGTTTCCTATAATACTTTCGGAATTCCTGCCGGGTTCTTTCACGGATTATTCCAGAGATACCATAAGCAATTCCAAGTTTTCTTCCGCAATATTCATTGAGGAATTTCTTCCGGGATTCCCTTTTTGATACCTCCCGGGATTTTTTATTGATTCTTCCCGGGTTTCCTTCAGGAATCCCTGAAGGATTCATTCAGGGATTCCTTCAAGGATTCTTTCCGCGGTTCCAAGATAACTTCCGGGATTCCAAAACTTCTTCATTGTTTTCTCGCGGGATTTCTCTAGGGCGTTTTTATATGCATTTCCAGAGCCGGATTTAGGAGAGGGGGGTCAGGTGGGGCAGGCGTAGTTCCTGGATAAATCCCTGGTGGAGTTCCAGGACAAATTCCTACAGAAATCCAAGAAGAAAATTCTTGAGCGACTTTGAGAAATCAAGATAAATTCTCGGTGCAATCTCTGGAGGTGTTTCCGGAGAACTCCCTGAAGGGATCCCTAAAGAAACTTTTCTTGAGGAATTTCTGAAGGAATTTCCTGAAGAAACCCTGGGTAAACCCTGGAGGAATACAAGGATAAATCTTTGATAGAGTTTCCAGAGAAATCTATCGAGAAATATCCATGAAAAATCTCTAGAGGAACTCCTGGGTAAATAAATCCCTGGCGGAATCTCAGGAGGAGTCTCTGGTGAAATTCTTCCCTAAAGAACGTTTAGAAATTCCTGGATAAACCCTTGGAGAAATCTCTAGAGGATACATGAGAAAATGGCTGAAATTACTGATAAAATTTCTACAGAAACTTTTTTCAGGCATGCCTTGGTGATTTCTGGAATCTCTGGTGAAATTCTTGGAAAAATCTCCGAAAGAATACCTGGAGTAATCCTTACAAGAATTCCTGAACAGATATTTGATGGTGTGGGATTTCTGGAGTAACTCCTGGCTTAAACCTCTCGAGACTACCTAGAAGTACTCCCAATCAAATCCCGTGGAATATGTAGGGTAATCTCTGGTGAAAGTCTAGGATCAATCCCTTCATAAATACCTGGATAAAGCCATGAATGGATCCATGGTAGTGTCTCTAGAAGAATCTCTGAAGAAAACCTCAAAGGAATCTCTGGAGGAATTTATGGATTAATTTGGTGGAATGCCTACAGCAATTCCCTGAAAAACAATTGCAAAAATGGCAATGTATAAAAAAAACTCCTGATACGATATTGTTTAAAAAGGTGGAATAGGGTAAAATTAGCAATTTGATACTTTCAGTTGGTTTGTTATCAAAATCAACCAATCGAATGAATTGGAATTTTGTTCTTAGCTTACTTCGAAACTTTGCCGGCGGCATCCCGAACCATAGGCTCAACTGTTAGATAGTTCTTACCTCGCTGAACAACTTTGCCGAAGCCGGTATCATTAAATCTTATGCGAATTACGAGTTATCGAGTTTTAAATATCATTGATACTGGCGTCGCCTAGCCGACGAACCTCTAACTAAAGCCGCCGTTGCCAGATAGTTCTTAACCTGCTGAACACTTCTAGCTCATTAGAGTCTCGAGATATGCGAGCTAGAACTATCTTGACACTAGGCACCACCTATCGGATAAGTCGCGAACCTGAGTCTAGGGCTATCGTCAGAGAGTTCTTAGCTTGCTAAACAACGTTGCCTAAGACGGCCTCATTCTATCTCATAAGGCTTCTGAGATATAGATGTTTGCACACTGGCGCCGCCTAGCGGACGGATATCGAATCGAAGTCACAGTTTTCAGACAGTTCTTTGTTTGCTGTAAAATTTTGCTGAATAATACGGCACACTCCTAACGCGTGTTTGGACTTTTTTGACACTAGACGCATACCTAGCGCATAAATAACGAAAGTTGCTGAACAACTTTGCCTAAGACGACTTAATTCTATCTCATCATGATTCAGAGATATATGGTTTTCAACATGTTTGACACTGGCGCTGCCTAGCGGACGAATCTCGAATCAAAGTCACCGTTTTCAGGGAGATCTTAGATTGCTGAGCAATCTGAAGCTGAAAACGGCACACTTAACTCCAAAGAGTTTCGAGATACATGTGTTTGAACTTTTTTGACACTAGGTGCCACCTAGCGGATAAATCACGAAATATAGGTTCAACTGTCAGATAGTTCTTAGCTCGCTGAACAACTTTTCCGATCAACATCGCTATCATTAGATTAGGATTCTGAGATATAGAGGTTTAATCATTTTTGACATTGGCGCCGTCTAGTGGACGAATCTCGAACCAAGATTGCCGTTGCCAGATAGTTTTTAACCTGCTGAATAAATTTGCCGAAGAAACTATTCTTCTAACTCATTGGGATCTTGAGGTATACATTGTGCAAAGTAAATGACCAATTTTGATACCCCAAGACAATCCGAAATACCTCCATGTGGACCAGGTTCCTACACACTCAGTTTTATTTTACGAGCTCGGCTGTGCAAATCTCGGTTTATGAATTTTAACCGAGACTCAGCTAACAAGATAGTAGGTTCCATAGCAACAGGGCTTGTTATACTGATTCTCGGCATTTATAAGCTGAGATCTCATCAAAACATTAAGCTGGCTACTCGGCTGTGCAAATCTCGGCATTCGTAAACCGAGATTCGGCATTCTAAATTAAGTGTGTATGTCCCCGGAATCCTAAACTAGACGTGTTTTTCGGGAAATTTTGATCAAAATCCGTTTTTTCCCTTTTTTGTGCTTTTCCGACGGTGAAAAATTTATGTTGGATTGATGAAGGTTAAAGTTATTTGGAGACTTCCTCAAGTCTTCTTCTTCTTCTTGGCGTAACGTCCTCACTGGGACAAAGCCTGCTTCTCAGCTTAGTGTTCTATGAGCACTTCCACAGTTTTTAACTGAGAGCTTCCTCTGCCAATGACCATTTTGCATGCGTATATCGTGTGGCAGGCACGAAGATACTCTATGCCCAAGGAAGTCAAGGAAATTTCCTTTACGAAAAGATCCTGGACCGACCGGGAATCGAACCCGTCACCCTCAGCATGGTCATGCTGAATACCCGTGCGTTTACCGCCTCGGCTATATGGGCCCTTTCCTCAAGTATTCCGAATAAATTTATGTAAGCTAATGCTACGAGCACACTCGCGAAGAGCGCGTTCTACTTTTTATATTTTCTTGTGATTTCGTTTTCGCACTAGAACTTCAAAACTGAATCGCTGTTATGAATCCAATGAAGAAGGCCCCGAAACGATTTCTAGTTGTGCTAATTGTCCTAGATTTTAATTCTTCCATAATGAGATTAGAATTTTTTTTATAAAACTCGGTATGTGAGCAAAAATATATTCTCTAAAACAGGGCCCTCACAACACTGTGGCTCCGGGCATCCACATTTGTAAATCCAGCCCTGTGTTTCTATCGATTTCCATTTAGGTATTCCTTCGGGATTTTTGCTTTGATTCTTTCAGGAATTACCCCAGTGATTCATTCATTGATTCTTTCCGGGTTAACTTTTAGAATTTAAATATTGCGATATTCCTTCGGGATTCTTCCCAAGATTCCTTCAATGTTTCCTTCAGGGATTTCTTCTGGAATATCTTCAGAGACTACTTCCGGAATACCTCTCGATCTCGATATTCCTTCCGGGATTTTTTGGAATTTCTCCAGAGATTTTCTCAAAAATTTCTGCCTGGATTTTTTCAGGGATTACTCCAGGGATTTCTACCAGAATTCTTAAATGAATCCGTCTTGGAATTCCTCCATGGCTTCCTTTACTGATTTCTTCAGGGATTTCTCCTCGGATTTCTGCTGGCATTTTTCCAGGATTTGTTCAGAGTTATCTCTCGGGATTCTTTGACGGATTCTTCCAAAATATTCAATGCGACTCCTTTTGAGATTCGTTCAGGATTTCTTCCGGGACTTCTTTAGGAATTCCTTCTAGGATTCCTTCATTGAGTCCTCCCGGGATCCCTTCATTAATTGTTCCCGTATTTCCTTTGGGGATTTCTCCCGAGATTCTTTCAAGGATACCTCCGAGATTCCTTTAGAGGCTTCTACCGGCATTTCGCCATTAATTCATCAATTGCTTCTCCCGGGACTACTTAATGTTGAAGGATTCGTCATTGATATAAGAGTTATCATTGAAAATTCCAAAGCAGTTTTCTCGTCCATAGCTGAAAATATCGCAGTAAAAATGTATTCACTGTATTGTGGGTGGAGAATGGAGTACAATGAATACATTGATTTTCAAAGCAAAAAGTTCAGTTTTGAACAAGAAAACTGCTTTTGAATTTTCAATGATGACACTTATATCAATGACGAATCCTTCAACCTTAAGGGATTTCCTTCCTGTATTGTATCAGATAATTCTATTGGACTCTTTCAGGATGTCCTTGAGAGATTTCTCTCACGATTCTGTCATTGATTTTTTCCAATTTCCTATCAGGGGTTCCTTCCAATATTTCTTCCAGGGATTTTCTCAAGGATTCCTCCAAAAATTGTTCAGGGACTCCCTTTGAGATTAGTTCGACAATGATTTTTCTTTTGGGCCTAAATGACTTGATCGATTTCTATTTGTCGATTATTTCTTTCGTTAATAAAATTTCCAAAACAAACAAAATCATTGTTTTTCTTGTTCTTGGAGTTTCTGGAATCATTGGGAAAATCAATTCACTTCCTTCTTCTTCTTGGTGTAACATATCAACTGGGACAAATCCTGCCTCTCGGGTAATTGTTCTATGAGCACTTCTACATTTATTAACTGAGAGCTTCCTCTGCCAATGGTCACTTTGATGCTTGTAATACATCTACGATGTGCTGCAAGCATTAATAAGGACAATAAAATGGTAGAAGTAGTCGACTCTATAGCATTTCAATGAATGGGTGTGAATGTGTAGACTTAAAGAATATTATATTGTAATAATTATGTTATGTTGAACATGCACTTAGCTTTGTCAATCCTCATGATTCGGCCAAGGAAATCACTATGCTACAGAAAGATATGCATTTACCGGCAGTGATACAACTACAGTGTAAAACCCAAACAAACCGTTCTCATCGTCAACGATTTATATTAAATTTCGTGCAAACATTGCCCATGGCTTTCGATTTCATCTCCCGCATTCTTTGTACAATATCGGAATCCATTCCTTCACTCAAATCAATCTTACCTGGTTCCGCACGATGGCTCCCTTCGCCGCCATAGCTGTGCCCGTAACAGTTGAACTCCTCCAAACGAACTCCGTCTCCGTCGCAGTAGTTCCTCAAATCATCGAACCGCGCCATCCAGCCCGGTCCCCGTGAGGGACACTCCGGGAACGTGGCAAAAAATAGGTACAAAATTTTCTCACTAATACTCATCTGTTGGAATTGGTACGGGCTTGCCGGCCGGAAGCGGTCGTACTCGAAACGGTTGACGCGATTCAGGGTGGACACGAGGGCCTGCCAACCGCGATCTCCCCGGCTGAGGTTCAGAAGCTTGCGCACTTCGTGATCGGTGATGGTGAGCCGGGCGATACCGTCCAGACGATGGTTCAGCGTCACGGTCAGGTGATGACGCTGATGGTAAGCGGAAGGATGACGAAAGAACTTAACTGAGACCAGCTCCGTTCGGGTGAGGAAGCGAAGGGTGGTGCATGCTGCGGGAGGAATAGAAGGTTGATGGAAGGGATTGGATACCAATCGGAATGGTTGCGAAGAGATAGGCGGGACTGGTGGTTTCCAGGGATTATCAAAATGAGATTCAGATTTGTTACGCTTGGAACTTGGTGTTATTTTCAATTGATCTGCGTGGAGGCTGCAAGAGAAAAATCGAAAAGAAATAGTCAAATTTATTGTTTATAACACATAGTATCCAAATTACCCAACGTTTGATGAAACCCCATCGACGACGTTCGGGTCACTTGGCTATCAACTGGCGCATCACCACTTCCATTACTGGCGCCACTTCCCTGCGACAGGGTCGTATCCTGATTCTCCCGGAACAGTGTGCTCACCATACCCCGCAGATTGTCCGGAATGGCCGCCATGCAGCTGGGTTGTCGCTCGAGAAGCGCCCCCGGAAACCTCTCACTCTCATTGATGGAGTCCTCGATCAGGATGGTACTGTTGCGCGGGATATCGACAAATTCGACCTCACCCTCGTAGGAACTGCTGTTGAGTTCACGTTTGATCGAAACGGGTTGTTTCTGAGGGGATTTTGGATTGACGATTACCGTTGCATTCAAGCTGCTCGAGTCGAAAGCGGGCGTTGGAACGCGAGATGAAGAACTAGGCGGCCGAAGAGCAGAATTTGTGGGAGTGTCTTGTCGGTTTGGTGGTAGCGCATCACCTGGTTCAGTTGGATGTTGTGTAGAGGATATTGAAGGACTGAAGTTTTGCAAACTCGGCATTTGAAGGCGTGCTGTGGTTGTTGGTGGCAAACATATTGGATTGTCGGTCTGTGATGGTCCAGGAAGTACCTTCGGAAAAAACGTTTAAAAAAAGGAGAAATAAATAATGTTTTGCATAGTTTGCTTTTACACTAGATACATGTATCAGTTAGCGTCGTTAAAATATTACATGAAAAATTCTCTGGAGACAACGTTGAACATACACTCGCAATAGCGATTCCCCAGCCTCAAATTTAACAAAATTTCTCTTTTTTTTTACAGGGGTTTCCAGTTAGCCTAGTGGTTAAGGGTATGGATCGCCAATGCGGAGACGGCAGGTTCGACTCCCGTTCCAGTCGGGAAAATTGTCTCGACTTTTTGGGCACAGTGTATCATTGTCCTTGCCTCACAATATGCAAATCCATGCAATGGCAGGCAAAGAAAGCCCATCAATAATTTACTGTAGAAATACTCAAAGAAAATTAAGTTGAAGAGAGACGCAGGCCAAGTGGGAACGTAGAGCCATAAAGAAGAAAAAAATCTTTTTTTTTTGCGAAAAAAAAAATTTCTTGCATTCTTGCATTAGTGTGCAGTCGGACTCTCGACGGGTCGGTCCTCGGCCGACCGAATACGGTAAGGGTGACCATAGCACCTTTTACAAATGTCAATTTCTTGATTTTGCTTTGGCTGACCAAGCAATGTGGGAAATTACACTGTTGAAAATGCTTTGGCATCCATGTGCACAACAGAACATATGCTCGATAAACAAATTGAGATTTGAAATTATGAAAAGAAATCCACGTACTCCGGTGAGACTCGAACTCACAACTCCCAATTCGCTAGACGGGCGCTTCTATTCCTTCAAGCTACTGAGTCACTCGACTTTCTCCGTCGCCAGCAGGCCTAGAACTGAACTCGATTCTACAATCGCACATGGTTATCTTTTTCATGTCCGGGGAAATGTACTTATGTGGCCGAATAAAACACTTCACACCCGGACATTACGATAATAAAAAACATGCACATTTATTTACACGGACTATTTACAAAGTTCACAATACTACAATTAATTACACATTAAAAGTATCGCGGAGAGCGCGCGGGCAGCATCTTGCTGCTGTTGCAGATGATGGCGTTCTGTTGTTTCTGCTGCCGTTCGTCGTCGTCGTCGGCGGCGGCGGCGGTCGTCGTCCATCCGTCGTCGTGATGAGACGAGCCTTGCCGATGACGCTTCCATAGGGGGCATTCGCCTGTACGTTGGATGCTCGTTCACAACATGTTACGTCCGGGGGATATGCGATTGGTGGCCGAATAATTACTTAAAACGCGGACATAAACACGAGTAAAATATACATTTATTAACGAACACACTATTTACAATAAACGTAATAAAAGCCCAATCGAGCGATGGGCGCGTGAGAGCAGCATCTTGCGGCGGCTGCTGCTGATGGCGTTCTGTCGTTGACTCGATCGACGACTCTGGTGGGGTGCAAAGATGAATGTGCAAAAACGGCATCATTATACTATCGGCAGATAGAAATTAGCCGACTGTCGAACAATAGGCGCCTTGTGCAGATAGGCATCTACCATTCCATCTGTGCACAACAATCTTCTTTTCACAATCCAAACCTCCTTCGGATGGGATTAGATGAACATCTAACACATACACTGTTGTGCACATGTACTGTGTGCACTGTGTGCAATTGTGGAATCGAGTTCAGTTCTAGGCCTACTGGCGACGGAGATAGTCGAGTGACTCAGTAGCTTGAAGGAATAGAAGCGCCCGTCTAGCGAATTGGGAGTCGTGAGTTCGAGTCTCACCGGAGTACGTGGATTTCTTTGCCCCGTATTCGATGGAAAGCGAGTATTTAGATTTTAATAATAAAATGAGTAAGTTAAATTTGTGATATTTTTTTACAAATGTTGTTTTTTTTATGAGATAAATATTCTTCGATTTAGAAATATTAATATTTCCGTGAGTTAAATCTGACCAAAGATCTGACTGTAATTTACAGTTCATTAAGTACTTTTTGTTGTTTAAATTCTCAACCAATTCAAAATGAAATTGGTGGAGCGGACCTGGTGTGATGGTTAGAATAGTTGACTACCACGTCAAGGACCTGGGATCGAATCCCGACAAACTCACAAAATGTAAATTCTTCCTTCGAAAAGTAAATAAGCCGTGGGTTCCGGGATGAACTAGCATAGGGTAAAAAATCTCGTTAATACAAATAATTGTAATGAATTTATGAAATGTAAATACTTGAAATTGCATGATATTAGAGTAAACCCTTTAAATTCCCCTACAGAAGTCTGCAATTGTTTAGGTCCTATTTTTAAAGTCATGCCTGATGGATCTTAACTAAGTCAAAAAGTCACTCAATCAATATGATTCATCGGAAGCTTATACGATGAAATATTAACTGTTTATATTATAAAGAATTTTAACCTTCCGTAACTCGCGCGGTTGACTACCTGCGGTAGCACCACACTAATGCTGAGTACAAAAAGCGAGATTTTTTCAATGTGTTGTACAAAATACAACAGCGCGATCGCTCGAGGGTTAAATATACGGAAAATAAAAATAATAGAAGAATCTTAAACATATTACTTGATATAGTCACCCATAAATGTGGACTAATTTATTACTCTTTTAAACTAATTGCATTGAAAACTAAACATAAAGAAATTTTAGAGCTTTCAGTCATTCTTCTACTGTAAATAGTTTACAGAAACCTTTTTTATAATGTTGAGACATATTGCTGCTTATTTTTCGAAAGCTCGCAGATGTTTAGATTCTCGTGTTCTTGTGGTTTCAAAATACATAAAAAGTGATGCGAATGTTAAATCAAGATAACTTTTTTTATTTTTGAACCGATCTGGAATCTTATAGGGTAATTATTTCAAAAATAAGGTTTCTCTTAAGTTTGTAGAACATAGTTTTTTAATATTTTGAAAACTATAACTGAAACGTCTAATTTATTTGTTTTTGTTTGCAAGTAAGTGTTGCTTTTTGACTACTTGACTGATTCCTAATCTTCGTTATTATTTTAATTAGAAGAGTTGTATATCTTTGAACTTTCGAGGTATAACCACATCCTAATGTGTATTGAAACAATATATAACACTCATACGTAATTCATATGTCCCGTATTTTTAGTTCAAATGTCCCGTTTTTATCTTGTTACTATCTGGTCAGCCTATTTTCATCTAACAAATACCACAGTCCGTACGGGTTGTGGGGACGCAGAGGTGCTCTCGGTCTCTAGTAGCAACAACCAATACACTCTAACATTCCTTTCCCTTCCCAACTGACTATAAGGACTTGGCCGGCGCCGTTATTGATCATTTTTGCATGAGCTGAAAAAATTGCACTCTGAGAATAAGTGGAATGTCCCAGCCTGAAACGTCCCAGCCCTTTATTCAGTTGGATCTCAGTGCAATTGCAGGGCTGGTAGCAGGAACTGATGGTCAAAATAGTTATTTTAGTGACCACAATCTCTGAAATAGTGACCAAATAGTGACTTTCAGATGGCAAAAAAAGTGGCTAAATAGTGACTTTTGGCACAAAAATATGCTTAGTGAGGAAACATTGTAGAACGAATTTGATTCAGAAAACCCTGGAGTACCGTATAATGAAAATGTTCAAGAAAAACTTTCATCTTCCATTCCTAAAATTATACAAAGATGCATGTATTTACAATTTTATAGAATACATTGTGCAGAACTAGATGAGCATGGCATGAAAATTCTGTCAAGAAAAAATAAATAAATTATGAAACTCTTGGAAAATTTGTTGGATGTTTTCTGTCATGAATTTCACCTTGATGGAAACTTAGATAGACAAATGTTTAAAAATGGGCGAATTAATTGGAATAAGAATTTTTCAAATATGATTTCTTGAATATTTTTGCAAAAAAATTGATGTAATACTTGAAATATTTCTCTACGTACCCCCTTGGAAAGTTTCAGAAGAATTACAAGAAGAAAACAACGGTTTTATTTTGAATAGCCTATGAAAATGTAATAGAACTCTTAATTTCTTCAAAATGTCCCATATTTACTAATTTATTTGAATAGTCTCTGGTTAAATTTGCATAATATGTAGTTACAAGCATTCTGGGAGAAGTTGTTAATTTTATTTGGGGACTTAAATAATGACCAAGCCACTAAATAGCGACTTGCTCAAGGCCTGCACTCTCACCGACGCATCATGGGGCGGCCCCATACAAAATATGTTTGCGTTAGTTTATAAAACTTTATGGAACTCAGTCTTCCAATATATATAAAAGTTGTTTCGATACACACGTACAGTGATTGGATTCCATTGATGTTGTTTTTTTAAGGCATATGTTTTGAAGATTTCTATAACAGTTTTACTACTTTTAGTTCTACATATGATCTAGGTCGTCCCAAAACTCCATGAAATGTAGGTGCAGGATCTACAAGCAAAACTAGTATTATACGAATGACTATTCTATACGCCCCAGACCAATGACCCTTCTAACAAGTAAATGGAGTATTATATTGAACTGTATACATGGTACAGATCTTACAAGATCTCCATGGAATATAAGCCTTTGTATCCAGTCCACAAAACAACCAGTGCTTGTGCAGGTCTGTGAAGGTCCGTAATGTCCGTAATGTAATAATGTCCGCGAAGGAATTTAGAGGTCCGCAAAGCGCTGCAGCGCTGTGATGGTCTTTAAAGATTATTCAAAACCGTGCATGGTCCACTCTCATTATTTGAGGTGTTGTAAACATTTAAATAAACAATTTTAACACAACAGTTTCAACACTATGAAATTACAAGGGCATTGCTTACTTTTGGGCGTTTATCTGTGCATGAAGATGGCTGTTCCAGTCTACAAAATAGATTCTAATTCGTAAAAACACGCTTCACTAAGAAATCTAATACCAGATTTAGATTCTGCAATGATTGATCTACCGAGAAAAGCGGTCATGATGACCAAATGTTTCCTCAGAGGTATTTAATGGCTAATATGGTAATTTTATGTTGGAATATTTCAATCATCGCCGACAACTTGATTGAAATAGGGTCCTAAAATGAAAAATATTTTCCCGGTTTTACTGTATAACCCGAAGGAGCATGCTTTTCTGATCTCAATGGTATTTTTTTTCCGAATTTAAACAATGACATAATAGTTAATAAACTCGAATATAAAATAATGATGGGCAGGTCTTGTTTGACATTCGAGGTCAACCTTGACGTAATGAAAGAGAAACGACGGGTTGCAAAAGACATCACATTGGTTCACTTTTGACAACAAATGTTCCTGTTTGACATACACGGTAAACAAAATTTACCCAACATTGAGTGCTAAACAAGGAGTGTTGCAAAAATTATTAAAATTTTTGAAAATTTATTTTATGGGCTTTACCTAATAAGACTACTTAAAAAATGAGTAAACATGTCGTTTTAATCAATGCTTGATCGAATTATGTAGAAATTGAGATAGGCCTTTAGGAGCCTATTGCATGATAGGAGCAAGTAGTAGCCAATTTTCTTTCAATGTCTCCCATGGATCCTAAAGAAAGCCATAAAAGTAGTTGCGAAGCGATTTTTTTTTGTTTGGAACGGTTTGTATAGGGAAAATTTGACTTTTTTAAAGTGGCATCATTTGATGGTTTTACATTTTGAATATTTTTCAATCCGTATTTTATCAATTTCCCAAAAAAGTTGAAAAAAGTGACTTTTTTGGTGAAACTAGTGACTTTAGTGACCTGACCTTGAAAAAAGAGACTTTTTAGTGACCAACCCAAAAAAGTGACTAAGCCACTAAAAAGTGACTTGCTACTTGCTACCAGCCCTGCAATTGGTACCAGTTCAGATCAATCACGAAGGAGCAACAATTGGATGATATACCAATTATTATCGTTTAATTTTAAGGAAAATATTATGTTTCCAGTTCAAAACCGAATTAGCGACATTTTTTCTTTGACTTCCGCCGCTTTTGCCTTGCGTTAAACACAATGTCGGAAATGGGGCGCTGTATTGTACACCTGGTGCTCTATACAGCGCCCCACTTCCGACATTGTGTTTAACGCAAGGCAAAAGCAGCGGAAGTCAAAGAAAAAATGTCGCTAATTCGGTTTTAAACTGGAAACATAATATGAAGTCTGTCAAAGACAGTTGAGTTTTTTTTAGCAAACCATGCACTCACAGCTACTAATAGAAATATACTAGAACTCCAATGGCGCTGTAGTCACTTTTCTTATTTAATTATTTTAATAACTTTGATTGCAATAATTTACTATTTTTAAGTACCCATCTTGTAGAAGACCTTTTGGTTTGGTAAACAAAATTAACTTGACACTTCTAGTACACTCAGCCAAATAACCTTAAGATTTCCATAAGGTCCAACTTATGAAACAGCCTTTAAATAATTCATAATGATTCGGATGAATTTCATAAGGTCACTCTATGACGTAAAATCGTCCCACAGCTTGGCTTTTATTGATGTTTAGCAACATGGTATTCTCAAGCGTCGGTAGCCGTGTGGATAAAACACGGGCTCGGTGATCCCTACGTTCATGGATCGAATCCAGTCTGCATCATTTTAAGATTTTTTTGTTCTTTTCATAAGTCTATCTTATGAAATTTGTCATAGCAAGCACGATCAATTTTCATAAGGTATTCTTATGTCATCCATAAGAATTAGTTATAGCAAATTTTCATAAGGTATTTCGATGAATTTCGCTAGTTTTTTTCGCTGAGTGTACCGCTGCTGACGCTGTAAGGTCGTGGCAAACTAGATGTTAGTCACACGAACAGTCGTGACATTGGACTTCTGTGGCTAGTTATTCTACTCAGCTACTCATTCGATTCTTCAGATGGCAAAGCTAATAATACAATTGGCGATTAAAAGTAGAGGTTATGTCGTGAAAATTTAGAAGTTTGAAAGGGAAATACTAGTTCCCCATCAGTTTAATCATCATTTTTTGGTAAATTTATCGATAAAATGAATTTTTCTACCCCAATCCTACATGAAATTTTATCTGGAACGACTCAATCACTAAAATACGAAATGGGATTTCACAAAATTTAACCTCACTTTAGGAGGCCAATCGTTTTCTTACGTTTGTTGCTACCATAAAACAGGGTAACTTTGATTAAGAAAAAGGCAAACGGGGATCAAAACTATGACTATGAAAATGAAAGTCCATTTCAGAGGGGTTTTCATTACAACCAAGCTTATGTGAAACTTTTTGGACAAAAAATCAAAATTGTCGATATTTTTGTCATTTGTCAAATCCTTCAAACAATCTGCTCTACAACAATAGGGCACTGCACTGTTTTGATTTTGCATGGGATTTTGACATTTCTTGGCCTTGTCGTTTACAAAGTTTCTGTAAGAGTGAAAGAGAAGGAGATAATTTCATGCAGTGCCCTATGTTTTAACTATTTTTGCAACGAATGGCCACTTAGTTTTGGTAGATCGATCATTGGCGAACAAATGTGAGGTTAGGTAACGCAAAATTATCAATTTTGGAAGCAAATATAACATATTTATTGTCAATACATTGCAGGAAAGTTATAAGAATCTGTAATAATTTCACTTTTCTTCCATTAGTATCATTAGTAATTCAGCGTAGGGTTCGTAGTTCACTGTTTTAGAAAAGCGCCACCTGTGCTGTTCATCTTTGCGTTTGATCGTTAACAGTAGATTCTGAATATTTATACATTGAATCCCTTAACAAAGCGATTTTTCACGATTTGGAATCGATATTGTAAATTGGGCATACATCTCCATACATAAACGCCTAAAAGTATGCAACTCCGTTGTAATTTCAAGTAGTTTCAACTGTTATTTCCTAGATTTGTTTATAAAAAATCAAAATACCCTCAAAAAAAGAGAACTCACTATGCGTAGCATATAATCCCATGTTGATGAACCGTAAACAATATATTTTTGCACAGATAATGATTTTTGATACACTAAGTTTTTCACTCTGTACTCCACAAACTCACTTAGATGTCCAAAATTTTGAAAAAAAAATCCATGTTTTGCGATAAAAATTCAATCTGATATGTTCTATACAGCTTCTCCCATCATGTTGGGCACTATCGAAATTACCCCAAAATGAAAATGGAAATTTGTGTATTCTTTTACGGTTCTCGACTAAATATTTACCAATTTGATTTTCATCGATACTGTAATTTTTATAATGTTTGTATTCTACTCTCTCACATCCTCTGCTGATAACAAATCAGTAAATCTAATAATATGTAATTGATGTTAATGTTGTTGAGGTTCTGGCATTTATATGGCAAAACTTCTGAAAAATCCCTAGCAAAACTGGCATCCGTTAGTAACAATAGCCATCAGAAAATCTTGCAGAAGATCTTCCATGAATAGCTCCAAGATGGTTAAAAAGCATTCTTCAGATTTGCATTAGGAAATAGGTTAAAAACTTCTCTACAGGTTTCACAATTCTGTCCTAAACAATTCACACAAAAAAGCTGTTCATGCTTTCCATTAGTTACACCAAAATTTTACAGGCAATGGTTTTGAAACTTGCATAAAATATCTAGAGAATGTTGTCTTCAAGGTTTCGATTGTTATTTCGCTTTATTATCCTAAAAAGTAAGCATAACCTCAAAGAATAAGAATGTCAAGAATGCTCACTCCGTTGATGCTCGGGGGGACACTACCGCAGCGCAATCTGCGGATGAAAGTTCAACCTTCATGCGATAGTGTGCGATGTGGACACCAAAACATACGCACACCACCTTGTCTTATGACAAATCACGAACACTGTTACAGAGAGCATCCATCTTGATACGCTTAGAGAGCGCCACTTGTCTTGTCGCTTGACGTTTACATGTGAAGAGATGGCATTCTTTCTATTTTTATTCTTTGATATCCTGTAGGAATTTATAAACTTATCCAGTAATTTTACTACATTTCCGCAGAAAATACTTCGAGAGTTACTCCAAGCATATCGTCAGGAATCCTGAGAGCTGTAACATATACTGGAAAAACTTGTGATTAGAGGGCATAAAATGTAACTAGTTGACAAATTGAGAGAAGAAATTTGTGAAAAAACGCGTTTTAATGCGATTCGAACCCACGACTCCGTATTCGCTAGACCGGCCCTTTAAGTCACAGAACATGTAACGATCCTTTTTAGATATTCCAGAAGGTGGAAACGTAGAAGATCAATAGAGCGCTATCAAGAACACCTTCATCGCCACCGGCGAGAACAATTTGGGTGAGCTACGCACCCGGAGAAAACTGTGGATCACAGATGATACCTGGAGGAAGATAGAAGAGCGAAGGAACGCCAAAGCCGCGATAGAGCCGTAAGCCAAAGCTGTAGCCCGTCAGCGCTATTTGGCTCTCGAGAAGGAAGTGAAACGCTCATGTAGACGGGACAAAAGAGCGTGTGCGGACTCCCTAGCCGACGAAGGCGAGAAAGCCGCAAACACCGGCGAAATCCGTCTCCTCTACGATGTTTCACGTCACCTTAGTGGGACCAAGATGAATGCTACGATGCCCGTTAAAGACACGTCTGGACAGTTACTGAACGACCCAGCTGATCAGTTAAAGCGCCGATTCGAGCACTTTGGAAACCTTTTTCAATTGTCGGCCAAGCCGTGCCTCAGCATGATCCACCAAGGCTTATACTTATGACACACATGTGATACAAGAGTCGCTGTACAATTGGGCTTGAAATGAGTGCCATACTGAAAATTCTCTCAGTTCAAGTCAGTCTTGTTAGAATTTTCATGACACTGCGTACCGTTGTACAGGAATCACACTCGTATCACATGTCTGTCTGGGGTATTGGGGGTATTAGACGCACTACCCGTGTCAACACCGAAGCTCCATCAGTGCAGGAGATAGAAACAGCCATCCGTAGCATGAAATAGAACAGGGACCGATATATCGACTGAGATGCTCAAAGCTGACCCCGTAGTATCCGCACAACTTCTGCATGGCACAAATTTCCCAAATGGAGGAGAACGTACTGCACAACGGTGTCTAGTCCAATCCCATGCGGGTCGTTGCTGGAGTGAGGCGAGGGTGTATACTATCACAGCTACTATTCCTCATCGTAATCGACGA
Source organism: Aedes albopictus (assembly GCF_035046485.1). Lineage (NCBI taxonomy): Eukaryota > Metazoa > Arthropoda > Insecta > Diptera > Culicidae > Aedes > Aedes albopictus. The sequence goes on from NC_085137.1 coordinate 158,587,873, forward strand.
GATCCTGGTAGGTGCGATTGACTGTGAACCAAATCATGAGTTGCTGTGGCAGCCAATAATCATGGAGCATCATAGGCACCAACTTAGGGGGGCAAGCCGTGTCTGTTCATTTAAAAAAAAGCCCTCCCCACACCGTGTTGCTTCGAATACCAATACCTAAATCTCCTATGATCTTTAAAAAGTCCATGAGACTCCCCTTTGCACCGTCTTCTTCGCGGAAACCCTACATAGATCCCGAACACCATTCCCAAACCATTCAGTCAGTTCGGAACCCTTTCGTATAGAGTTTTCATTTACGCAGCCGCGTAAACCTATTAAATCAAACACTTACCCTTGAAGCAGACGGAGAGCTGAACGGCGTGTCCCTCCGACGAGGTGGTGAAGCAAGACACTCCCCCGGTATCTGGGTGGAGCACACTGGAGGCAGAAAATCTTCCGAATTGGGCATTGGCAGTGTTTCTGGAAGGAGCGCTACATTGGGTGCGGTTGGCGGCCGAACATCGTCATCATCTTCCTCGTAGACGATTAGCCTGGCTTTACGGGGAATTCTTGGGACTAGAGGGGTGTCCGTTATGGGACTTATCTCCGTAGGAACGGTGGTAGGCGGTGGAACTTCCACGACTGCTGGAGAGATTTCAGAGGTGTTCGGCTGCTGATCAGTTTTCGCTTGGCGTTCTTTTCTTTCTTTTCGCGACAAAAGCCTCAAACCTGGAGGCAGCGTGTTTTTGAGAAAGAGATGTTCAGCACTTTTGTAGTATCGCTCTACGTACTGGTTCAGCTTGGTCAACTTCTTTTCGTAGGTTTTGGGAAACTTTTGCTTGAGCTCGCGGCTCATGTACTGCTCAATGTTGGTGAACTGGCGGATGTAATCCAAAGTGTAGAGGAATTCCTCCTTGATTTGAACCTCGTCATCCTCGCGCACTGGGGAATCCGATACCTCAATGACTTCGGCTTGAGCCGGAGTGATCATCGGGGAGAGTTCGGGCAGAAGTTCTTCAGTAACTACCGGAAGCTCCTCGACCGTAACTGCATCTAATCGCTGCGGAACCATTTCAACAATAACCTTCGGATCCTGCTGCTCCAGGACGTTCACCAGAGCTTGCGTATCTACGAACCGGGAGCTCTCCAGTTGTGTCAGCTCGCGTGGCTGCGTCATGGCCATTTCCGAGCGCATTTGAGCGAGTTCTGAATCTCCGGACGCCGCACTGCCCGGGCGACTACTATTGCTGGTGGAAGCGGCACTTTCCAGCGGAGCAACATCAACAATCTCCTCTTCCTGAACCGTTTCTTGCGAGGTGATGTTTGTCGCGTAGCTCCCGAGCCTGAAGCGCTTGTTCAGTTCATCGTCCTCGAATTCCAGCCACTGGAAGTCATTCGACTGCTGCAAGCTTCTCTGGATGTGTGGAAACAACTTTTGAATTTGATGACTAGTGAATCTTTGTTTGGCGTTCGAGTGCTTCAGTAACTGTTCCAATAAGTTGTCTTCACATTCCGTATCTGTTAGTCTGGACGCTATCGATGTTTCGCTTGGTGCTTCATTGAGCTTTGTCGCTGAAGATCCGGGTTGTCTTGCATGCATATCCATCAAATAGACGTCCAACTTGTCCAACTTCAAACTCCACTCCTTGAATTTGCTTTTTAACTGCAAAACAGAAAAAAAATCAATTTCCATTATGGTTTCCATACGCAAGTACTCACCTTATGTACAATCCTGTCCTCGTACATCAGCAGCCGGTTGTTCTTCCTCATTTGAACCCAGCTCTCGTTTACCCCAGCAGTAGCCAGCTGCCGCTTGTATTCCTGATACTCGTCGTCGCTGTGCAGCGGTTTGTGCAGCGCCAAGAAGAACCGATACTCGTAGTAAGGGCTCTCGAAGCGCACCCGATCCAACGGGTACCGGATCCGGTTTTTCGGCTCCGTGGCGAACATCCGGTAAAGCTTCCGCTTGAACGAGCGAACCTTCTTGTCCATGCCCTCTTCGCCGTCCCGCTCCAGCACGATCCGCGTCGTCACATCGTGCACGTTGGTTTTGAACATGAAAATCTCCTGCGCGTACGGATTGTCCGCCGGATCGTCCGACACAATCTGTGGGAATGAAATCCGATTCGATACGTGAAGTCGTTTAAGCAAAAATCCGCCACAAACACTTACCCTTGGAGGTTCGGGAATGGTCGGTTCGACAAAGCGAACCGTTTTGGGCGGGCTCGGCGGATCCGGTGGAGCAGCTGGTCGTTTGATCGCCGTAACGGCTTTCGATCGGGAACGGAAATTCTCTCCCAGCACGTTGATCCGATCGATGAGAACCTTCACTGACTGCTGCTGATTGGTGATTTTTTTCGGAGGCATATTTACAGCACAAATTAACAGTAAAACACAAGCCGGAGTAGATTTTGTTCAATAAAATTACAGCGTAAACAATATAAACTGCGTTTTTGTTTTCATGCAAACGGCATCGCAATTTGAACCGCTTTCAAACGATCACAACAAAGCCCCTGAATGGACTAGCACTCTAAAAATGTGAATCATATTATGTACTATTATTGAAGTTTTTTTAATTTTTTGTGTGAATATCAATATGGCTATGTTTATATATTAAATATTAATTAATAGAAATAACACATTTATATTGCTAAATAATTGTAAAATCTTCCACTCACTTTTTAGAATGCGCCAAGGAATGCGCGTATTTATTTTGCGAGGTTTTTTGTTAGCTTTGAAGCACAGTAGTTTTTTTAGTGTGCAACAGAATGCAACGCGAGTGAGCACCAGCTGTACTGCCTCAAAATAGAGGCTTGCATCAAAAACATAACCTCATCGAATTCTCATACGATTTGTAAACATTGCCCTCAAATTTTTTTTGAGGGCAAGGACGGCTTTATGGACCGACGCCGAAGGAAAGAAAGAGAAGGAGACAGTGATGACGTCAGCGTGCAAGCGCTCATGCATCATGCCGGTTAGCACCGTTACCTACAGAATTGAGCGATCTGGTATTATGGTGCGAGGCGTGCACGCTAACCTGAAACTATCCATCGATTGGGTCGATTCTACCCGGATTTTTATGCTATTTCCAGCTGTCAAAATCCGGGTAACCGATATCTCATCAAAAGAGTAACCTTCACCCTGATTATGGGTAAACAGGTCTTTGCGAAAATCTTGATACCCATTTTTTCTTGTTGTGTGCAGACGTCAACATCTGGGTAAATATCTGGGTAAAAGGGTCTTGGAGATTTTTTTCGCATTTTCCGCGGTAGAGTCTAGTCCGAAAATGCGGCCATGGAGGAGCAAACTTGAACTTGCAAATTGCTGACTGGTAAGTAATAACGATTCATGCTTTTTATGAATCATGGTCTAATTAATTATCCTAAAAATTTCAGGCGGCGCAGTATGCTTACCCGACTGCAACAAAATTCGGCACCTACATTTCAAAAGGACGTAACTGCATTTGGAAGTAATACCTTATTTCAAAGCTGTAGGTCCCTTACACTCAAACCACCGTGGTTGTCGGAAAGAGGAGAGTTTTTCCCATCTGGTACTAGTTGTGAAAAACATGGAAATCATAACACACGATCCACAGCTTTAAAAGAAGGTGATGATTCCAAAAGCAGTTACGCCCTTTTAAAATGTTGGTGTCGAATTGGCCAGACTTGGGGTAGTATCCCGATTTAGACGGAACGAATGATCGTTGGTCACCTTCTGTAATGGTCACAGGTATGTCTATTTTCACCAGCTTATTGATTTAATCAATATTTAATTTAGCATCGATTTAAACAACTTCATAATCATTCCTTTTTCTATAAATTTAGAACCTGGCTCTTGACCTGGCTCCGCTGTAAAAACCGCTAAAAATTTTGTGTTGCCTGTGAGACTGCCACATTAAAATCTGGATCACCTCCACCGTCATCGAGCTGTTTTGCAAGATATTGTTTTAGAAATATCAAAACACTTGATCATGAGATATCAATAAATCGATAATGTGTTTTATTTCCTGATTTTATTTTGATATATTTTTTTCTAGTCGAACAAAAATACAAAGGGGATCCATGAGGGGTTCGTACAGTGCATGGTTACCCATTTACATCAAAATGAGTAGAAAATACCCTGGTGAGAAACGTCTACATCAGGGTTACTTTTACCCGGATTTTGCAACCAACACCGGCAACCCAGATTTGAGGAGAGACGAACCAGCCAAGGGCTGAAAGTCTCTCTAATAAAGACAAATCAATCAATCAACCAGATTTGAGTAACCTTTACTCACTTTAGAGTACAAATGGGATTGGGTGGTGCTTGATTCGTTGCGATGATTCAGAAATGCCGACTGGAAGTTGGCAGCGCGTTTTGTTATGAAAGCATCATATTGTCAGATTTCTTGAAACGTTAACACCGCGCGGCCGTTGAAATGTTTCAAAAAAGGGCTTTGCAAAAAAGTTCACGCGGTCTATCGTTTTTGAAAGCAACAGACGCGCCGTAGGAAACGCCGCAATGTTATTTCCCATAAGGATGAAGTCTCGGATGAAGTAATCAGGGAGTGAAAACCGCAGCTGTACCTTTCGGAAGCGATAGGCCGCGTGCACTTTTGTGCAAATCCCTCAATATTGTGCCTTGCAAGATAAATCCGCGAAACGCGTTAGTCTTCTTCTTTTCCATCAAGTTGCAAAAATATGACCGCACCACTATGAGCGACCTGATGGTCAGAAATTCTATTATGTTTCCAGTTCAAAACCGAATTAGCGACATTTTTTCTTTGACTTCCGCTGCTTTTGTCTTGCGTTTAACACAATGTCGGAAGTGGGGCGCTGTATTGTACACCTGATGCTCTATACAGCGCCCCACTTCCGACATTGTGTTTAACGCAAGGCAAAAGCAGCGGAAGTCAAAGAAAAAATGTCGCTAATTCGGTTTTGAACTGAAAACATAATACATGCGGCGCTTATATCAAATCCACATGAGGCTGCGGCGATATGGCCGCGAGGAGATGCACGCGATACAGACGCAATGTGGAAATGGAAAAGATGGAGCCGTATCCCCCTGCAGCAACACTAAATAACATCCCGATTATTAAACACAAAACCGACGAGGTGATGCGTGATGCGTGTGCATATAAGTGAATCAATGTCGCGATAAATATTATTACGATTTCTGGCAAGGGGCGTTTCACTTCAAAACTTTCCATTTAATGTGCATTAAATGCATTAAATGCATTTGCGATTATCATCCAGTACTTAAAATTAACAGTGTACTTGAATTGTCAAAACTATAGATAGTAGAGTAAACATAGATCCGCTAAGATGAATCCGTTGTATCCAAACGAACTGTCAAAATCTGTATCCAAACGAGCATGACGTCACGATTTGGACAACATCAATGGAATGCATGACGTCATATTCAATCGCCGCTCTTTTGAAAATTACTACTTACACGCTTGAAACATTTTAGTCAGCGGTGTCCGCGGATCTATGTTTACTCTACTATCTATAGTCAAAACTGATGTTACACCCACCACTACACATGCATCGAGGTAGTTCAGTTTTGTTGTGACGTTTGATTTAGTCAAGGTCCAGCTCTTCGAATTGCATAAATATTTCGTTATTTTTCCTTGGTTCTGGATCAATTTTCCGCGAAGTAAAATCGATCGCGTAGCGGACATTATCGCGTAACTGAGATGCAAGTGAATCATTTTCCGTTGTTGCCATCAGGGGAAAAAACCGGCGGAATTCGCAGTCAAAGGGAATATTACGTGGAAAAGCCCAAATATCCACCGCCAAGTGGAAGCAGCCGCAGAAGTTTCTCTGGTGAGAGAGTGAGGACTCGAGTGAGGATGCGTTCTGCGGGAACTAGCCGAAGCAACCGGACCATCAAACTCGACCACCGGTAGAGAAGAAATCTATCACATTTCGACGAAATGGAAAACGAAATCATCATGGCCTCACGTGACCGCAGTACGGAATTCGCCAACGCGATTCGATCGCTGCAGGGCAGAAACATTCGCACTCCTCCAATATGGTAGTGGCACTGCAAGCCAAACTGGCCAATATGAGTTCCGACTTCAAGCGGATCCTGGAAGTTCGAACGGACAGTTTAGCAACATCGAGGGTCAACCTAGGGAAGTATGCTGCAGGAACAGCAGCAACAGGACCAGATCAGTATCGATATGAATTCCTCCGGGGGAGGACCATCGTCGGAGCGAGTATCATTTCAGCAGCAGCCACAACAGATGATCCTGTACGGCGAATCGGGTAGTTACGTGCAGAAGCGAGCAGAGACGATGCAGAACAAGAATGATCGTGGAGCTTGGTGATTTCTGGCCACCTGAGTTGCCATTGTGTTAACTTTTGTTTTGATATGAACGGCCTGAAGGCTGCTGCGATGCTGCTGGGTGGGTGACAGTATCTGTTCGATTTTGACATTGCGTCTGTATCGCGGGTATCTCCTCGCGGGCATATCGCCGCCGCCCAATGTGGATTTATTATGAGCGCCGCAATACAATAAATAAATTTAATTTTAAGGGAATGACGAAGGGCCAAAATTAGCAACCCAGCACTCGATTCAACATGGCGCCCAATGTTTTTGTTTTGATTGTTTAATTCATGGCAAAATGCGCTTGAAACATCGACACTGCTTCGCTGCTACATATAATATCGTCACATAACATAAGTGGAACTCCATGGTCAGAGCGAAGGAAAAAGTTGTATCCTTTTCCAGCACGCGAAACTGCTATATCTTTCATAAAAGGCGTTGAACTGTCACTTATTTTGGTAAACAAAAAACATCTGATCCAACCAGTATTCCGGTTTTGGCAAAGAATACAGGAACGAAGATTGGCATCTGAGATATGCACCAAACTAGCTGCTGGAAATCCACTTATTTATGTTGTCATAAATTCATTGAAATCTTCGAAATAACACATCCACGTTCCACATATCGATCTCCCTTTATATTTAAAGCCATAAAACGTACTTTCGACTTGAGTTTACAAAGTTTATTACAATTTATGCCCTATTTTAGATCTCCACGTGCTGCCAGTCTATAGATCTATGAGGTCTTTGTTTTACTTCACAGCAATGAAAAATGGTATACATTGAGTTGTCCAAAAAATGTCTCACGAAACCTAATGCAAGCCTATCCATATACGTGAGAACCGAGGGGGGCGACACATCCAGATAATCTCGATTTGAGGCCATATCTCACAAGGATTAACAGATCTATGCAAAATTACAATGAAATTTGAGGAACGGGCAAAAATCGATTAAAATCAGCCATATCCGAGAAATCCGATAAAATCGATTATTAATGGCGCATACCCATATCGAATCGATTGAAATCAATGCGCATCTCTAGACCAAAATGTCAAATTTTCTCGTTTTTTTTGTGTGTTTTGATTATGGCCAGACTAGCCGGACTTTTTTCTGATCGTTATTCGTTCGATACTGGTTCCGAGAATTCCGGTTTCCTGGCTCGTTTCCTGGCAGACGGAATGCGGATCAACTGGATATGCCAGAACTTGGATATCGTGGTAGTGTCTTCTTTGGCGGTGCTGAAATCGTTGCCGGAAGTTAGCGCATGATTTGGAACTTGATGGTCGGAGTGAATGCTGACATACTTCTGGCGGATTTGATGAATTTGACCTGAGAAATTTGACTAGCTCACTTACGGCGATTCGGAACGGAACTTTGATTTGTTGATCTGCGCCTTCGAGGATAGCTTTTTGGGCTGTTGAGTGGATTGGTTTGAGTTATTCGGTCACGACTCCCAAATAAAGGTTTGATTTTCTTGTATGGTAACGGGGCGCGATAAGTCTTCTGAAGTATGAATCTCCAAGATATTCAGAATGCAAATCTAACACTGTATGTATTATATTTTGCAATACGAACGAATATTAGTTCACTAGGTTTAAATCCAGTTCTTGTTCCAAACGTAACTCATTCTTCAAACCTCGATTCTACGGGAGTAAGATGTGTCGGCTAACAGATATCGAATCCCACTCCAGACGAACGAATTTCGCTTCAGGAAAGGAAGAAAAGGAGAGGTCCTGAGATTAACTCTTAAAAATAATAAGGATTAAAAAAAATGCGATGTTTTCTATTATTTATTTCTTATTAGCTGAAATTGAATCAAGTACACACGTTCTGTTTAGAAAGAATTGTAATTGTAATTGTAATTGCTCAGTCCACACCCAGGCCGACAACTGTCAGCCCATCTGCTTGTAGGCAGATGTGGACCTACTAAGCCTCCCCCGTTAACATGTCCTACACCGAATTAGCACACCGGGATCTTCCACAGGCAGGCGCTGGCGTTACCAGTCCCAACAAGTGTCAGATACATTAAATAGATGGGGTAGAGGATATAAGATGTGGGAATAGGATGGGAAGAGGCAGAAATGAAGAGATAGTAGAGAGGTTTCGATTTTGTTGCTGAAACGAGAAAAAGAAAAAATGATAAAGAACATTAGCGATATGTTCATAGATTTTGATTGGGTCGATAATTTCTCATCTATTTTGTTTCCATATCGTTGCATCGATGACCATTTTCATCGCCTTTCTAGTTTTTGTTAGGGCCATCTCGCGTTTTTTTTCGTCATGTCCTCTTTGCCGGTTGGCGACGTTCGGGATGTAAGTAGAAAAGCATGCATTTAATATGATTAGTACAACAGTAATTGTGATTGCTCAGTACTTCCAGCCCATTTGTCCGCAGTACATATCAGGCATCCCGTTTTAGCAAGTCCTACACAGAATTAGAAACCCGGATCTTCCACAGACAGTCCTAACTAGTGTCAGAGGATAGGAAGCGGCAAAATGAGAAGACAGTAGAGAAGGTTTGGTTCATTGGTAGCTGTGTTCAAGTGATGTTTGTCTGACATTGAAAATCTATTTTCCGTAAATGTTTAACTTTTCACCCCAAATTTAATACCGAAAAAAAATATCTGATCAGATGTATAGTTTGGCTATTCTATGTCCACATTGAAATGCTTTTGTTAATACATCTTTTATCAAGAAGAAATAATGTTGTCTACTGTTATAAAATAATTCAGTTAAAGGACAGCTAATGTATTGTGATCCAGAATAAACGTACAGAAAATGTCTCAATAAAAAGTTAACTCTAGTTCAACTAACTACACAAACTAAAAAGTGTTATTATATTTTACCAATGATTTCATCCTAATCTTGACCCTAACATAGTTATGCGCTTAGTGTAAGTGGACGCCGCTTATGATTTTGGTTGGACAATGACCAAAAATAGTGTTGTTTCGACAATAGTCACATACTATGCCCTACGACATTGACGATTCTATTGTCTATGGCTCACCTATTTAGCGCCACCCAGCAGGGACTTGGTCTAATACCCAATTCAGTATATCCGCTCCACGTAATGTACCGTACCTCTTTTGATTTGTGATATATTACGCGGAACATTACTCTCTTCATTCTGATAGCGGCTATGTAACCCATTGGATTAAAAACCTCCATCAAACATGAAGCGATTAATCTGAGACTGAAGACTCTATACCAAATTTGGCTCAGAGACAGGTAATCAGTGAGGTCAGTTTTTCTCGTTTGTCAGAGACGATTGATACGTATTAACACAAACTTTCCACTACATCTGCCAGCAATAATCGGTGATCGATCAACATTTCGAGTACCCCAATTTACACAAGAATGCCAAGGATCACCGCTCATGCTTTACAATACAGTTGGAAAAACTAGAGCAACACCTGGCCACAATGATGCATAAAGCACTAAAGCGGACCGGAAGTGTCGGTGAGCCAGCCCCACCAAGTACACACGTTCTGTTTAGAAAGAAGTGACAAAAATATATATATTTGAAGAAAACAATACTATAAACATACTTAAATAAGGCCCCAAGTTCACAGGGTCAAATATTTGACAAGGAAAGAGCTCAAGAAATAACATCTGTTTGACTAATGAAAATTCGATCGAGTCAAACAAGATGCTTGAGCATTAAATTTTGTTTCTTTTTTGATATTTGACCCTGTGTACTGGGATCTTTGGTATACGCTTGGGTATACGAGGCAGCATTTTATTCTAGGCACCGACGTCTTGGAAAGTAGACCTTTACAGGTTTTGCAAGTCCGGTTATTGTTCCGAATGCCGATTCGCTGACTATGAGCTCTCCCAAAGTGCTAATGTTGGGTTATCCAAACCCAAAACCTGTGTCAGTAACTCAGAATAGGTTTCCGAGAACCATCTCGGATTGTAACGATCCGAACACGGCACCGACTGCCTGACTGGGGTCGTTTCTTTGTTGTTCCAAAATGTGTGGCCGCTGCAGTTGCCTTGCGTTATGCTCCGGAGACCTCTTTCGGTTTCCTGGTATTTTTCATTCCGCGGTTTTTTCTACCGATGGTCTGGAGCTCCGCATCAGATGAGATTCTGTCGATTTCGTCTGCTGACTTGGCCAGCGCCGTTTCTTTTCCACCGCCGATGTGAGTCCCAAAACGTCTTCCACTTTGTATCGTTTTTCCTGTCCGAAAATAGAAAAATGGGCATAAAACGTTGTTTCTTATTTCAGTGCTTTCTCCATCGTATTTAGTGAAACTCACCCTCAATCCTGACGAACTGTGGACAGTCTCCGATCCGAAGAAAAAAAAACTGCAGACCGAGGGGGACGACACAAATCGATTCGAGTCCATTGTCATGCGATAAGACGTCATTTTATTTCAGTTTCCCAATTATTATCGATTTGTTTCATTATGTTGGATATTAAATCGATTTTATCGGATATTCTCCATTTCCCAAGCTTTGGTTAAGTTTTTAGCGGTTTTATGCCTTCCATTCTCAACAAAATGGTAAAAATCCGAAATATCCGAAAAAAATGGAATAAAATGACAACAATCACTGAAAATCGCCCAATACCGACTCAAAAGCGTTGCAACGTCGCGACGCCGTTTGACAGCAGCTCTTCCAACGCTTCCAACTGAACATCAACTGCGTCGGCCCATCAGATCAAAACAAATCGAATCTCCCACTCCCAGTCTGCAGCGAGGGGGGCGACACATCCAGATAATCTCGATTTGAGGCCATATCTCACAAGGATTAACAGATCTATGCAAAATTACAATGAAATTTGAGGAACGGGCAAAAATCGATTAAAATCAGCCATATCCGAGAAATCCGATAAAATCGATTATTAATGGCGCATACCCATATCGAATCGATTAAAATCAATGCGCATCTCTAGACCAAAATGTCAAATTTTCTCGTTTTTTTTGTGTGTTTTGATTATGGCCAGACTAGCCGGACTTTTTTCTGATCGTTATTCGTTCGATACTGGTTCCGAGAATTCCGGTTTCCTGGCTCGTTTCCTGGCAGACGGAATGCGGATCAACTGGATATGCCAGAACTTGGATATCGTGGTAGTGTCTTCTTTGGCGGTGCTGAAATCGTTGCCGGAAGTTAGCGCATGATTTGGAACTTGATGGTCGGAGTGAATGCTGACATACTTCTGGCGGATTTGATGAATTTGACCTGAGAAATTTGACTAGCTCACTTACGGCGATTCGGAACGGAACTTTGATTTGTTGATCTGCGCCTTCGAGGATAGCTTTTTGGGCTGTTGAGTGGATTGGTTTGAGTTATTCGGTCACGACTCCCAAATAAAGGTTTGATTTTCTTGTATGGTAACGGGGCGCGATAAGTCTTCTGAAGTATGAATCTCCAAGATATTCAGAATGCAAATCTAACACTGTATGTATTATATTTTGCAATACGAACGAATATTAGTTCACTAGGTTTAAATCCAGTTCTTGTTCCAAACGTAACTCATTCTTCAAACCTCGATTCTACGGGAGTAAGATGTGTCGGCTAACAGATATCGAATCCCACTCCAGACGAACGAATTTCGCTTCAGGAAAGGAAGAAAAGGAGAGGTCCTGAGATTAACTCTTAAAAATAATAAGGATTAAAAAAAATGCGATGTTTTCTATTATTTATTTCTTATTAGCTGAAATTGAATCAAGTACACACGTTCTGTTTAGAAAGAATTGTAATTGTAATTGTAATTGCTCAGTCCACACCCAGGCCGACAACTGTCAGCCCATCTGCTTGTAGGCAGATGTGGACCTACTAAGCCTCCCCCGTTAACATGTCCTACACCGAATTAGCACACCGGGATCTTCCACAGGCAGGCGCTGGCGTTACCAGTCCCAACAAGTGTCAGATACATTAAATAGATGGGGTAGAGGATATAAGATGTGGGAATAGGATGGGAAGAGGCAGAAATGAAGAGATAGTAGAGAGGTTTCGATTTTGTTGCTGAAACGAGAAAAAGAAAAAATGATAAAGAACATTAGCGATATGTTCATAGATTTTGATTGGGTCGATAATTTCTCATCTATTTTGTTTCCATATCGTTGCATCGGTGACCATTTTCATCGCCTTTCTAGTTTTTGTTAGGGCCATCTCGCGTTTTTTTTCGTCATGTCCTCTTTGCCGGTTGGCGACGTTCGGGATGTAAGTAGAAAAGCATGCATTTAATATGATTAGTACAACAGTAATTGTGATTGCTCAGTACTTCCAGCCCATTTGTCCGCAGTACATATCAGCCATCCCGTTTTAGCAAGTCCTACACAGAATTAGAAACCCGGATCTTCCACAGACAGTCCTAACTAGTGTCAGAGGATAGGAAGCGGCAAAATGAGAAGACAGTAGAGAAGGTTTGGTTCATTGGTAGCTGTGTTCAAGTGATGTTTGTCTGACATTGAAAATCTATTTTCCGTAAATGTTTAACTTTTCACCCCAAATTTAATACCGAAAAAAAATATCTGATCAGATGTATAGTTTGGCTATTCTATGTCCACATTGAAATGCTTTTGTTAATACATCTTTTATCAAGAAGAAATAATGTTGTCTACTGTTATAAAATAATTCAGTTAAAGGACAGCTAATGTATTGTGATCCAGAATAAACGTACAGAAAATGTCTCAATAAAAAGTTAACTCTAGTTCAACTAACTACACAAACTAAAAAGTGTTATTATATTTTACCAATGATTTCATCCTAATCTTGACCCTAACATAGTTATGCGCTTAGTGTAAGTGGACGCCGCTTATGATTTTGGTTGGACAATGACCAAAAATAGTGTTGTTTCGACAATAGTCACATACTATGCCCTACGACATTGACGATTCTATTGTCTATGGCTCACCTATTTAGCGCCACCCAGCAGGGACTTGGTCTAATACCCAATTCAGTATATCCGCTCCACGTAATGTACCGTACCTCTTTTGATTTGTGATATATTACGCGGAACATTACTCTCTTCATTCTGATAGCGGCTATGTAACCCATTGGATTAAAAACCTCCATCAAACATGAAGCCACCTTTTGACAGCTGAGCAACTGCTTGACAGCTCCGCCCAGTACAAAATGCGACGAGGGGTGATTCGACAAATCGCTCCCATACAAACTTCAAATTGATTTTTAAATAGGTTCCCGGGCATCAAAATTCATGAAAAATTGGATTTCGGCTCAGTTTTGCATGCAGATTCAGCACCGACGAACTGACGTGACTCTCGAGCTCGGCACATGACCGAAGAAATAAAACGATCAATTCAAAGGCCAGTGGTCGCAAATGTCAAACTGAAAGTGACGTTTGTCAAAATGACGACGCCTATGCAAGCGTCGTCTTGTTCGAATTTGTAAACAAGAACACGTGATAGCTGGTCATATGAGTTTGCGGCTTGGTCGGCACTCGGAATGTAAGATTTTACGGTTTACTAATGCATTTGAGTGTAAAAATAGAGAAAGTTATGTTCAGTCGTAGTTAAATGATACCATTATTAGTAGCTGTTACCATCTGCATGCTATACTTTTCTCACCCACCGGAGTTAACGGACGTCGCGACGACAACGTACGTTGCTGGTGCTGCTGCTTGTTACCGCTTCGATGTTGAGTGCTCGGCCGTCCACTATTTCATGTTTTGTACAGAAACATCTCACAAAATTAAGCTCTTATTCGTTCAAAAAATAGAAAATATTGCTTCAGGAACAATTACTTTGGATATTATCGAGGATATTATGATGAAATGATAATGTTGGTATTGACATAAAATTAGCCGAATAGCAACAAAACGACGAAGGGAGCGCTCACGAGGGCGACGCCGACGACGCCACGAAATGTAAACATGCACTCTTAAACAAATCCAAAAAAGAATAAAAATCTGTGTGATAATTTAGTGTTTAGCACTTACAAAAAAGCTACATTTACAATAGAATTAATTAATTTTGCTTTTTTTCGACAAGCATGAGGAACACTTTAATTATAGTAATTTAAAAGAGCATTGTTCGACGTAGGAAAATCTTCCCATTTCAACACATGTATGTGCGATATTATTTAAGAGTGCTCGATGTTGTCCGGTCAATATACTTCTGAACGAAAATCACCAGATGGCGATAGTGTTTCAACGGTTTTTAATTTAAACTTTTGGAAACGCATTCCACGACGCATTGCACTAGCCACCACGTCAGTTTGTCGGTGATGGAATTATCTCTACACCGCTAAAGAAGTCAATTTTGCAGAACGTGCTTTTTTTTTAATTTTGCGTGAATCATTTTGAGCGTGTATTCGCGATTTTCCATAATAAATTTATGTCGCCCAATGCTTCGCACAACTGTCAGTGTCAGTGGTCATTGTTTTGCATTTCCGCGAGTCGACGCCTGATTTTCCGCGGATTGTTCGAATTCCAGCAAAAAAAATTGTTTTACCGTCAGTTTTTCTCTCCCCACTTTCATCGTTTTCGCTACTGCAGGGACCGTTCAATATTTTCCATCATTTTCGTTGTGAGTCGTCGAGCTATCGCGATCCGTGTGTGGCGTAATAGAAACGCAAGCTAGTGCTCGCATCGTATACAGCTGATTTTCATTGTGAGATATCCGGAGTGAATGTCGTCGTAACACACGACGACGACGCGGGCGGAGGAAAATAGATTTTTCCTGTGGTGAAGGTATTTTTTCTTGCTTCAGTTTCGCTTTGACAGTCGATCGGGGAGAAAGGCTCGGACCCTCCGGAGGAGGAGCAATTTTTTCGCGAACGTCCAACAACAAAGAAGCAAAGGGAAATCTCCTGGCAGCTTGCTGGTTCGGTTCCGTCGCGAGTGCTGAAAGAGTGGAGGACTTTGGAATTTCAGACAGTGTGGAGCGAGATAAACGAAAAGATTTTGCAACGAAAATAGTGTACGGGTGTGGTGGTGATTGATAAAAAAAAACGCGAATCGCGCGAGTTGATAAGTGAAGAAGTGGTATTACTCAGTCCGCACGACCTTCTACGCCTCGGATATTTTCATCTCGGTAATTCGGGACACAATTCGGAACGGTGCTACGGAGGAGCAGCTTGAATCACCATCATGAGCAAGCATATGTACTCGACGGCCAATCTGACCGATGTGGAGCTCAAGGACCAGGGCAATCGGATGTTTTCCTCGAGAAAATACGACGATGCCATCAATCTCTACACGAAGGCAATTGTAAGTGACTGCACTTTTACTCTGTCCGCACAGCAGCCATTCCCCCCTTCTCCTCTTTGGATACTCGTAGTCGTATGAATATTTTTGCTCCGCTCCAGGAACTTTGTCTCATCGTGAATGTCTTCATCGCTCGCAGTAAGCGCAGCGCAGTGATTGGACAATCAATTACGACGGCGACAGTCGTTTTATCTGTTTTCGCGCTGGTTGCTTTGATTGATGTTTACTGTTTTGTTTAGTAAGCAGACATAGGCGCTTCTTACGTCTTCGTGTTTGTTACGGATGTTGCACTCAATTATGAATTCCTTCGTTCGCACCAAAAGCGAACGCGTTTAGTTGCATTGATGTTGAGATGTAGGATTTATAGGGTGGGGATAGATCAACTAAAATAAATATGCATTTTTTAGAATGTACCTACACAGTCTGTATCCATATCCATATCCTACCAGAAAAATGAACTTGTGTCTCTATGTGTAACTTTCGAAAGGCTCGATAGGTATTCGTCCAGGTTTGTGGGATTCATTCAAAAGTTTTTCTAGGATTTCATCAGAAGTCCCTTCTGGGATTCTTCAAAGAGTTTCTTCTGGTAATTTTCCAGGAAATCCTTCAGAAATTCATCCCGAAAAAAATAAAATATTCAACAAAGTGTTACTTTTTCTAAACAGCACCAAACATTTTCAAAATTTGGCTGTTAGTTCCTCAACTAGTTAGCTTGATCTTGTAAAAATGTAGGGCTTGATTGATGAAGGCTAGATGAAGTTAGAGCATTTCTAGTAATATTGGACTACCGATCATTAAACTGCTTTATCTTGTCACTTTAATTTGAAGAAGAGAGGCGATGAAGAGAAATCGATCATGTTACTTCCGCCCTTATTTAAACTCAATCTTGGTTTACTTAAAGACTGTTTTAACATTATTATTCACCATATAACCCTCCCCCTTCTGCGCACGGGCCTGTATTTTTCTCCCACGGCCCATATTTCTGTTTGTCTAGCTCTTCAATCTTTCGTTGCACCTCTTTCTGCATGTCGCTATCCTACTGCCTCTCTCTTTCTCAGTCTCTATTTCTTCAACACTGTCTTTTTGTCTGTGTCTCTATCTTCCTATTTTGCAGTCTCACTTTCACGCAATCTCTGTATCTCATTGTTTCTCTACATCTATCAGTGTCTCTTTATATGTCTATAAGACTAGCTCTTAATCCAATCATTTGTCTATTTGTCTATCCCTCTAAACTTAAATGCCATCTATATACCTCTTTGAAGCTACATCTAAATATCTATCTTTCTGCCCATCCCTCTAATTGACCCGGGAGCGGTCGCGCCATGTACTAAGTACATGCAGCATGGAAAATACACAGCGTGAGCGTGGCGTCGTTATAGGTAATCAAAGATGCGACTGCTCGAGGGTTAACTGTCTGTTTGTCTTTAAGTCTCCTTGTTAATCTAGTTGTCTATTCGTCTTTCGTCATTCAGATGATGCGTTCTTTAAATAAATGAGTAATAAGAAAGATAATACATCTCCCTAGCTCTGTACTGCATAACAGTGCCATATGAACAGGAAACCCATCAAAGATGGGACTGTTATACGAGTGGGGGCAGTATACCTTTGGGAACGTTCATAAATTACGTCACGTTTTTAGAAGAGAGGGGGGTTCAGTAAAGTGTGACAACTCATACAAACACGTCAGAGGTGTTATACAAAAAGCGTGACATAGACAGTAGGGGGTGTTGAAAATGGACATTTTTTGCGTGACGTAATTTATGGACGGTCCCTTTCTAGCTCTTTATCTTTGTATCTCTCATTCTTTAGCTCTCTATCTAACTACCTTTTTTGTCTATTTTATGCTCTATCTCACTTTCTCTTTATCTCCTCTATTTTTTCTGTCCTTTTATTCCTTTTAGCCTCTATTATACTGTTGGTCTATTTCTCTACATCTTTATCTGTCTATTGGCCTCTCTCGCTTTTACTCTCTATTTCTGTTTCTATCTCTTTAGCGCTCTGCCTGCCTAGGCTCTAGGCCCTCTAGTTTTAGGTTCTCTAGACTCTAGGCTTTCTAGGCTCTCCAAAGCTTCTAGGCTCTAAGCGCTCTCTAGGATGTAGGTTCTCTAGGCTCTAGGGGTACCAGACACTCCAGCTCTTGGCTCTAGGATCTTTTGGCTCTCTAGGCTCTAGGCTCTCCAAGATCTAGACTCTTTAGACACTAGGGGCTCTGTAGTCTGTAGGTTCTCTATGAGCTAGGGTCTCTTGACATTCTAAGCTCTTGGGATTCTAGGTATTATAGGATTCAGGGTCTCTCGGCTTTCTAGACTCTAGGCTTTCTAGGTTCTAAGCTCTTCAGAGTCTCCAGGCTCTAGAATATGCCAGCTCTATCGTTCTCTAGGCTCATTTTGCACTATTTTCTAGGTATTCTAGGTTACACGCTCTCTAGGCTTAAGAGTTTCTTGGCGCTAAGCTCTAAACTCTCTGGGGTTTAAGCTCTCTACGTTCTCTAGGCTCTCTAAGCGCTGGTCTTTAGACTATCTAGGCTCAAGGATCTTTAGGATGTAGGCTCTCTGGGCACTAGCGGCTCATTAGGCTCTAAGCAGTCTATGATCTAGGCTCTCTAGGCTCTAGGCTTTCAGGCTCTATGATCTCTAGGCTCTAGGATTTCTAGGCTCCAAGACATTTAGGCTCCAGGCTTTCTAAGCTCTTACTAAGCTCTCTAGGCTTTATGCTTTCTACGGAGTTTCTTCTGGAACTTTTGAAACTTTTGAATATCGAGCTGTTGCTAGACTATCCCTTCATTCTTCTTTGAAATTTTCCTAGGATATCTTACTGTGTTTCCACCGAGAGATTAATTTGGGAAGCATTTAGGAGTTAATTATACAAATCCTCCAAACAATTCCAATATTGTTTGTGCTGAATGGCAGCCCAGGTGTCAATCTGAAGCTTCTCTCAACACTTAGATATCGGTATAGCTGGCTCAGGGCAAGTCATGTAATGCTACAGGGCGAGCTAACTCATCAGCCATTTCATTTCCAGCGATGGAAGAATGGCCAGGTACCCATACAAGGTGTACAGCATTTGCTGAATTAAGCTCCTCGATTTGAGTTCGGCAAGCGATAACTAACTCTGACCTAGAGTTGACCGAAACACGGCTTTAATAGCAGCCTGGCTATCTGAACAGAAATATATTACTTTGCCCATTACGTGCTGTTGAAGTGCTGATTATACTCCCCACATAATAGCAAAGATTTCGGCCTGAAAAACGGTGCAGTGTCTACCAAGTGAGTAATAAACACCAGCACCTGCTCGACCTTCGAGAAGGGAGCCATCAGTGTAACATACACTGCCGTCTGAAATACTTCTCTCCAGATATCCAGATATCCACTCTTCCCGGGAAGGGAATTTCGTGGAAAATGTCCTATATGGAAAATAACAAGCAATTGAAAGATCACTTGGAGCAAGGACAATTTTGTCCCAATTCATAAAAAGTTGAAACAACGAGGTGTCTGTTGATGTGCGTTTCACAGGAGTTTCCTCTAGTTGAACGAGTACCCGTAGATGGTAAGTACAAGAAAGTGCTTCTTGTTTGAGATGAATGTGTAGTGGAACAACGTCAAAGAGAACTTCGAGCGCTGCCGTGGGAGTTGAATAGAACGCTCCAGATATCCCCATTAAGCACATCCTTTGGAGATGGCCTAATTAAATAAAGCGAATGCTTTCTCGATATCGTAAACAACCTTGTGTAAAAGAGTCACAGTGGACTTTCCAGATTGGTAAGCATGTTGGTTCACATGAAGAGGCACGTTGGCCGGATGAACATCATGGATGTGATGATCCACAATGCGTTCTAAGCATTTCAGAGGAAAAGAGGTCAAACTGAAAAGTCTGAAACTCTTTGCTTCTTCATACGACGCACGACCCACTTTCGGAATAAACTTCACAGTAATATCCCGCCAGGATTTGGGAATATACCCTGTAGCAAAACTGCAAACAAGTATTTTTTCAAAACATGTTCGAAATGATCAAATCCCTTCTGAAGCAAAATAGGATAAATCCCATCTGCCCCAGGAGATTTGAAAGGAGCAAAGCTATCAAGTGCCCACTCAATCGATTCTATAGTTACAATACTTCGAGCCGAAGCCAGGGAATCGCAACTACTAGAAAAGACATCAGGTTCATCCGAAGATGTAATATCCACACATCCAGGGAAGTGTGTGCTGAATAAGAATTCCAGAACTTCCTCATCAAAGGAAGTCAGATCGCCATTTGGCATACGAAGTTCATTCACTTGAAAATCTTTAGATTTTGCAAGGCTTTTGTTCAACCGACTGACTTCACTCAAACTGGAAACATTTGTACAAAGGTTTTTCCAGCCGGATCGTTCAGCAGACCGAAGCGCTTTTTGATAGGCCTTGCGAGCGTATCTGAAAGCCTCCGATCCAGCCGAACGACGTCTGTTCCAACTCTTTCTACATTGTTTCCTGAGCTTCGCCAGATCACAGTTCCACCAAGGGGTTCCTTTTGTGGTCTTCACAGACCGCAGAGGGCATGCTTCTTCAAAAGCTTCCATGTTGAAGGCCGTTGTAGTATCAACGGCATCATCTAAATCACTTTGAGTGTCAATGGATGGTGTTTGGGTATCCATGAAATTTGATCGCAACCAAAACAGTAAAGAGACACCAGTTGGTTGATCGGGGATACCTGAAACGCAAGGTTTGTGAAGTAACATTCACATGTTCAAACAAGATGTAGCGATGGTCAGATAGAGATTCCCCATCTGACACACGTCAATTGGTTTGCTCGTGACTAATTCTACCAAATCGTTATGTCTAACAATTCCCCTCTAGCAGATACCATGAAGGTTGAGCGGTTGCCTATGTTAAGTAATCCAAGAACTGTACTACTTAAGTATTCCAACAATCTGGACGCTTTCATGTTAATGTTTGAGCTGCCTAGATGATACGATGAGCATTAGCATCACTGCCAACAATTAGCGGAAGGCCTTTTGAAGTGTAGTATGTGATGACTTGTTTGAAAGCATCCCTAGCAGATGGTTCATCTTGCGGTAAATAAACCAAATAATAGACTGTTTCCTGTTGAGGTTTTCAACAGGTACATCAATTGTGACAACACATACATCTCTGGTGGTTAGTTCAAAGACGAGTGTAGCAACGATTGCGTTGTTGACAAGCACACATGCTCGAGGCATGACACGCGAGTTTTCCATTCCATTCTTACTGAAAGTTGGAAACACCGAGTTCACAAGGTTTCCTAGATACAAATTCCACTAACGAAAATAAGGTTCTTAGACTAAAGCCACCATTTTCATAAGTCTGCAAAGATTTATCATTGCTGTTCTTTTATGCTGAAGATTTATCTGAGCTATCCTAACCGTAGCCACTACCCACGATATCTAAGAAAATACCCAATCAAAACTGTTTTTGAGCGAGTGTTTTCTCGATTTCGTAACAACTTTGTGTAGATAAACATATTGATTGTCATTAGGAAGCACATAAGGAGTACTTTTTCACTAAGGTTATGACTGATAATTTCAATCATGTGCCGTATCACCTTAACCCAACATGAGTTTAGATTAATCAGAAACATTTTATGCTTCAGTGAAAGTTTACAAAACAAAAACCATGGACTGAAAAATCACAATCATGTTGGATAGATTGACGTCCGCCTACCACTCAGTATCTATAGTTATGTTTGCTGCAACTCGAACTAGAACAAACACTAATTGCAAAACGTGCCAAACTACAAGTTGGTACACTGATATGATATTTTTAGAGCCAATTGCCGGTACACACTCATTTCTCGAATGCTCGTCTATGTATATACAATATGCAAAAAAAACATTTCCTTCTATTCCTTGTTCTTCCTAGTATATACGATTTTCCCGAATTCCAGCTGGATATAGACAGACAACACACATTCCGCTTTGACGTGAAATCCGCACACTCCAAAAAATCTAAACGTCAAGGTTACGTGAAAACATGCGTAACTTTTTTCCATCGCACTTTTCACGTAGCACTTACGTGAATTGGGGGCGACGAAAAATGAACGCATGAACTGATGAATTCTGCCATTCCACTGGAATGCCCCGTAGAAGTTACGTGATTTTTTATGTATGCCTCACTAAGTACTCCAATAGAAGACATATGACCTTTCAGTAATTTTAGTTAACAATTAAGATAAAAACCACCACATTTGGCGTTGACTTCAATGGTCTTTTTGTCGATTACTCCGAATATTTGTGAATCAATCAGGGTAAATGCAATATTCTTCGCCACTGCTCTAAAAAACACCTTTCCATTAGTATGTTAGTATGGAATGGCGAAAATTAAAACATTTTTAAATGGAGCGAAGAATATTGCTCTTACCCTATATAAATTGATGATTGTTATTAAAACAAGTATAAAAATGATACTATAATGGAATATTTATTTGTTTGGCTCTGCTACTTCCAAGACGCTTTCAGGGTTCACTGACACATAGGAAGGTGCCGTCCGGTATATTGACGGTGGTTGGCAATCCTCCTTCGGTTCCGTCAGAGCAAGCAGCTGCTGATGCATCCACATGCGAGCAGCATTATCAGTATATGTTCCGATGCAGTGGAATCAGAAGAAGTCAAAGCTAGTTGAAACTACGAGACTGCTTATTCGCGCTCTCACTTTGGGTAGGCGGAATTTATCAGTTTGCCTGTCGGCTGGATAACAACTATTCGTTGTATCAGTCAATTGGATGGCGACTGAGGCAGTTTCCATAGTGTGTTCCGGATCCGGTCTTGAAGAAAAACAGATAAGTTTCAGAATCCTGTAGGGAAAGAAACAAAACAAATAAATGCCTTTGTAACATTTACAACACAAATCAACTTGCCTCTTGCATTCGATTTTCGCGTTCACTCTGCTTTTCTTCGATACTCGAAAAGCTGGAAATGCTATCAGCAACGACTGGTGAAATAGTTTCGGAATGCGGCTGTCCAGTTCTTGGTTCCACCACCACCGAAGAAGTGGATGGCTCATGAGCAGCAATTTTGTCAGGAGTAGATTGGTGCGGCGGAGTAGATCGGTGTGGTGGGAGCTGGATAGATGCAACTTGCATCATGCAAGCGAATGTGGATCAAAACAAGCTTTGCCAGTCAGCCGCAATCGGTAACCCGCCGGTAATGCCGAAACGGATTCCTGCAAATTCAAAAGGAAACTTATAAGTTATCATTTCTAATGAAAAAATAATCATTTACTTACGTTTCTTGTTCGCCAAAACGAAATAATTCCGAACAAAACCGCATATTTTCAAGTTCTTTGCGTCGGCTCCAATGATGTGCGGGTTTGATCCGCAGAAATTGTCAACAAACTGGTAAAATAACCTCCGCATTCTGTTTAAAGGATCAAATTCGAACTATTATGAAACATACCTTTGATTTTATTCAATTTATCATCAAATATTTCCAGCAAATGGTCCGAAATGTCTAAATACGCTAGCAACTCTCGTAGACTGTTTTCAAAAGACGCCATCTTGAAACGCGAGCACAGCACAGAATGAACGGAGGAGTGAATATAATATTCAGCGGTCATAATGAATTCAGGGTTGTACGTAGTTTTCACGTAAGGGGTATATTGAAGCACAGTAAACACAACTAGCGGTGCATTTAAGTTCGATCGATGTTCCGGTGACTGTCATGTTGGTCAGGTAAATTCTCAAAAAGTTCATTTGTTTTTGGTCTACGTGATTTTTCAGGTAGCATTGATGTTTGGATTTTTTGGAGTGCACTGCTCGTAGTGGTATGCCAACGTATTGTCGGGCCGCCACCAAACCGGACTTCGCACAATCAAGTCGCGACGCGACCCAACTCGCGACGTTTTTAAATCATGTCAAAGGTAGTGCGCATCGTTCCCGTTGTTGTCAGCAACACAGTGCACTAGATGCGAAACAGTTGCGACACTTGTGGACCAAGAAAATGGCAATTTTTGATTGAATGTCGGTCTTGATTCCAACCGGATAGACAATACTACTACTGAACCTAACATAAATGGCATTCATTCATATTTTTCTTTTGGTGACGAACAAACGTCACGCCACTTTGCATTGTGCCGTATGTTGACGACAATGTTGCTATCAATAGTCGCGCTTCACGTGTTTTCTATCGACTGGTATAGCCCAAAAATGGTTGACGGATTACGAGGAAAAAAGCTAAATTGAAATTAATTTACGTGAACTTCTAGGGTAAAAGCTCCCTTAGTGGAGGTTGTACCAATAGTGGTGGTAATGGTAATTTAGCATAAACGTTCAAGTGCATAAGATCCGTATGTCGAAAACATTTCGTATTAAAAATCAACGCAAATAATGTAATCTATATCACGGATATCTCGGTCTACATACAAGGGCTCTCGCAAGGATTATCTATGCAAATATTGAAGAATTCCTACCAGGATTCATCTTATAATTCCTCCAGAGAATCATGTAGGGATTCGTCCCATAATTTCTTATGGAATTTCTTACGATATTCTACTCAGGATTTCTCATGAGATCACTTCAAGTGTTCTTCGAAGGATTTCCTCCCAGGATTCCTTCAGGTTTTTCCGCCGGAGTTTCTTCAGGGATCCTCCTAAGGTTTCTACCTGGGATACGAAATTTCTTGAAAAAAAGTCTCCTGGGTTTCTTTCATTGATTTTTTCAGGATTTTTTCTGGCATTTTTCCTTCCGGGATTCCTTCAATGAGTTTCTTGGAATTCATTTAGGGATTCTTCCATTGCTCGTTCTCGGGTTTTGTTATGTATTTTCTCCTACGATTCCTTCAAGCAGTGGTGATTCCCTAACCTCAAATCTACCTGTTCAACAAGTATGAATTCTCAAATTTTCTTTACAAATTAGCTTGTTATTAGTAGAAAATGACGAGATTCCAATTCTTTTTTGATCCTAAACTTCCTGTAATCGTAAGTTTCAGGGGCGTTGAACAGGTAAAAGTAAGGTTACGAGATGCATACCTGCTTTCAGGGATTCCTTCAGTTTTTTTTTATATTCCGTTGGGAATTCCACTCCAGATTCTTTCATTAATATTTCCCGGGATTCCTTCAGGGATATTTTCTATCAAGGATTTCTCCCTGGCATTCCTTCCGGGATTCTTTTGTAGATTTCTTCCGGGATTTTTTTACAAATTATTTCCAAGACGCATCAGGGATTCTTCTAAAATTCTTCCTGGGTTTTCACTTAGATTGCCTTCAGGTGTTTCTCCCAGGCTTCCTTAAGAGATTTCTTCATTGTTTTATCCCAGGTTACCGTTAGAGATTCCTCCCAAGATTCTTTCAAGGATTCTTCCCGGAGTTTCTTTACTGATTTCTTCCGGAATTCCTCTTGCGATTTCTTTGTTGATTATCCCCGGGAGTTGGTCTTGTATACACCAACCCCCCCCCCCGGATTTTCTTACAGTATTCCATCCCAGATTTTTCACGGATTATTCCCGAGATTTCATCAAGGGTTCCTCGGGTCCGTCCATATACCACGTTGACTAACAAATTCTGGTTTTTGATAGGTGTCGACTATTCTCTAGCTTCCTCCCCCTTCATGTTGTCCACGTAGTATATGGACGGCCCCATCCATGACTCATCCTTCATACGAGATTGCTTGAGGTATTTCTCCACGGTTTTTTTTTCTGGGATTTCTTCCAAACTTTCTTCGGGAATTTCTTCCAGAATTCTTTCATTGGTTCCTCCCGTGATTTCGTTATTCATTTTTACCGGTTTTTTTATAGGGTTTCCTCTCAAGATGTATTTAGGGATTCTTTCAAGGCTTTTTCGGGGATTCCTTTAGACATTTATCCCGAAATTCCTTCCGACATTTCTTTTTGAATTCCTTTAGGGATTTCTCCCGGCATTCTTTCCGGCATTCTTACTCCCGAGATTCCTTTAGGATTGTTTCCCGGATGTTTTCAGGGATTTCTTTCGAGATTTCCCATATGATTCCTTCGGGGATTTTCTCCAGGATTCCTTCAGATTTTTTTCCAGAGTTTTCATCGAAGATTCTTCTTCTTCTTCTTCTTCGTCTTCTTCTTTATGGCTCTACGTCCCAACTGGGACTTGGCCTACCTCGCTTCAACTTAGTGTTCTTTGAGCACCTCCACAGTTATTAATTGAAGGGCTTTCTTTGTCTGCCATTGCATGAATATTGTGAGGCAAGTATAATGATACATTATGCCCAGGGAGTCGAGAAAAATTTCCCGACCGGAACGGGAATCGAACCCCCGCCGTTCCGGATTGGCGATTCATAGCCTTAACCACTAGGCTAACTGGAGAACCCATCGAAGATTCATCTATGGTTTATATAGAGATTCCTCCATTTCTTTATTGATTTATCCCGAGATTCTTTTATGGATTTTTTTTACATTATTCTGAAATTCCTTCAGTGATATTATTTTCGGGATTCATTCATTGATTATTGATTTTCGGGATTCCTACGGAGAATTCTTCCAGGATTCCTTCAGGGATATTTTCCGGCGCTCAATTAGGGATTCCTCCCGGGATTCCTTTATTGACAGGGTGTCTACTACCAAGAAAAACCTGGAAACCCGGGAATCCTCAGGGAATTTTATTTAACAGGGAAAACCTGGAATGCTCAGGTAATATCTTGGACCTGTTCAGGAAAGTTTTACTCCGATAAAAAATGAAACATTGGGTCATAAAAATAAAAAGTAATGAACTTCACTACTTGTAGATCTACTCAAAAAAAGAGTCCATAGAGATTACTGAATTGTTGATATGAATGAAAAAGTTTTCGAGTATGTAGTGTTTTCTTCTTTGAACATGAACTTTTACTACATGTTTGTAGTAAAAACAAACTGACTAAACATATAGTTTTCCCGCAATGCTGCAGGTTCTTACTGGTAGCTTGTGGTTCCGTGAAGACGTTGGAAATTCCTCTGAATGATTATTCGTAAAGCAACTTAAATCAAGAAGGAATCTGGATAATCGGGAACACAAGAAGGGCTCCTAGACCTAGCAAATATTTCCGACAAGACGACGATTCCGATAAGATGCTGCAAATTCTACGTGGACGTGGATGAACCTGGAAGTTAAAATCCGTCTATCCATCCATCCCGTCAGGGTTTCTTTCTGGATTTTTTTTTTAGAAATACCTCACAGGATTTCTCATAAAATTCCTTCCGTATTTTTCATGGAATTGCTTTTTGAATTGTAGCACGCAAATTGCGGCTAAGAGTTTTCCCGTCTTCTGCTTCGTTCCCTGGCTCCGAAAACAGACGGCTTAAGCGCCACCTCCGAAGAGGACCGTCTGTCGAGTTATGTTTGCCCGGCAAGAAACCCAACCTCAGGGCGGGTTTGTTTTTAAGAGACCAAATAGCGATTTAGGGACGATACAGAAAACTCAAAAGTACGGTGGATCGAGATGTCTCACTTATAGAGGTCGCCTTAAGCGATTCTCAGAATATGGTTGATGCTAACCGTCGTTCTACCAACTCACAAAGACACCACTCACGAGTATCATCATTGGAAGAACTCACCAATTCAAATTTCCCTGTTAGCTTCGGACACGTGAGTGGAGAGACTGATTTCCCAGGCAGTCTATCCTGGCGTACAAAAAGACTAACAAAAAACAGGTAGAACGACGCGAACGTGAGAAATCTCGAAGACCAAAAAAACTGTTACATCGGGAAAAGCACTAACATTCTACAAAAACAGCATTTGAAGGTAACAAAAACTAACGAAACATTTATTCAAATTTGATAACCTAGGTTTATTAACGCATGTTCCTTTCCATGCTATCTCGCTTTTCCTTCTTCCTAGCTTTCCCTACGTGTGTGCGGTCTAAATTTGTTCCTAATCTGGTTCAATCGACGTTTATCGAAAACGATTCTGCATCCGAGCTCGGTTAGTGTGTGTGGAGTTTAACACATGCGCATGATTAATTAGATTGGGCTTTTGTTCTACTCACGGTACCTTTCAGCTACTCATCAATGCCGTCGACAAAACAGAAGCGACGGCGTGGCGGTCGACGGACGGCTTGACAAAGCAGAATGTTATTCTTAGCGCATCCTCGCTGGTGGTATTGCGACGATTGCACCAGATGCGCGGCGGTTCGGAAAGTGCGCCTTTCTCGCTGCCGGTCGCTAAACGGACCGGACCACCGGCGCAGTTGCTTCTCGGTGTCGATGACGATGGGGGTCGTCGATGGCTTGGTCGGTGTGGTGGCTACTATATGAACGCTAAAGGAAAAACGTGGTATTCGGCCGCCTCCGGTGGGTGAATGTTCCGGTCACCGGAAAAGTTGCTTGATGGCGGATCTGACGATGGGGGTCGTCGGTGGCTTGGTCGGTATGGTGGCTACCACATAAACGCCGAAGAAAAAACGTGGTTTCGGCCGCTCTGTCGGAACGGTTGTTCCCTTCCGGCTTTCCCCTCAAACCGGGACTTTTGACGCTGCGACGTGGGGTCGAGAGCGCGTTTAGCGAAAAAGGTGCGGTGTGCCGAGCTTTCGGCCGTGGATCGCAGGATCGAAATCCTGAATAAAAAGCCGTCGAACGGCTGTTCGACACGTTTAACAAAAAGTTTACTCCACACAACAAAAAATATCAATTACCTTTTTCTATTCACTAACACGCACACACAATCTACTTGACCGCACTTAACCTTTTGGCTTAGGTTATTGAACTGGCTAACTGGCTAACGGAAAGGAACGAAAAGTAACATTTAATTCAATCTAAAAGACTTCTCACATTTTACTATATTACATACTTAATTAAACACACCGCGACACAAGAACTTAGAACACGCACTCCCGCCTCTTCCACGGTCCAGGTCAAAATGGACGAGTAGAAGTTCTGTAGGTCCTCAGATAAGGTCGGATCCCAAGACTTCGTGGCCGGAAATACGTAAAATTACCGAAGTAATTTTACGATCTTTTCAAACGACAATTCTCATCAACCACGAATGAGAACCGAATAAATTGCTATCTCTTTCACTTTCATACCCATCTGAATGATCTGTATCGCTCCATCTATTTTTAAATACCCGATCCAATTTTATCGAGAGAGTTCGGGCTTGAACATTGAACCTCGAGATTGTTCGGGTTTCGTGGTGTAGTGGATAGAACGGCAGGAATTTTATTTACATGTATTAGACTTGTGAAGGCGACTTGCATGCAAGTTGTATGCGGTTTTGAAGTGCATGTCATTTCGAATGGTGACATTGAATATCGCAAAACATTTATAGTGAACTTTGGAATTTAGTACATTTGACACTGAAAACATTAAATTTGAATGAAAAATAAATCAACACGGATAATAAATTAACATTGAAGAACATGAAAAATATTTAATTTAATATACAATTTATGTACATTTTATATACATTTTATATAATTTATTGAATAAATCTTAAAATAATATTTACCAAAAAGTGACCATGCTACAGAATTTTTCACGGATAGGTAAACTACCGGATTCGTTCCAGTACTTTTTCCAGAATTCCTAGAATTTCGACCGATTTCTCCTGGATTTTTTCACGAGGATGCCACAGATTTGTTTTTTTTTTTTATCCCAAATTCTCTATAAGAATTGCTATCAGGATAAACCGTAGAGGTTGCCGCAGAATTTCTCCTAGAATTTCTCTCGGGATTCCACATGGAGATTTTACGCGATTCCTTCTGCTGTTCTTCTTTGGACTTTCCCAGCAGATCTTCCCAGAATTTCTCTCAGAGTTTCTACATTCTACAGGAGTTATTCCTTCGATTTCTACTGGAGTTCCTCCTAGTATTTCTTATGGAGTTTTCACGAAATTTTCTGCAGGAGTTCCTCCCGAGATTTCTTCCAAAGTTTTTCCTGTAATACCTTCAAGAAATTTCTGTAAGCTTTCTTCTAGAGTTCCTTCCTGGTTTTATGCAAGAGCTAGTTTATTTCCTAAAGGCTCTCGCAGGGTATATTTTGAAGTTTTTACCTGAGATTTCCCTTGGAGTTTCTCCTGGAACTTCTCTCAAAAGATTCCTTCCGATTTTGGTCCTGAGATGTATCTAAGAGTTTTTTCTGAATTTACCCTGGACTTTCTCTTAAGATTTTTTCCGGAGTGACTGGAATTTTTGCAGGAGCTATTGCTGATATTTCTCATTGATTTCATCCCATGAATTCTTTCAGAGTCATGCTGTTCCTCGTAGTTGTACCGGATTTCTTGCAGTGGAAATTGTTCCAAGATTCTGGATACTCCTTTAGGAATTTCTTTAACCCTAAAAGGGATACCTTCATGGCCTCAGTTTCGTCACCTCACTGAGTGTGTTCCATCAAAGATGAGCTTTGAAAGGCGCCTGGGGCCCTAGGGTTAATAATAACTCCCAGAGTTCTTGCAGGGATTTTTCCGCGGGGTTTCCTCAAAATGTCTCCTGGGATAACTAGCGAAATTCCTTATAAGAAATTCTTTCGCAAATTATTCCCTAGACTGCATCAGGAGTCATCATCAGAAATTCCTACGGGAATTCTACCCAGGATTTTTTCATTGTGTCGTCATGGGATTCTTTCAGGATTTTGTTTGAAAGTGAATCTGCATTGCTATTCGACTAACGATTGCTATACCGATACTCAAGCTGTGGCGGCTAATTTGCTACGTGGAAAGGATGTAATTTGTACATCACTTTTACGACGCTACTGATGTGAAGGGAATAAGAGATGTGATATCACAAGAATGTTTTTGCTGTGGCACTCACTGTTTTATATCCCTTTCGTGACGAACCAGCACAATTGTGCTATACAGCGGTAACAGTTTTGCAAATTGTCTTCTTCTACTTAGACTTTGTTTTATGTGATGTTAACTGTTTCAATAGTTCAGCCATTACTTATACTTGTTTGTGTGTAAACAAACTTTTGTTAACATGGCCTGTGAAATTTACCACAACAAGGTAAACGAAAAGTGGACAAAACCCGTATAACATGAAAAAGTATTATCTGTCGCATATTTTTTATTTCCGATTTATCCAGGTAGTCAAAGCTAGAAATCGTAAGACAAAGAGTAGTTCTTTCAAATGAGGAAAAATAATGGTTGCTTTTTTTGGAAAATCTAAGAGGTCTGGAGAGCCAAAGTTGAGCAATTTGTATAGAAAATTCACTGTTTTGCGCTCCGTCCCGAAAGGGATATAGGGGTTTCTCTCGGAGTCTCCGAGTCGGAGATACTTTCAGGGGTTCTTCAAGGATTCCTAAAGGGATTCCTTTTGAAATTTTTCCCAGGATTATTTTATGAATTTTTTTTCGGATTGATTGATTTGTCTTTATTAGAGAGACTTTCAGCCCTTGGCTGGTTCGTCTCTTTTTTTTTCGGAATTCTTTCAGGTATTCCTCTTGATATTTATTTAGAAATTTCTTCAGAGATTTCTTCATTGATTCCCTACGAATTTGTTTCAGTAAGTTCTCCCGAGATTATTTAAGGGAATTCTTCTGAGATGCTTTCAATGATTTCTCCAGGATTATTTGTGTTTGCCATAATTTGAATCCCTCCTGAATTCTTTCAGGGATTTCTTCAAAAATTCCGTCCGAAAATTGCCCCGAGATTCCTAGTGAGGCTCCTTACGAGACTTCTCCTGAAATTTCTCCCGGGATTCCTCCTACTAGGATTTCTTTCGGGATTCATCCTGATACTGGATTATTCCAGATAATATTCCCGGGGTTCCTGCGAGGACTTTTGCTGGTTGGTGGGGCATACCCGAGCAAACGCGGATAACAAAGTGATATCACTTTAATAATAAACCATGTTATCGGTGTTATCATGTTGTTATTTTTGTTATCATCTTTGCCAGTTGATGATAACCAGATGGTAACAAATTTGGTTATCGATAATTTTGGTCTATCGCGATAACACAAAAATACTAAATGATAACAAAATATGTTATCAGTTTCCAAACGCATATTTCAAAGCTTTTCCAAAACTGAGAGTCTGATGAACCTCGAATCTAAAAACAGATTCCGCTTTCTACCTTCCATGCGTCTGTAGTACGAAAGCGTAGCCTTCAAAGACTCTCCCTCTCACTGTGTCCCGTTGGTATAGGGGCTAATCGGTTGCGACTGGCAATCACTCGATCTAGGTTCGAGACCCGCTGACCGCAATAGTTGCCAACATGGATTGAAAATTATAAGATTTTTTTTTCAATTGCTGACGATGTCGGTAAAGTAGATTTTTACTATTTTGGTCGATAAAATAACTCTGAATGATAACAGACTGATAACAAAAGCAGTTATCAATCACCTGTATATTTTTATGTTGATAACTAAATGTAATTTAAAGTTAATAATCAATAATTAGTTATTAAATCATATCCATTCGTGAACTTAACGTCAAATCCACCATTTTCCAAACATGTAACATTATAAGATGTATGGCTTGAGTTACGGAATTGAATAAATAATAATAATAATAATAATAATATTAATGTTAAACAAAATATTGTATAACACAATTAGTTATCAACTTGAACTCAATGATAACTTACCTTCTTATCATTATGGTATTCGAGGAGTAAATTTGAGTTATCATTTTTGTTATGTTGGCTCTTAATTCAACCTAAATGATAACATATCCAATTATAAAACGAATGATAATCAGGTAACAGAACTTGTTATCATTTTGTTATCCGCTTTTGCTATAGGGGGTTGTGGCGTGGTGGAGAAAAATATTTGACAATGTAATAAGCCATGTATCAAGTATGAGAAAATGAGCTATCAGGGACAGGAAAATGTCAAGAATAATTTTAAAAATGCAATCTCCCTTACGGAAAGATCATGAGCCAGCCGGAAATCCAACCCAGACACTCTTTTTTTCAATGAAAAAGAGAACCGATTCTACCGTAAGATAATCATCCAGCCAATACAAAGCTCTAGCTTTTATCGATTAGTTATAGAAATGCAAAGAACAACATTAAACAATTACCACCACCGCCAGTCAACAAAACAAGCTAAACGATGTACGAAATGATGTTTTCATTCTTCATAAAAAGTGAAACTCTCGCAAGTCAGCAGGCATGCGGTGACGCAAAGAAACAACAATAAAGAAAGAACTTCGTGAATCAACAGAGGATGGCCATTAACAAGTAGTAGTTTATTCGTTGGGCCTTCCACACGGTAGATATTATCATCTTCCGACCCCGTTTGTTTCCGCCACGGCAGCAGCAGCAGCAGCAGTGACGTGAAATCGAAACGAAATCGTACCATTTATCGACAAAACAACGACCTTGAACCCTATGGAATATAATAGGTTCGTCCGTTGTCCCGACGGGTTTGGCCCATGCCTACCGCAATCCGACCTGGATTGGGGGTTGCGTTGGTTATAGGTTGGTCGACCTCGTTGCTCGTTTGCATGTATGGTGTCGTATTTCGGTTTCAATTTTCGGCATTGCCGAGAAAAAATCTATCTTCGATGACGTGTTAAATCTCAAAAGCTTTACAGAACAGCCGTTTTTGTCCATGATTTTCCATAGCTTTGTACAGTCGATACTGGCGTTGAAGTTGATGAACGGGTTTGTATTCGGATCATTTCTGGAGGATTTGCCATACGGTTGATTTGCCGTAGTCCGTAGTCGACTGGCCGTCGATGAAGCCAGCTTGATAACTTCTCACGAAGTCATTAATTTTAGGTGCCAGGCGACGGACTTTCTAGGCAGCATTCAAAATGGTGATCGCTTTGAAGTTCTCACATTCCAAATTGTCGCCTTTTTTGTGGCTCGGACAGATTATCGCTTCTTTCCACTCCTCCGGTAGCTGTTCGGTTTCTCAGATCCTGACTACCAACCGGTCTGCACCGGTGGCCAACTTTTCCGGGCCCATCTTGATGAGTTCAGCTGCGATACCATCCTTTCCAGCTACTTTGTTGGTTTTGAGCTGGTGAATGGCATCCTAAACTTCCCTCAGCGCAGGAGTCTGTCCACTGTTGTACTGTCGTAGTCGTTTCCTTCGTTGCCGTGGTTTTCCGTGCATACGTTCTTTCTCTCTGGCAAGCTCAGCTGCTCATAGAAGTGCTGCTTCCACCTTTCGATACCCTCACATCCGCCAATCAAGCGACTCGTATGCGTTGAGTTTCTGTTATGGCCTTTCCATAAACTACGTAGACTCTTAGCGGGGGACGGGGGGGGGGGGGGGGTCTGGCCAAAGTCTACGCTCCATACAAAATTCGAAAATTTTGTATGAGCAAATGTCTACGGAGGGGGAGGGGGGGGGGTCTGAGAAGAATAGACAAACAGATAATGACTCAGCTCCTCAGCGGTAGACTAGGTATAGTTGTATAAACAATCTCAGCCTTAGCCTTACGTTACCCGCCACCTTCAATAATACCACAGGCCGCCCAAGCCTAGACGTTGCGGTTTCTTCCAAACCGCCTACCTAATTGTTTAGCACTTTGTTCTGCATAATTCAATTATGGCAATTTTCCATCAAAGGTCGGTGACAACAATAGAGCACTGAATATAAAAATAACATTCAACATAGAGCAAGAAAATTCCATAGTCATCCTCGGCGTAGCGTGTGCTTCTTGCGCGTTCGTCAGAAGCTGAGAGTTTGTCCACAAAACGCAGGAAGCCCTACAGGATTCCAATTTCTACTGCATGTTGGAATATTGCGTAAAGTCGAGATGCGTTACTGGAGGTTTGTCAACGGAGGTGATTGCTCTTGTACTTGCGATAAAAAAATCCTTGCAATCACGAGCATTCTACGTTCAAACCCCATTGCAATTTACATTGCGATAGCAGGGGAAAGAATGTTGACGTGTAATACGGAAGATTTGCGCTTTTCATTGCGCTCAACGCTACACATGGTACAATTAAGGATGAAACGCGATGACGTTATTTCACACGTATAGTGATTGCTTGGGTAAATCACATTTTCGTACTGTGCTAGCTTTATCTTCTTCCTCAGCACACGTCTCTACAGGGACGCCTGCGTCTCGGATTAGAGTTCTGTGAGCACTTTCACTTAGCTTAGCCTAGATTGAATACACAGTACACATAGGGCTTGTATCTAATTCCCGTCTATCTAAGCACCGACCAATAATGATCCAATTTATTCTTGAACCTCGCCTAACGCCAATTTGGTCAATTTGGTTTCAATTACTAATTTATATACTCAGGGAAGTAAACTATCGAAATTCATCAAAATACCTTATGAAATCTAGCTATAACTGTAAAGAATAGATGTAATTTATCATGCTTATTATGACTAATTACATAAGATAAACTTTTGAAAAGAGCAGAAAAATCTTAAAATGATGCAGACTGGAATCGATCCATGAACATCGAGATCACTGAGCTCTTGCCCAACCCACACGGCTATCGACGCTTGTGAATATCGTGTTGCTGAATGTGTATAAAAGCCAAACTGTGAGTCGATTTCGCGTCATAAAGCAGCCTTATGAAATTCATTCTGATCGTAATGAATTGCCATTTCATAAGTTAGACCTTATGGTAAACTTAGGTTTATTTGGCTGAGTGTAAATTAGTTTCCATATCGTGTAAAAAATATTTTAAAAGAACTACAATTTCTTAAAAATAATTAGATTGAATAATTCGGCACCAACATTTCAAAAGGGCGTAACTGCTTTTGCAACCAATGCCTTCTCACAGAGCTGTGGGTCGTATTTCATTCATCTCACGCAATTCACATCCATTAATCGAAAGAGGAGGATTTTATCTTTCTATTTGTGCTAGTGGATTGCTCGAGAGGGATGGGATACGCTCCACAGCTTTGTGAGAAGGCATTGGTTGTAAATGCAGTTACGCCCTTTTGAAATGTTGGTGCCGAATTGTCCCTCGAATTCTGTTTCCGTCTAATCCACGTCTATTTTAGGCACACTTTCTACGTGACACTATGGTATAGATGATAAAAGAAATATGATGTTACCTCAGGCGTTTATTCGAAAAGTCGGTCAAATTCTTCATGTGTTCAGTACTATTAAGGCGAAACTGGAAGCATTTTCTCATTTTTTCGGTTTTTGATTTTTTATTAAATACAGGGCTGTTACAGATGGCGCGGATTTTGCGTTTTTCGCGGTTTTTGCGTTTCGCGCGGATTTCGCGCGTTTTTGCGAATTTCGGCGCGGATTTTGCGGAAATGGTTTTTAAATGCACTTACATCAAATATTTAGACAAGTAGCTCAACGAAACCAGAAAAAGAACGTACCAAGGTGTACCGAAAGGCTATATGTTCACTCCAAAAATGAAATTTTGAAAGAGCCCCCGGAGGGGCAAGTTTCATATACCAATCGACTCAGCTCGACGAGTTGAGATGATGCCTGTGTGTGTATGTGTGTGTGTGTGTGTGTGTATGTATGTGTGTGTGTATGTATGTGTGTGTGTATGTGTACAAAAAAGGTCACCTCACTTTTAGATAGTAAATATCAACCGATTTTAACGATCAATGCCTCATTCGACGCAGAATCTGGTTCCATTGTTTCCTATTGAAAATGGTTCGGATCGGTCCAGCCGTTCCGGAGTTATGGCCATTTAGGTGTTCCGGATCGGTACCCCTGGAAGGGGCCAGACATGAACCATGTCTGAACCGGTAGTTGTCCGGAACTGGTTCGGGGGGTCTCGACGGATGTGGCCAAATATAAAAGAGTACCAAACCCATGCATGCGATACAACAAATAACGGCTTTTCTGATAACCTGATGACTGGTTATCAAAGAAATATGTTAGGACCACATTAGGGACAGCCGGTAGTGCCGTAACCAGTTCCGGGTGTCCCTCCTAAAGCGGCTAAATATATGCGACAGAGCAAAGCTAGGATTTTTTGATAACCTCATGAACGTTAGCAAGCAAACAGGTTCAGACCGGTGAAAAAAATGTTTTACGCATATGGTCAAATCTCAACCGTTCGGTAGTAATTGAACTTTACATGTTTTTGAGTTTGCTTGTCTCAAACTGGCTATAACCTGAAAATGATCAAACTTATCGCATTTGAAAGATTATTCAATTTGCTACCAAAAAAAATCTTGGAATCTATTTGTTTAGTTAGATAACTAGAGCTTAAAAGCTCGAAAGTAGTGTTTTGCCTTTCTCGTACAGTTAGTGTACTAAAAAACTATATGTTCACTCAAAAAACGATTTTTCGAAAAAAAGGCTCGGAGTATCAAGTTGCATATGCCAATCAACTCAGTTCAACGATTTAAGATTATGTCTGTATGTGTGTATGTATGTATGTATGTATGTATGTATGTATGTATGTATGTGCGTAAAATAAGTTCACTCACTTTTAAGGCACTTCCCATTGGCCGATTTTTCGGGTTATATCTTGAATCTAACTGGAATTGTTTGCTATTAAAAATGGTCCAGATCGGCCAAGGCGTTCCAAAGTTATGGCCATTTCAGTGATCCGGACCAGCACCGGTAGAACTGGCTAAAACTGGACTAGCCCCATCATGCGATACATCAAACTGCGGCGATTTTTGTAACCTTTAGCATGGTTGACGAGTTTTGTGCGGAAATCAACACTGGAGACCAGAAGCTCTACGATGTCGGCCCAAAATTCAAGATGGCAGCCAAATGTTCAAGGTGGCTGCTCAAAATTTAATATGGCGGCTGTTTAATAGAGATTTAGGCTCAAAGCATGCTATATGGGAATATTTGATATGTGGTAGATGTCTGGACTCCTAAAATGGCGACTTGAATATCCAAGATGGGGGTCTGAAATCCAAGATGGTGGCTTCAAATTCAAGATGGCGTCTGTTTAAAGAAGTTTAAGGCTCTAAAACCATGCAATATTTGGTATGGGAAAGATGTCCGAAGTCAAAAAATGGCGACCCGAATGTACAAGATGGCGATCTAAAATCCAAGATTTCTCTAACGGTTGTTTAATGAAGTTTTAGGCTCTAAAACCATGCAATATTGGTATATTTGCTATGGGGAAGACTTCCAGAGTCCAAAGTAGCGATCAGGATATCCAAGATGGCGATCTAAAACTTAAGATGGTGGCTCCGAATTCAAAATCGCGGCTCTTTAATGGAGTTTTAGGGCCTAAAACAATACATTTTTGGTATATTTGGTATGGGAATAATTTCTGGATTCAAAAAATGGCGACTTGAATATCCAAGATGTTGGTCCAAATTCAAGATAGCGTCTTTTTCTTAAGAGTTCGAGGCTCAAACATTAAAAGCCAGATAAACGATATGATTTCTGGTATTATGAAATGGATTTCTGTTAATTGTATGAAAGAGCGATATACATCAACATTTCGCTTGAGTTTTATTGAAATGGAGTTTCGAAGGCACGAGAAAGGCGCCATCACCGCTAGGTGGATTAATTAGGGTTTTTAAAGTAGTGTTATGGAATGTTGTGCTTAATTAAAAATCGCGGCTCTTTAATGGAGTTTTAGGGCCTAAAACAATACATTTTTGGTATATTTGGTATGGGAATAATTTCTGGATTCAAAAAATGGCGACTTGAATATCCAAGATGTTGGTCCAAATTCAAGATAGCGTCTTTTTCTTAAGAGTTCGAGGCTCAAACATTAAAAGCCAGATAAACGATATGATTTCTGGTATTATGAAATGGATTTCTGTTAATTGTATGAAAGAGCGATATACATCAACATTTCGCTTGAGTTTTATTGAAATGGAGTTTCGAAGGCACGAGAAAGGCGCCATCACCGCTAGGTGGATTAATTAGGGTTTTTAAAGTAGTGTTATGGAATGTTGTGCTTAATTAAAATCAATGTTAATAGTCCCTAGTTTGGAGTGTTAAAGTTACACTAAATTATACGCATTTGTTAAACTGAGAAGATCCTCTTTTGAATTTCTTAGTCAAACTATTGAAGTTATTTCTGTCTTAACCCCGAAATCAATTTTTGGCTAAAATTTTGAATAGAACGGCAAGATTTCTGAAATAGTTGTTTCTTGGTGATTCTGAAATCTTTTTTATGGAATTTGCAAAGAGATGTCTACCGGAAGTTTTAGAGAAACATTTGGTTGATTTTTGTAGTCAAATTTAATAAAATCTTGTAAAGAAAATCATTGGTTTGGTAGGCTATGTGTGTCGTAAGAAATCAAAATAAAAAAGATGCAACTAAGATGTCCTGGAGCTTTTAATGATTGCATTCTTAGATAATTCTATGGAAAAAAAACTTTAAAAACTCTGGATAAAATATTATTCATTAGAAATTTCTAGCGATTTTTTTTAAACATGCATGAATTTCTTGATTCATTATGAATGAGTTTCAGAATGACGGAATTGACAAATTTCCTGAATCAGTTATTACTACTTGTAAACAATTTGTTTTGCTAAAACTATGATTTTCGATCAGAGCACCCGTTGTGAGGGGCACAGTGATTAAAGGGTTTCTTGGTAGATTTTTTTATGCAAAATACTTGAAAAAAATGTTGAAGCTTTTGAAATCTTTAGAATAAGAACATTTTGCTGAAATATCCATCCAATCCTAATTTCCAAGGGTGTGGTGTGACCAGAAACTCTTATCATAAATGATCCAATGAATTTATACTTTTTCAAGAATCTCTTGCTTAATGTTCAGAACATTTTTTAAATATCGCCCTAAGGAACAATATTTAGTGGTGATTCAATCAAAAATTCACTAGTATTACTCCGTTTGTTTCTGCAAAAAGTAATCCTTGAATTTTTCAAAAAGTTTCTGAAAATTCTCAAATGATCTTTTGGGATTTCAGGATTTCTTCCATAAGGTTAATTATAAATTATTTCAAAAGTTTTGCAAAATGCTGCCGTTTTCTCGTAAAATAGTAAGCACTGATTGATAAGCAATCGAAAAATTATTGATCCGAAACATATTATTGCAATTACAAAAAAAGTCTTGTTTGAAGTAGAAGTGGTTATACAAATTCATGGATTAGTAATTTAAAATCAATTTATTCATTGATCAATTGATTTTCTCTTAAAAATTTTGGGTTATAGTAAGTTTGAGTCATCAAAGCCATATGTTTTGTACTGGCGCGGATTTCATGACCTCGGCGCGGATTTCAAATGGCTTGGCGCGGATTTTGCGGTTTTCAAATCGACACTTTTGTAACAGCCCTGTAAATAACGAAGCAATATTTTCAGAATCGTATGAGATAAAGGTATCTTCTGAATTTTTTTGAGGTGGAAAATGTTTTTCCATTTTGGCAGAAACCATTTTTTTGTGAAATTTTGTTCAAAAATGGTTTCTGCAAAAACGAAAAACATTTTCCACTACAAAAAAATTCAGAAGATATTTTGATCCATACTCTACATGTGCACGAAAACCGATTTTGAAAATATTGCTTCGTTATTTAATAAAAAATCAAAAACCAAAAAGTGAAGAAATGCTTCTAGTTTCGCCTTAAGCAGAAAGCTTTCAAATTCAGTTATATGTAGCTTTAGAATAATGACCAAAATATTACTGTTTATAAACTAGGATAGGAAGTGACAACAAAAATTCGCCTGTCTTGTTATTTTTTCGTTCGATTTCGATTACATGCATATTTCGATTTAAATTTACATGCATATTTCACACCGTAAATCATTAATTGCATCTGGAAAAGCATAACTTGCAAGTAAAATTGATTTCAAACGAAAGGTTCTCTCATTTATAGTGAAATATATCCCCAATTGATTTTGCACCAAATCAATGGTATTCATCAATTTTTAGACATAGGAGCAACTTTAGGATGATTTGCATACCGACATTTTTAAGTCGATAAAATTTGGGCAGAAAAATACAATGATTTTGAATATTGGTATCACATGTTAAACCTACAAACTAGCAACACTGCCAAACCAATAACAAAGCGATCTGATCGCAGCAAACGGATATCAATTTCGACCAATCAGCGACTGCCCAGCAAACCAGAAGTCATATAAGGATGTTAATCTAAAGTTATATTAATGGGCACATATAGTTAGAATTGTATAAGGTGCAATAACAGATTAGGTTAAATTGTATACGAAGTCCACAATTTCATCTGATTTCATTTGGCTGTATAAGTAATACCAATTTTGCGTCAACAATTATACAACTTCATGTTGACATTCTTCAACAACTTCAAATGCACTTGTTTCGATTTCATTGTAATCTTAAATGTGAGATTACATTTGAGGTCATATTTGTAAAAATAAAATTATACGGTGAGGGTATGTAGTTGGAGAGCCAGTGGTTGATGAAAATTAAAGGTTTTTAAGAATATTTCAATAGGCGCATCTTTTAACTCAAATAAGTGAAGGTGCAGGTGCGTTTTATTACATTGACCTACCTAAATCTCCTACTAGCAGCTTCAAAGGCAGCTATATGCAAGTACCAGTCCAGCCGTATAGCGAATGAGCAGCTGCTCTGTTCAAGGCAGAAGTTTCTATCGTTCCTCGAACGGTTCATACATTTAGCTGCCGCTGTAAAGCCTCACCTCAGCATAATTAATGAATTTCACTAAACCACCAAAATATGTCACACTTTGCTTCCATTTTCACCAACATTTTTGTTAAAATCCACACTTTTGATCATGACACTGACACTACTTGTTGCTATTTTATTGTTTGTGAAAAATAAATCATATAAAGGGTCAAACTAAATTATATGTGAAATTATATAATTCGCCGGATGAATTCATCTTGAATTGTATATGTCTAAATGATTCTGTCAATTTATACGTATATGACCTCCAAAACGTGCATTTTAAACAATTCTTTTCGAACGCAGCAATTTCCACATAACTGAGTTGCGACAGTGTAATGCGTTTGAGTGCACAATTTTATCACCCAATACTGGGACTTGTGGCCATTCATATCAGTCTTCGAATTCTTAATATTTGCCTAAATTTTACGTTCTACAACAGTCAGTTATTGACACAGTGGTAGGGTATCTGATTAATGAGCTGCAGGTCGGAAAATCTAGGTTTGTAATGTTCCTTTTTTATATTTGAACATGTAAACATGAAATCATATATATTGCCAAGCAAAGTTATAAAAGCAAGTTATATAATACGCCAAATGAATTCGTCTGAAGTTGTATAACTTAAAGTGGTTTTTTCGAAATGTACGTATATGGCCTCCAAATTTGTGCGAATAGAGCATATTTGGTGCATCTTATACAATGTGTTTTGGACGGATAAGAGTTCACTCAGCACAGTTGTAACAGAATTATGTGAATCAATTTGTTGGCTGGGTGGTCTCCGTTTGACAGCAAATTGGTCTCAAATCGGCTGACTACGTGACGCATCCTGTCCTAGGATAGGATGCGTCACGTAGTCAGCCAATTTGAGACCAATTTCCTGTCAAACGGAGACCAGACGCTGATTGGTAGGAATTTATATCCGTTTGCTGCGATCAGATCGCTTTGTTGTTGGTTTGGCCATGTTGCTAGTTTGTAGGTTTGACATTTGATATCAATATTAAAAATCTTTATATTTTATTATTCAGGCTTCATCGTTTCAAATATGTCAGCATTCAAATGTAAATCAACCGAAGGTTACTCCCATGCCTGAATATTGATAGAAATCATTGATTTGGTCCGAAATGAATTGAATTATGATATATTTCACTATAAATGAAAGAAAAATAAAAATAGTGCTTTGCGATGCGAAATATGCATCAAAATTTCAATAGTTAAATTCAAATTGTTTGAAAGATTTGGAATAAAGAAAAGTGGCAGCAATGGGTTTTCATCGTTGGCAAAATCAAACGGAAAAACAATAAGGCAGGTGAATTTCTGTTGTCACATCCTATCCTAGATCCTATCCTAGTTTATGAATATGTTTGCTCACCAAATCATAGCACGATCACAGTGCAACAAAGAAATCTTTTCTCTGTGGTTGTGAAATACGATGTTTTGTATGCAGAAAATCCACGCCTACATTTGCCTGCATCTTCCTGAGGACAAAGACAACTGTTTATTTACAATTTATCAACGGGAAAAAGCATTTTATCTAAATATTTTCGCTGCATTCTGGAGCAGTAATCCACAGAGCTTTTGCGGGGTGTAAAATAATGGTAGCGAAGTGAAAATTGAACGATGATGAAGAACAATTCGGCTAGCTGCTGCTTTGGTCCGGTTTTCTTCGGCATATGCAAAACGAGAAAAATGGTGAAGTCGTATGTAAAATGAAATTGAAACTATTGGGACTGGTTATTGATAGTCTACATATTTTTGCTGCCATCTGATGCGTCATCGACAAAGGTAAGTTGGACTATCTGTTATGATTCGATTGGCTACTTTCCATCTGATATGACGGGAATAAGCGCATGAGCATAGGTGATTGTACACTTCGAAGTTGCTACTTCGTGATTGACCAGAGCCAGCGGAATTGCACAGAGAACCTACAGAACAAGCTTGGGATTAACACAAACTTCACAATGTACACGTTCCGAAAGCTCAAACTTTGTTGGGTCAACAACGGTGCCGGCCATGTCCTTACGGTCAACCGGGGAAGGGAAGGAATGTTAGTTTGACAACCATTGCTACTAGAGGTTGTATATACTACTGTGCCCTCCACAGTTGTCACGGGAAGAAGTTTTTGTTAGTAAGGAGGGATGGATAGTTACATAGATCAGGTTTCACTTTGATAAGCGATGTGATCCATGCATCTGTGAGCATAAAAAACACATACAAACAATTGCGTCACATATCGGGAGAGGTATATGGAACGTTTTTCCATTTGGTGGCGTTGTCAGCTGAATCCAGTCCAAAAGGTACCCATTTCCACTCTAGGACATCGGTTGCTGCAAATCAAATCCACGCTCCACGAATCCATAGCACTCGGCGGTTGATAGCATAGGTGTATGCATTCACAGGATTCCAACAATTCCAGCCGAGGCATCGATAAAACTTTTAGCGAAGCCGCCTTGGTTTTCACGTTGATCAATGTCATGTGAATTCCACTCTCGACTTCAAGTCGGTATTAACCCAGGCTTCTGCAGAATCACTGACATCAACAAGAATATGAACCTCCAGACGGTCAAAGTTCGTAGGGAACGGAGAGCTGAAATAGGGATCTGCATTGTATCCAGTTGCGGAAAGTAGACAATCCATTTTCGCCAATGCAATGGCGATGAAAAGTTGTTCGTTGACATCCTGCATCAATATCTTGTCGTGGACTAGGAAGAATACAACAAATCCTAGGGGTCAAAAAAGCTCATGATCACCTTCGGGACCTTGCGTTTCGTAGGAACTGTCTTTGAGAACTACTTTCAATTCTTCACGCATCGCAAAGGTATACGCAAAGACTTTATCTGTTGGAATCCATTTCACTTACGAGTACTTAATTCGGTGGTAGCCTCGTCTCCACCTGCAAGAACGAACTCGTTCAACGAAACTGTTTCGGTCTCCCCAGTTCGCCGCAATACATCGCTCTTGTTGGACAAAAAGTGGCGGATTTCATATCCAGCCTTGGAGTGGCCAAATTTTAAAGTCGTGAACTACCTATACTGTCCAGATAGTCGACCACGTAGTGATGCTCCTTAATAGCTCCCGCTGCTCTAGGGAGCCGGCCTTCTGCTCTTGGGTAGTGTAGCGCGTATTGTTTAACGTCGTTGATGTTCTTGACGAACTGAGCATACGATGGGGAGCTGGTAGAGCCGAACTTTGTCACTCCAATAGCACAGACCTAAACAGGATCGCCGGCGCACGTTGTGACGGTCAACGATCATGATTTGAACGTTCCCATCAGCCTCTTACA
This sequence comes from Aedes albopictus, assembly GCF_035046485.1. Lineage (NCBI taxonomy): Eukaryota > Metazoa > Arthropoda > Insecta > Diptera > Culicidae > Aedes > Aedes albopictus. The sequence goes on from NC_085137.1 coordinate 158,631,950, forward strand.
ACTTTATTTGGAGAAACATCTCAATGATATCTCCAGTTACTGCCACCGGGAACAGTCGGAAACCGCTGAGCAGTAACTGCCCAATCCATTCTCATGGGCCCGGAAGTTTCTCGAACAGCTGTATCAGCTTGCATCAGCTTCGGATTGGAAAGTTTTTGTTCCTGCTCATTTGCCTGAAGAAGTTCGGCCGAATTTTGAAAAGCCAAGCCGAATTCCATGATCGATTCCTGACGGTCATTTCTGGGTCCCGGAGTTCTACGTATTTTCTCATGTAACGACCAGATCAACAGCTCCGAAGTGTACTTGTAGCTAAGTAAATATCCCTGGCGGCTCGCTTTGGGAGAGCTTAGTTCCCTGTAAAGTTCTGGCTCCATCGCCGATATTGATAAGCGTTGAGTATCATTCTGAAACGACAGGTGGATGATGATATTCGGTTTAGGCTTGGGGATTCGAAGAACTTGTGGTTTGACCGAGGGGGATACGAAGATTTCAGCTTGCTTCAAAAAGTCGTACACAAGTTTCATGTATAAACTGATCATAGAAGTCGACATATCTATCATAAATATCGCCTTCCATAGAGCCCACCCTCGCGAGCAAGTCCGCTTTCGCATTACCCGAAATCGAGCAATGCGAAGAGGAAGGAATCCAAGCCAAGTTGTTAATATTCTTTCATCTATTTTTTTCTCAAACAGATTAAAAACCCAACCAATGCCACCTACTTCACAAACCGGGCTCTCTGCCACATCAAGATGAAACGATGGGAATCATCCTGCACGGACTGTCGGCGGGCACTGGATATGGACCCGAACCTGGTCAAGGGACACTTCTTCCTCGGGCTCAGCCTAATGGAGCTGGAATCGTACGACGAAGCCATCAAGCATCTGATGCGGGCACACGACCTAGCGCGAGAACAGAAACTCAACTTTGGCGATGATATCGCGTCGCAGCTCCGGCTGGCGCGCAAAAAGCGCTGGAACATTCAGGAAGAGAAACGGATCTGTCAGGAGATCGAGCTGCAGTCCTATCTTAATCGGTAAGTTTTGTGTTGTCTGTACATAATTAAACACTCAAAGTTGACTCGAGCTTAGGAATTGCACAATCCCTCAGGTATTCCTCCAGCAATTCCCTCTGGAATTCCTGCATGGATTATCAAAAACTCCCACTAATATTCCTTCTGGGGATTCCTTTCCAACTTTCTTCGGGAAATCCCTCGAGAAAATCCCTCCGGGGATTCCTGAGGAAATCCCTCCGGGGATCCCTGAGGAAATCCCTCCGGGGATCCCTGAGATAATCCCTCCGGGGATTCCTGAGGAAATCCCTCCGCGGATTCCTGAGGAAATCCCTCCGGGGATCCCTGAGGAAATCCCTCCGGGGATCCCTGAGATAATCCCTCCGGGGATTCCTGAGGAAATCCCTCCGCGGATTCCTGAGGAAATCCCTCCGCGGATTCCTGAGGAAATCCCTCCGCGGATTCCTGAGGAAATCCCTACGGGGATTCCTGAGAAAATCCCTCCGGGGATTCCTGAGGAAATCCCTCCAGGGATTTCTGAGGAAATCTCTCCAGGGATTCCTGAGCAAATCCCTCCAGGGATTCCTGAGGAAATCCCTCCGCGGATTCCTGAGGAAATCCCTCCGGGGATTCCTGAGAAAATCCCTCCGGGGATTCCTGAGGAAATCCCTCCAGGGATTTCTGAGGAAATCCCTCCAGGTATTCCTGAGCAAATCCCTCCAGGGATTCCTGAGCAAACCCCTCCAAGGATTCCTGAGCAAATCCCTCCAGGGATTCCTGAGGAAATCCCTCCAGGGATTCCTGAGGAAATCCCTCCAGGGATTCCTGAGGAAATCCCTCCAGGGATTCCTGAGGAAATCCCTCCAGGGATTCCTGAGGAAATCCCTCCAGGGATTTCTGAGGAAATCCCTCCAGGGATTCCTGAGGAAATCCCTCCAGGGATTCCTGAGGAAATCCCTCCAGGGATTCCTGAGGAAATCCCTCCAGGGATTCCTGAGGAAATCCCTCCAGGGATTCCTGAGGAAATCTCTCCAGGGATTCCTGAGGAAATCCCTCCAGGGATTCCTGAGGAAATCTCTCCAGGGATTCCTGAGGAAATCCCTCCAGGGATTCCTGAGGAAATCCCTCCAGGGATTCCTGAGGAAATCCCTCCAGGGATTCCTGAGGAAATCCCTCCAGGGATTCCTGAGGAAATCCCTCCAGGGATTCCTGAGGAAATCCCTCCAGGGATTCCTGAGGAAATCCCTCCAGGGATTCCTGAGGAAATCCCTCCAGGGATTCCTGAGGAAATCCCTCCAGGGATTCCTGAGGAAATCCCTCCAGGGATTCCTGAGGAAATCCCTCCAGGGATTCCTGAGAAAATCCCTCCAGGGATTCCTGAGGAAATCCCTCCAGGGATTCCTGAGGAAATCCCTCCAGGGATTCCTGAGGAAATCCCTCCAGGGATTCCTGAGGAAATCCCTCCAGGGATTCCTGAGGAAATCCCTCCAGGGATTCCTGAGGAAATCCCTCCAGGGATTCCTGAGGAAATCCCTCCAGGGATTCCTGAGGAAATCCCTCCAGGGATTCCTGAGGAAATCCCTCCAGGGATTCCTGAGGAAATCCCTCCAGGGATTCCTGAGGAAATCCCTCCAGGGATTCCTGAGGAAATCCCTCCAGGGATTCCTGAGGAAATCCCTCCAGGGATTCCTGAGGAAATCCCTCCAGGGATTCCTGAGGAAATCCCTCCAGGGATTCCTGAGGAAATCCCTCCAGGGATTCCTGAGGAAATCCCTCCAGGGATTCCTGAGGAAATCCCTCCAGGTATTCCTGAGGAAATCCCTCCAGGGATTCCTGAGGAAATCCCTCCAGGGATTCCTGAGGAAATCCCTCCAGGGATTCCTGAGGAAATCCCTCTAGGGATTCCTGAGGAAATCCCTCCAGGGATTCCTGAGGAAATCCCTCCAGGAATTCCTGAGGAAATCCCTCCAGGGATTCCTGAGGAAATCCCTCCAGGGATTCCTGAGGAAACCCCTCCAGGGATTCCTGAGGAAATCCCTCCAGGGATTCCTGAGGAAATCCCTCCAGGGATTCCTGAGGAAATCCCTCCAGGGATTCCTGAGGAAATCCCTCCTGGGATTCCATGAAGTTTTTTCTTAATTTAATTGATGACGAAATGTGGTAACAAATTATATTTTCTACTCATTGCAGACTCATCAACGAGGATATGGAAAGCCGACTGGCTAAGCTTCAACTAGATGATACTCTAAATGAGGACGCCCTTAGAGACAAATCGATGGAGATTGAACGTGAATGTGAAAATCACACCACCGAACTGAATAACATTTTTGCAAAAGTCGATGATAGACGGAGGGTAACTTTTTCCAGTTGGAATAAAATGAGCAAACTTATTTTAATTCTTCCACGTTTTCAGAAACGAGAAGTACCTGACTACTTGTGCGGCAAGATAAGTTTCGAACTGCTGGTAGATCCCGTCATCACCCCGTCCGGCATGACGTACGAACGCAAGGACATCGAGGAGCACCTACAGCGAGTTGGCCACTTCGATCCGGTGACCCGGGTCAAGCTGACGCAGGATCAACTCATAGCCAACTATTCCATGAAGGAGGTGGTCGATGCCTTCCTGGCGGAGAACGAATGGGCCCTAGATTACTAAGATTGTCGAAACACGGCATCCTACCAAGCTGCTCCTACAAATAGGTACACCTAGCTCCTAGCGAACCGTCGTCGTCAGTGAAATCCGAAAGCCAATTACCAGGTATGTTGGAACTTTTTCTTGATTGTGTGCCCCTGTTCCTCGGCGTGGGAATTGAACACTACAAAACGTGATTTATGCAATTAACTTCGACTTTGGCTTCGATAAATAAATGTTACATATACCTTATACCGTTGGAGTTTGATCAATCCATTATCAGCTGTGAGCCTTGTTACTCCACGAAATTGTTCTTTTTTACTCAAAACAGCCAAACTTATCAAATACCTAGATGTGAACCTGTGACTTATACGTTTCCGTGTATAAATGTTTGGTACGCTCAAAGCAAAATATCGCCATTCAATATATCAGCAGCTGAGCAAATGTATTTTGTTTATTTGTTAGAAAAAAAAATTGTTAAATATTTCGACAAGTAAACTCCTTATTTTTCGATTTTCTATGTCTTAATCACTTGATTGGCAAGTTGACATATTTAAACAAATTCACTTGGTGATTCTCTAGTTTTAAGTTGTGTAAATTGATATCTACCTTTTAAGAAATTAGCGAATAAATTATGTTCATTTCGAGTAATGCGAGAAGCTTTTTTAATCCGAACATTTCCTGTATGGGTGTTGGTTAAGTTGTAGAAGTATTCCGTTCTACCATGTTCATGGTAGAAATTTGTTTCGTATTCCACTACGTAGGGTGGGGCGGGGCAAGATGGGTCGCATAAGGATGGATCACCATAACTTTGTAAATACAAATCGTATTGGTTTGTATTCGTCCGCTACTCTTTAATACACTAGTTGGCTATGCTAAAAGTCGATAAACAGTTCATTAAATACAAAATATGATGTTAAACGAGCAGTTTTGAAAAGTGATCGATTTTGCACCGTGAAAAAAGTGCGGGGCAAGATGGGTCACCTTTTAAGTAATTCACATTTTCTCAACGAAAAACGTCAAAATATAAGATTTGTTCCGCATTCATATACGCTCCATATCCATACTGAGTAAACAAGAGCTACTTGTAAACATTTTATAGATTTATTTGGAAAATAAAAAACTTTACGATTTGAGTGGTTCTAAGGCGACTTGAAAGTCGATGTTTTCACTAAAAAATTATCATAATTTTATGTTATAATTTTGAGTGTTCATTCCGCTTGATTGAAGTCATTTATGAGATAGTCTTGTAAAAAATAATAAATAACTTTTGAATGCTCCAAAAATACGCTCAAAATTGAAGGTGACCCATCTTGCCCCGCGGCCGTTTATATGGAGATTATATGGAATGTATCGCATAAGAAAAATGACTAAAAACCATTTTATTTTTTATTTCCAATGAGAGTGAATAATTTTTCAATCAATGTCCCAAACTTTTGTATATTCATGCTGGTCATCTAGCTAAATTACTAATATAAACAAAACATGAGTAATGCGCCCAAAAATGGCACTGACCCATCTTGCCCCGCGACCCATCTTGCCCCGCCCCACCCTACATTTCTGACCGTGAGGAAGCAGTTTCGGGTTATAAACTATAAGTTCCCAACTCAAGTGTGAGTCTCCAACAGTACATACATGTATTTGCTCTACATCACATTAGGATAACACATAATAAGCAGTACTTACCTTACCGATCAGGCTGAGGCCGGGGTGGCCTCAGCTGTACATAGTAGCCGCCTCCATTCCACTCGGTCCATGGCTGTTTGTCTCCAGTTCCGCACTCTGCGTAGGGTCCGCAGATCGTCCTCCGCTTGGTCGACCCACCTAGCTCGCTGCGCTCCACGTCTTCTTATACCGGTCGGATGGCTCTCGAGAACCATTTTAGTCGGGTTGCTATCCAAAATCCTGATGACGTGACCCGCCCACCGTAGCCTTCCGATTTTCACGGTATGGACGATGGTTGGTTCTCTCAGCAGCTGATGCAGCTCGTGGTTCATTCGCCTTCTCCAAGTCCCGTCCATCTGCACTCCGCCGTAGATGGTGCGCACCACCTTCCGTTCGAAAACTCCAAGGGCGCGGCGCGTTGGTCCTCTGCACGTAGGGTCCATGTTTCGTGCCCTGCCCATACAGGACTACCGGTCTAATCAGCGTTTTGTAGATGGTTAAATTCGTGTTACGGCGAACTTTATTCGATCGTAGAGTTCTACGGAGTCCAAAGTAAGCTCGTTTACCTGCCACAATGCGTCTCTGAATTTCTCTGCTGGTGTCGTTGTCGGCGGTCACCAGTGAGCCCAAGAACACGAATTCTTCAACCGCCTCGATTTCATCACCGTCGATATAAATTCGGGTGGCGGGCGCGGTGATTCCTCCCTGGAGCCCTTTGCAATCATATACTTTGTCTTCGACGCATTAATGACTAATCCGATTTGCCTGGCTTCACTCTTTAGTCGGATGTACGTTTCCGCCATCGTCTCAAATTTACAAACAATAATATCAATATCATCAGCGAAACCAAGCTGCTGAACGGACTTCGTGAAAATCGTTCCACTCGTGTTTATCTCCGCTCTCCTAATTACACCCTCTAAAGCAATGTTGAACAGCAAGCACGAAAGACCATCACCTTGCCGTAACCCTCTGCGAGATTCGAAGGGACTCGAGATTGTCCCTGATACTCGAACTACGCACATCACTCGATCCATCGTCGCCTTGATCAATCGTATCAGTTTATCCGGAAATCCGTATTCGTGCATAATCTGCCATAGCTGTTCTCGATCGATTGTATCATACGCCGATTTGAAATCGATGAACAAGTGATGTGTGGGCACGTTGTGTTCGCGGCATTCTGTAACAGCTGGCGGATAGCGAACATCTGGTCCGTTGTAGCACGTTCACCCATGAATCCAGCCTGATATTGTCCCACGAACTCTCTTGCAATCGGTGATAGACGGCGGCATAAAATTTGAGAGAGTATCTTGTAGGCAGCGCTCAGTAGTGTGATCTCGCGGTAGTTCCCGCTATCCAACTTGTCGCCCTTTTTATAGATGGGACACACGATACCTTTCATCCATTCCTCCGGTAATACTTCCTCCTCCCAAATCTTGGTAATGACCCAGTGTAGTGCTCTCACCAGTGCTTCTCCACCGTATTTTAGAAGCTCGCTTGGTAGTTGATCTGCTCCAGCGGCTTTGTTGTTTTTCAACCGGCCAACCTCCTTCTCAATCTCTTGAAGGTCAGGGCCGGAAGTCTTAAGTCCTGTGCACATACTCCGAGATCTGTTACCACGCCACCTTCGGTACTTGCAACGTCGTCATTGAGGTGCTCATCGTAATGCTGCCGCCACCTCTCAACCACCTCACGCTCGCTCGTGAGAATATTCCCGTGATTATCTCGGCACATGTCGGCTTGTGGCACAAAGCCTCTGCGCGAGCGGTTCAGCTTCTCGTAGAACTTTCGTTTGTCCTTAGCGCGTTACAGCTCTTCCATCGCTTCGCGATCTCGTTCTTCCTGCTGGCGCTTCTTCATCCGGAAGACTGAGTTCTGCCTGTTTCGCGCCTGTCTGTAACGTGCCTCATTCGCTCTCGTACGGTGTTGCAGCACTATCGCCCATGCTGCATTCTTCTCGTTTTTAGACTGTTTACATTCGCCTTCGTACCAGTCGTTTCTGTGATTCGGAGTCGGAGCCGAGGTATTAACTATGGCGGATCGGATGTCCTTCCAGCCATCTGGAATGTTGGTGCGCCATGCTGCTCTTCTGTTGGTAGTGCCACTGCTAACTGCTGCGCGTAGTCTCGAGCCACGTCCACGTTATGCAGCCGCTCGGTGTTGAGCTGCGGCGTTCGACTTCGACGCGTCGTAATAACCGTCGAAAGTTTTGAGCGCATGCATACAGCGACTGGATGATCTCCAGGGCTAGCGCCGGGGGGTATGGGTATCTTTGCGGGGGGAAGAACTACACGGGAGGCTGCAAAGTTTACGCATCGCCGACCGTAACCATTCGATACGACATGCAGACTGTTTCGCCCGATTACCGGTCTGTACATTTCCTCTCTTCCTACCTGCGCCTTCATGTCGCCGACAACGATATTAACGTCACGCGGCAAGCAACCATCGTATGTTTGCTCTGACTGCGCGTAGAACGCTTTTTTTCTCGTCATCAGGTCTCCCTTCGTGTAAGCAGTGCACGTTGATCATGTTGTAGTTGACCCTTAACTTCCTTAATATGTGGCGTACGCGTAGTATTATGGACGTAGTGAAGATATTAGCCTAAACAAATTAACGAGGGTTCTTCCGATGAAGTTGAGGGATCGGCATTACCGATTTCCATGCACACGTCCGTTTTCGACACTGTATTCGTGAAAGTAATGCGAACGCATGAACTGGAACTATAGTGGTTCGTTAATCAATACAGTATAGTTTCCAATGATTGATTTCTTCCAATTCTATCGATGGAGGAGTTTCTGACTTCAATTATTCAGGAAACGAACGTAATATATGTTTACCCTTTTACTGTTTATTACATTTTCAATTCATCCATAGTTTTTTTTACAGAGATGTGTAGTTTAAAACAAAATAGAGAATAAACGGAAAACAGAACATATTAAAAAAGTGAAAACACCATTGTATTTTTCCATCATTATTGTTTCGTAGAGTTTGTAGGTTTTGAATATTCACAATTACTTTTTGCTTGCATTTACAACAGTTTTCTTTGTAAATCAAAATAAGTGATCGTTATATTAGTTGTTCAGTTGATTTTGCTTCATTGATTCGAAATCCTTTCGAAAATAATCCGAATTTTACCTGTCTTTCTAACATTTAGAAATATTTTGCTTCTGAATCATGGATATAACTTCTGCCAATGCGTCCAATTTCGCAGAAATAAAAAAAAAAGGAAAATATAATCGTGTTTGTGTAACCTGTTCAATGTTGCCCATATTCATGGCCGTGTATGTGTATTGCCGATTCTATTGATCCATTCACCACGTCCAGCTGTCTCAGTTTTCAGTTTTTCAATCTGTTTCTGCTGTTGATTTTAATGATGTCTATTCCCCCCATCAACGGTTACGAATTATCCGTTTTTTTATGTTGTTGTTGTTCAATTATCCTTCCCTTTCCTCTAACGCCCAATCGATTGGTATTATTCCAGTCCAGTCTGGAACTACTGATGACCATGGGCCGAAATGTTGATCTTGTGTACTAACCGTCGACCCCAGTAGGCTTCCAGATCGAACGGGGTGAAACCGGCGAGCCGAGGCTCAGGTACACTCTTGTAGAATACTGGGGGATTTTGGCTTTTGTCTTGCGTGATCTGCGAAAAGAAAAAGGAAACGGAATCAATGATTGATCTGCTTCAAGAGTATACTCTTACGTTATATTTCTCAAAAACATAGTTATAATCTATTATAATGACTGACTGAGTTGAATACTCGCAGTATCTTAATATAGTGTTGTTAGAAAAGAAGGATAAGACGTCTGGAACTTATAAAGTGCTCGATAAACTTTGGAGGATCTATCGGCGTTTTATAAAGGGCATATAAAACATTGGTAAACAATGATTTCGCTCGTCGTACTGAGCCCACGTCTTTGTTTACGTGTACGATTTAAATTATAGGACGCATTCCCGTAAAAAAGCCTAAGACCCCTTTTGTATCTGGTTCGTTTATTTAACGTTGAACAATTTGTCATTGAAATCATCGTCATCATCAAACATTTGATAATAATAATATCTCATTATGTAGTATCATTGGAATCCACACTTAGAACCGAACCTGGAAATGGGTTTCCATCATTAAATCCAAAGTTTCACGAGGAGTTTTGGGTAAAAGCTCCATCGTCGCGCTTCAGGTTTCCCAATTCATTTGAATGATCTTTTGCAAGCGTTTTCTGTATAGTCTTGCAACTACAGGAGTGCTGTTTATGTTTTCACATGTCAACATCCAAGATTTTCTTTTAGATTTTTGTATTTCGTTGTTGTATTCAGTCAGGGCTTTCCTGTACTGAGTCCATTCTCCCGTTTGTTTCGCTCTATTGAACATTTTCCTTGAAAATTTTCTAAGGCAATCCAGTTTAAAGTTCCACCATGGCACGTCTTTAGTAGAAGACGATTGCATGGTGGGACAACTGTTGTTGAAGGAATTGATGATACTTTCATTTACTCTTTGAGAAAATGATTCTAACTGTTGGGTTTCCCATTGTAAATGAATGTGTATTCAACAATGCTACATATTGATCCCAGTTTGTCTTTCTGGGATTTCTAAATGCGGTTCTAGAATAATCTCCACCACTCCAATTGAAGATTATGTGTTTATGATCAGATAGAGAAATCTCATCTGACACGTGCCAGTTTGTGATCTTGTTAAAGATTGTAGCATTGCACAGTGTTAGATCCAAGACCTCTTGTCTGATTACATTTGAGAAAGTATGTTTACCACCATCATTGCAAATGTCTATATTGTTGGAAGACAGATAACTCTAATAGTGACTCACCTCGACTGTTAATATCCGTACTACCCCAAACCGTGTGATGCGCATTGGCGTCACAGCCAACGATAAACGATTTTTTTTTTCTTTACAGAATTGAACAAATGATGCGATCTCATGAGGAGATACCTCAGGAACATCACCAGGAAAGTAAGATGAAGCCACAGCGATCTCAGTTTTACCCCTAGTGGTTGGTACCTCTACCATGACCGCAACAATGTCCTTTCTGATAAACTCTGTAATAGGATAGCATTTTTACGTTTTGCGTACTAAGACAGCGGTTCTGGGAGAATCTTGTTGTTCATTATAAAATAGTTTACTATTTTGTGTCAGAACTCTTAGAATCTTTCGTTTATTGGACTATGGCGCTTGAATAAGCGCCACTTCCAGTCCTTCTTTTTTAAACCTTCGACTCAACACAGCAGAAGCACCTTTTGCGTGATGAAGGTTTACTTGTACTAACTTAATTCCTGTCATGAAAAATTGCATTTACCCACTGTTAAATGCCAATCTAATGAAAATGAATTTCTCGGAGTGTATTCAAATTTAAAAATAGCTTTAGCTGCACATAACGGTAAATCGCCTCACGACCCGCTAAATAGAAAGTTCTTTCGGCCTTGATTTCCAGTCTCTATTGTATAGCATTGTATTGTATTGTATTTTATTTACAGGCCTATACTGCCCCCACTCGCATAACAGTCCCATCTTTACTGGGATTCCTATTTATATGGGACAGTTATGCGAGTGGGGGCAGTATATGTTTTGATAATTGTATTATATACATAAGAACTAATACTAACACATCGTGCCCTATAAATACGATACCCCAACTTCGAAATAAAGGTCAGTCTTGCTAAAACTACCACCCGAGTAGAACGAACGTATCTAGTGAAAGTCCGAAAACCTCAGTGAACGCGTGTGAACCCCCCCTCAGTGTCTGCTGCCGTTGTTCCAGTCCACCTTGACCATCGAAGGCCGGTCCGCGAATCTCCGCCGAGTGAATTCGGGGCCGGTAAAAAGTTACTGTGCGTTTAACACCCACGTTAAGCTTCGGAATTGAGACGTAAGAAAAGTGGCCGATTATCCCGGAGGCAAATAAGGTACACTGCGCCATTGCTTTAACACAGTCTAACACAGTAAGGGCAAAATACTGTGGAGGGTGCCCTGGTACTGCACAGGCTCCGTTAACGGTTAAGTTTTTATTGGACCCCCCTAACCATTTATTCTTAGGCACGGTACGCTTGACACCATGAATTAGGGGGTCGCTTGTTCGGTAGACTTTTACCACCGGATCAGGCAATCCGTAGTGATATTCTTTGCCAGTTGAGGGAACTGGCTTGCTACCGCCACTACACGGCTATCTAGGTTGATCGGGAATAGAAATTAATATTGATGATCAACTTCTTTAGAGCCCGAACAGCCGTGTTCGAAAGGGGATTCTAAAACATTCCCCAGAAAACCAATCCCCAGAATTCTATTTCCCAGAATGTATCATTCTTCAGAATGTATCTGTTTGTGCAAAGAAGTATATGTGTGAGTGTGTGTCTCTACCCCATGATGTATATTATTTAAGACAAATAAATCAGTTGACTTGTGTCCAATGCAATGGAAAGACGATACCGTGTTCCGCCTAATTAATATCCTATCACGATGCGTCATTTATCCGCCCTTGCGCGAACATCTGGTGCCGTGACGAGCCGTTTATAAAAGAACCTGGTTAAAAAGATGAATCAACCAAAAAAATAGGAATTACAACGAACCAAACCATATGGAGTAACGGACAGCACAATAGGAGACGTTGTATCACTTCCCGCTGCAAATAGTGTGGCCTCATAGGTAGCTATTCGGCAGAGCATTGTTCGTGTTTAGCTCGCACAAAATTCAGCAGCAGTGGGCTCGAGAATTTGGCTAGACAGAGATGCTCAGTTTCGTGGACAGATGGATACCGCCGCGCTCTCCAGTTACTCCTGTGTCATAATCAGCGTTGTGCGGCGGAACAATAGATGATATATTTTTTTATTAATTAGCAGTACTTTAAGATTTGAATTGTTCGTAATTTCGATCTTATGTTAGACTTGACCATATTTGAAAACTGTTCGTTTTGGGGGGGAGTATGTTTGTGCAAAGAAGTATATGTGTGAGTGTGTGTCTCTACCCCATGATGTATATTATTTAAGACAAATAAATCAGTTGACTTGTGTCCATTGCAATGGAAAGACGATACCGTGTTCCGCCTAATTAATATCCTATCACGATGCGTCATTTATCCGCCCTTGCGCGAACAGTATCATTTCCCAGAAATCCATTCCCCAGAATGCACCATTCTCCAGAAATTCATTCCCCAGAATGTACCGTTCCCCAGAAAAACTTAATATACTCTGCTAAAAAGTATAATTCGATACACAAACAGTACAATGATGATCATAATGGTATGTTATAGGCAAGGATTTGTACCTTATAGTGTTTTTACGCGCAAACATCTATTTCTTGTACGGTATTTTAACAAATTAAGTGATGTATACATACATATCCATAAAAATAATCTACAATGGTTCAAACGTTCAATTACCATTGTATACAATTGCATGTTGATCTTTGAACCTATCTTGAAAGTTCACAAACTGTCATCATTCCAGTTGCTATCAAATGTTTTGTTCTAGACAGATTTGCAAAATTGTGCAGCACGTGTTTCGCGATGAATAACGTTTTAATTGTGATCCGCAAAATTTACAGAGAAAACGCATTTTCTACTGATGTTTTTCAGTGTACAAGATGTTTATAGACCAGTTTATTTATGGCCGGGTTTTTAAAAAAGATTATTCTGTCAAAAACTTTGAGTTACTCGGAAATACTCAACTGACCACGTTTTTCTACGTAAATGGTTGGAGGGATCCATCTCAATGGCTGTTCCTAATTATTCGCTTCAAAGCAGAGTTGATGTACACGTGCTGTAGTCCCATGTACGGGAGCCGCATGGCAAGCGAGCTCCCAGGAGCTCTGTACATTTTGAGACTGAAAGTTGTGCGCCTCATTTTTCTTAAGATGTGTCTCATGAGCTTCGTCTCATGCGCTGATTAAATTAGAAAATTTCACGACAAAAACTTCCTAAACGAACGAGAATTGAAACCTTAACCTTTGCATTGAGAGTCCCTAGTCGTATCGTATAGACCAACCAAACACTTGAGTTGTGTACGGAAAAAAGTAATTGAGGTTCTTCGTTACCAAGAAGTTGTTTTTCACCTTAGATACCAACAGCTCACGCAGCGCATGAGACGAGCTCCCCGGGAGCTAGGTGCCTAGCTCGCACCCACCAGATTTTCGTGAGCCTCCTAGCAGCGCAGCACACTGCGATTTTGAAGAGCTGGGAGACAATTTGGCAGGAGGCTCGTTGTCACATTTATGTACACATGAGCAATTGGAAACTCTGCTTCAAAGGCCCTTCATTCATGCGGTATGAGAAGGATTTTTATCATTATTCCAATACTATGGAATATAAAAACTGAACATATAAGCAGTTTTAATGCCAACAATTCTTATAACAACTCAAAAATAATGTTAATGAAAAAGAAAAAAGTATCATTGTTTTCCTTTCGGCATTTAAAAACCCAACAATGTTCCTCTATTCTATTTTTCATAGAATTAAGGAAATTAGTAAAATAAATTATTGAAATTATGACTGCCTACATTTTTAACATAGATTTTCCCTTCTTTTCTACATAGGCTGTTCTTTCGAATTGCACTTTTCAGGAAATCATGGGCATTATTACAACCACCGGTGTTAAATTGCTATACCCAACTAACATTTATTGTGAATGTAAACGTCAACAAAGCGTCCTCAATACGGCTTGATGCTGAGTTAATGTGTTGTACATATGGACGGAAGCTTCTATGCAAGCCCTATACCAATGAATCTGGCGAACTTAATCAGCATGTATATGCTGTGCGAGAAGCTTCTATGCCACTAAGTCAAAGCTCTTTTCTCGGCTCCTATGTAACCACTAACAGAATAACATCTTGAGAAGGCGCTTTTTCAGCCTTTTCGCAGTTGTTAAATAATAGTTATACGGCATCCCCAAATTAAACGTTTAAATATAATTAGGTTATGGATACCGTGACGCAATACATGTGGAACTGGAATTATCACTTTTAAAATTGAATAATTAAAGTACTTGCTGCTATTTGGAATCGAACTCCCGATCTCCGTATCCACTGGTCCCGATGATGTCCTCGCTGCCACACTGCTATACATAGATATTATAGAAAATAGCCCGTTTTGTTTTACTCCAGACAAGGCTTCATAATTGTGCCACAAGAAACCTTACCCAACTTCATCTTGCTGCAAAAGCTTGTGAAACGTCAAACGCACTAATGTTTACATTGAACAAGCTGTGTGATTGCGCCAACAGATTCTTCTTCACAGCTTCTAGCTGAAAGAGTGTTCTTTAAACGGCTACGAAGCGCTGCTGTTTTGTGTTTTGGCAACATTACAAAACGTACTGTAAAAAAGCAGCTGTTGTAGTGGCTGGGACTCTTACTCGATTTGCACATCTTCCGGAAAATCTTCCGGCATTGAATTAAAGTGCAATAAAAGCAACCCAAATAATTTCACAGCACAGAGATGGATAGCTGTAAAGAATTTGTGTAGTAGCTATATATCCCGCTTAAAGTTTGTTTTGACAATAATGTTTACATCCGACAAGCCATGTTGGTAAACCAACGTAATGAAATCGCATAACGGCCTTTAAAGCGCTGCTGGTTTGGGGATTTGTCAGTATAACGAATTGTACTGTATAGTAGCAGCTGTTTTGTTAGTGGGGACTCCTATTCGATGTGTTCAAGTTTTCACATCTTCCGGGAAATCTCCCGGAGTTGGAATAGAGTGGAGTAAAGGCAGCAAGCAATGGATTTCTGAAAACCGAGTTTGGTAGCTGGATGGTGCTTGTTTTGCAGTCGTGTATTAGCTTATGCTTTATATTTGACTAGCTTTCCTTTTATTCAGCGTTGACTGCTTCTACTCGATGGTTACACAACAGAAAGCAAATGACTGAAGCTTATAGCGCTGAAATTGTTAGTTGGGAAGGCTGACACAAATTTTGATTTTCTCTTATGTCACCACCCCATCGAAAATTTTGGTCGGAAACCAACATTTTGAGGGGGGACACAAATAAATTATTCGAAAAATTCAAACTTTTTATAGTGGAATTAGAGTCGTCGAAAAAATTTCTTAACAAATCCGATGAGTTTGATGATTTTGCCTAATTGTTTGGGTAATTTTGCATCAAATACGTTTATTATTTATCGTCCTTCCCTTTGACGAGTCAACGAGTAAAGTGACAAAAGAAGAAAATGATATTTGTTCCAGCCTAATATTTATGATAAAATTTCTCAAATTTCTAAACACCTGTGCTTGTAGTGCCGATAAGTACCTAAACATTGTAACTCGAAAGAACAGCTTATGTTGAAAAAAAAGGGATAATCTATGTTGAAAATGTAAGCAGTTGTGATGCCGATAATTTCCTGAAAAGTGCAATTCAAAAGAACGATCCATGCAGCAAAGAAGGAAAAATCTATGTTAAAAATGTAAGCAGTTATAATTCAAATAATAGTATACCAATTGCCTACATTCTAAAATAACTTGTTTTAAAAGAAAGAGCATTGTAGGGCTTTTGAACGCCGATAGGAAAACAATGTCGCCACAGACAAACAGACGTCACACTTCGAACATTTTGCGATTCAAATTCTAGTCTAGGAAACAGGTTCGAACGTTGTACGATGGCACAGGTTGATGTACGATGGCAATTATTAGAGTGTTACGTCTGTTTGTCTGTGATGTCACTTTTTTCCTTCTTCGTTAAAAATATGCTTGAGTCGTTATAAGAATTGTTGGCATTACAACTGCTTATATGTTCATCAACCATTTTCCCATCTTTTGCATAGGCTGTTCCTTCGAGTTGCACCTTTCAGGAAATTATCGGCATAGCAACTGCTTACTTTTTTAACATAGATTTTTCCTTCTTTTTTGCATAGGCTGTTCTTTCGAAATGCACTTTTCAGGAAATTATGGGCGTTACAGTCACCACCGATGTTAAAATTTCTTAAATATTTATTAAATATTTTTTTCAAATTTCAAAACACCTGTGCTTGTGGTGCCGATAATTACCTGAACAGTGTAACTCGAAAGAACAGCCTAGCATAACATAGCATAGCATAGCATGAATACTTGCACAAATCTTGGATGGAGTTGCAAAGTTGAATATTTCCATTGACATTGCTGATGTCGCTACTATCTACAATGTCATAGATTCACTCAGCTCCACACACCTGGCCAAGTCCTTGCAAGCATTTATAAATCCCTTCATCAACTTAGAAAGAGCCCATAACTGAAGCATCTTCCAATAGATGAAAGGATGTTGAAAATAGCGAATTTTCAACTTATATGCAGTTATAAAGTAAATATACTAAAATAGAAGTATTTATAAATAAATAATATTGGAAAGATCTCACCAATTGTTGTGGGGTTTTTGTGGTTCAATGCCGATTATCTAATTGTCTTGATTAATGTTCTTCTCTGTAAAGAACAACACAATACTCAGCAAAGAACAACACAATACTGAACACTAAACACCCTCGCATCTATTGTTTTGATTTTCACTCGAGACAATAGCGAACGCGATCGATTATGCTGCCATACTCACCCCTTACAGGAGCGATGCATGCACAGCAAAGAACAACACAATACTGAATACTAAACACCCGCGCATCTATTGTTTTGATTTTCACTCGAGACAATAGCGAACGCGATCGATTATGCTGCCATACTCACCCCTTACAGGAGCGATGTATGCACAGCAAAGAACAACACAATACTCCAGTGTAACTCGAAAGAACAGCCTATGCAGAAAAGAAGGGAAAATCTACATTGAAAATGTAAGAAGTTTTGATGCCGATCATTTTCTGAAAAGTGCAATTCGAAAGAACAGCCTATGCAGAAAAGAAGGGAAAATGCATGTTGAAAAAGTAAGCAGTTACGATGTCAATAATTATGCTAATAGCCTACTAAATTGTAAAGGCAAATCATGCTTAGGAGTAGGCGGGGCATAATGAGCAGCGTAAGCATTTTACCACCAAATCCAGTAAATTAAGTGCAATCAATGTGTAATGTTAACGTTCAATACTCATTTTAACCTTAACTGACAAAAGCTAATCGTTGAAATTCCGAATAAAGTTATAAATGTTGTAAAATTTTATGTTTTTAAAAAACGTATAAGGCACCATCCATTTATTACGTAACGCTTAAATCGTCATTTTTTGACCCCCCCCCCCCTCCCCCCTCCGTAACGCTTTTTTGTATGAAAATCCTAAAATTTTTGTATCGACCGTAACGCTTGGCTATACCATAGACTTAATACTAAGACATAAATGTCAGGAACAAATTCAGTTCGATTTGTGACGCCAGTTTTTCCCCCATGTTTCCCCCACTAAAATCGCCCAATACTGGTTTTCTTAAAGCGACGCTTTCAATGTCAGTTGGCTCCGCCCGTTTTCATCAAAGCAAGACTGAGTTCGCCAATTTAGTGACCATGACAACGAGAAAGATTGCCCAATGACGCAGTGTCAACTGACAGTTTGATTTTTATACATATTTAGCAACACCATATCTTCAAGCGTTGATAACCGTGTGGGTTAAACAAGAGCTCAGTGATCTCGACGTTTATGGTTCGATTCCAGTCTGCGTAGTTGTACAATCTTTTTGCACGGATCATTTTGATAAGTTGTCTTCTCTTTATGGAATTCATAGACATAGGTAGACAATTTATGATATTTTTTTTTAAATTTTGGATGTACTCCGATAATTTACTTCGGATTTTTTTGGTTAGAAAATGAAATGTCATTCCCCCTGGAACAGGTGGTAGAAACTGTTTCGCTTTGATTCGCATTCTTCTATCAGATGTGAAGTGGTGTAGTGTATAAGATAGAAGATCGTGGCACTCAAGGTCATGGTATCAAATCTGAACCTAGGGTAACTTTTTTTTTAAATCAAAAAATTGTCAATAACGAAATGAAGTAGAATTCCAATAATATTTATTGAAGAGGCTTTGGAAGTTGTTTTCTTAATGATATTCAATCAATATCGAATTGATTGAACAGTAGTAAAAGTGACTTCTCTCGGCAAGGTCATTCCAGTTCCGTCCTCGGTAAGTGAATTAAGACGCCTGATGCCCGAATTCCTCCCAGTAACGCATTATGGTTCCCATTGGCCGTACCGGCCCAAAACAACCAATCCTGAGCTAGCCCAGTGAGGAGATTCGGGCCACATAGTAGGGTAGGAGCAGCCGTGTAGGCCAACGGGAAGATAGAGTATGCAGCAGCAGTGAGTACCGACCATTTGTCTCGCTTACAGGCCAAACAGAGATATCAAACCCACACTCACTCGCCACACTAGAAGTTCAATATGTATATGCAATTAATATTTAGGTTTTCATATGTTGCCGGCCCTGAGACTCAGCTCGATGGGTATGAAGCTACTGAGCTTGTTCAGTAATTGGGAATCACTATGGCCTTGTAAATCTTTCGAGTTACAGTCGTCCAGTCCTTTTGGGACAACGAAAATTTCCTCTCGGACAATATGTGTTTCACGAGAGCTTCCGATGTTATGCCCACCAAATAGACTTGAAAAAAAAAACCGGCGGCAGAAACTTTCCTAAAAAAAACAAAATAAGTTGAACGTTAGTTTTCTTCCCCGGAACCACGGCATAAATATCAATGTTGTACACCGTGCCCGGAACGTTATTTGTAAATAAACAATCGTTTTTACTTGTTGTCATGGTTACTAGATTGGCGGACTCAGTCTTGCTTCGATGAAAATGGGCGGAGCCAACTGACATTGAAAGCGTGGCGTCAGAAACACCAGTATTGGGCGAATTTACTGGGGGAACGACTGGCGTCACAAAAAATTCGCCACCTTCGTATTGATTGTTGGCTATACTCCCCCCCTCCCCCTAGAGCGTTACGTAATTTGTGGACGGCGCCTAAAATCACGAGTTGCGTTTTGGGGGTGGGGCATAATCAACACCCTAGGTGGGGCAGGATGATCAATCCCAGTTTTGTACTCAATCAAATGCTAATTGACTATCCAGCTTTTTACGCTAGTGTGCCATAAACTGTGAATGACATTTCTTGCCGACACTATAAGTTCCATTATGGTTAAATCAAAGTAAGCTTTATGGAAAATTTTCAATATTGACAAAGTGGAACGTCAAGAATTTTCACGCCTCCGGAAACAAGAGAAATTTAATTTCATTTTTTTATGATTTTCAATTCGTTTTTACATTTTTTACTATTCTAGTTTGACAAAAAATGCTGACGATAACTAGCAGGAAGGCAATATGGAATCAGCCGTAAGTTTCAAAATGGCTTTACCATAAATATTTATATACAACTAGGAGAGACTACACCGAACTGTGTTCGAACGAGTCAACACCTATGTCGGCCATCCAGTTGAGCCAGGTTTAGGCTTTTTTTTTTTACTAAACAGGACCTAGAAGGACCGAGATCAAGCGAGATTTGACGGGTTGCATGCTTTGCTTTTGCCCGAAATAACTTCACTTATGGTTTCACTTATACCCGCTCTCGGTGTAGCGCGATCAATCGACTTTGTTAAACGCTAGTTGCTCATAAACATGGCTGATTAATACCAAATAACTCCTCTAATTTACCACCTTGCGTTTTGGAGACATGAGACGTATTTTTTTCTGGTTTTGTAGTCAGGCTTATTCTGCGTGGCGTGTGAGGTGACTAATACAAATCAAACGGGATTGAGCCGACTTTTGTCACCTAGTTCGACGCGACTCATTTTAAGCAGAATAAGCCTGAGTGTATACTTCTCTACATTTAATCAATCACAAATTGAGTCCGATCAAAACACAATTGCAGTTGGAAGTGGAGAGGCAACTGTCGCTTGAGAATTGTATATTTTTGTTCTTGTATAAAGTGCGGCACGAAAGGCAACATAAGTTAAATAATCATTAAAAAAAGTGTAAGCCCGGTAATGTATACTATTCGTTGTGATTTTAATAGTCAGCATCGGTGCTGCGATGAACTTTTGGAAAATCTCATTCCTCAACGCCTTGTACCTAAGCCCTTTTTCAGTTTTGAGGTCCTCGGATGCCTAAAATAGTCTAAAAATTAATTAACAATTTAATTTAATGTGGTACGCAGGAGAGGTTTAAAAAAAACACGGTGGCCTTCAAACAGTGAAAATTTTTGACAGATGAATCAACAAGTCTGAATACCGTGCCTACTAAGATCAAGCTATAAAAGCTGTCGGCAAGAATTGTCAAAAACGAATCACCCCTCGTTGTTTTATAGCCAGCGTAAAAAGCTGGATTCTTGTCAATGATAAACCATACCGGCAACAATCAATGAGAATTTGAAGGGATTACGGGGTTTAACTGTGGAGTTCCAAAGAGTCTACTACTGAGGAATTTTTAAACGGTGATAATATACAGATACTGACATTTCCAAGTTAATAAATTGAAAGTTAATGGCAAAACCTTACTATATGCATCAAAACAAAGAAAACCAAAATAAAAATTCGTTGGTTGAAGATGTTTATCATTTTCATCATTTTTTCACCAGTTGCTCATTTTGCCCCACCCTACTACCAACTCTTTGAAGCATATTTTTTCAACAAAATAATTTAACAATAAGTTGAAAATTGTTACGAATATATTTCATTGGCCCAGGTAATATCAAGAAACTTGATAGATACCCACAAAATTGTTATTTCGATTCCCAAAACCTTATTTTAGGTCACCTGATTCTTATAATATTTTCCCGGTGCATGACCATTTTACGCATTTTGATTAATTTTTCAAGGTAAACGGCTTTATTGACTAATGTTTCGTCATCAATTCATTGGATTTTAGTTAATAAAGCTACAATCAAGCAATTCATTTTGCAAATTTGAAGATTTACAGTGAGAATACAAGGTGCTCATCAGGGATGGCATGTCACGCAGAAATTGTGCCCATTCACGCTCATCTTTCACTGAACTTCTCAGTTTCATTTACCTTACAAAAGAGAAAGAGAAAAAACGCACAATAAAATGTACATAATTTCTCTCACGCAGAGTTTTTGTGCGGGTGATTAGAGTGCTGCGTGAGAGCAATGAGAGCCCGCAAGTCATAATCCCAGTGCGCAATTTCTGTGCGCACGCTGAAAAAAACAGAACTCAGTGCACACGCAGTGTGTTCAAAGGGGTCAATGTTGGTGAACCGAAAGCATGCCAGTGAGTCCAAAATCCGCTAAGGGGTATCAAATCCTGGGATATCAGAGACAAGCAGACGTCTTAAGCTGGTCAAGGACTTACAGTTGATGAATATTTTGGTTCCAAATTCCACCAACAGGTGGTGCTAGCGAGCTAACAAATTTAGTTTTTCATAGATATCATGAAAATTTGCAAAAAATTGCAACTAGCGCCGCCTAGCTGCAGAAACTCGAACCAAATGATAATTATTCTGAAAG
Source organism: Aedes albopictus (assembly GCF_035046485.1). Taxonomy (NCBI): domain Eukaryota; kingdom Metazoa; phylum Arthropoda; class Insecta; order Diptera; family Culicidae; genus Aedes; species Aedes albopictus. Next base: position 158,653,594 of record NC_085137.1, read on the forward strand.
CCCTTGATCTACCAAACAATTTTGCCGAAGACACCATCTTTCTAAAGAATCAGATTGCTGAGATATGTGAAATGTAAAATTTGTACGCTATCTAGCGCCGCCTAGCGGTGAAATCACGCATCATAAGGTCCATATTCTGGAAGCCCTTGACCAGCTGAACAACTTTGCCGAAGAAACCAACTCTCTAAGTAATCAGGATCCTGAGATATATGGGATGAAAATTTTGTCAGTGTTGCATCTGCTTGTCTAAGATATCACATAAATCACAGACAAGTAGATGTGACACTAGCGAATTTTCAATCTCATATATCTCATGATCCTGATTACTTAGAGACTTGGTGTCTTCGGCAAAGTTGTTTGGCTGGTCAAGGACTAACCGATAATAAGACTTAAGATTCAAAATTCCACCGCTAGGTGGCGCTAGAGACCAAACAAATTTTAAATTTCGCATATCTCAGCATCCTCATTTTGTAGAAAGATGGTGTCTTCGGCAGTATTGTTTGGTAGATCAAGGGCTTTCAGAATAATTACCGTTTGGTTCAAGTTTTTTGCAGCTAGGCGGCGCTAGTTGCATTTTTTTGCAAATTTTCCTGATATTTATGAAAAACAAAAATTGTTGGCTCACTAGCGCCGCCTAGCGGTGGAATTTTGAATCTTAAATCTTATTATCGGTTAGTCCTTGACCAGCCAAACAACTTTGCCGAAGACACCAACTTTCTATGTAATCAGGATCATGAGATATATGAGATTGAAATTTCGTTAGCGTCACATCTATTTGTCTGTGATTTATGTGATTTCTTAGACAAGAAAGTACTTTCATACTCCTGTGGTACACACAGTATTGCACTGGAAGCACGACTGAGTGCGCTCTCAACACGATTTTTTGTGTGCACATTTTCTGCGCGCACAAAATGTGCACGCAGAAACTGAAAAAACATGTTTGTTCTAACATTTGTTTGAGCACTCATTTTGAGGGTGCCGCGATGGATGCCAGAGAGTGAGCGGCTGGTTTGTGTGTGAAAAAAGTTGCGGAGTTCACCCTCGCTCTCGTTGAAAGTCGTGTGTAGAGTGTATGTTTTCTCTTCTCACGTTTCGCACTGAGGAGCATGCCATCTCTGGTGCTCATTATGCCCCGCCTACCCCTATTTCCAAAGTTTTTCTTGCCAAATGATAATTTTTGGCAGGATGTTTCTTCCGCTGATTTTTTTCGAATGAATTGTCGATTTTTAGCGATTAATATAAACCATTTTTAAGGCCGTTCGCAATGCTGTTTTATTTTGTATGGCGAGTTTTAAAAATTTTAAAACTCGCCATACAAAATAAAACAGCATTGCGAACGGTCTTAGAAATAAAATAATAGTTTTATTTTCTTTCTGGGAAATGACGCGTTTTAAAAAATAGTTTTCTGGGGAACGGTACATTCTGGGGAATGGTTTTCTGGGGAATGTTATAGAATCCGGAAGGGCATGCTTATATCTTAATAGAGATTTGATTTAAACATAACCTAGATACATGATGTTTGTCGTTTTTATGTTGTATATGGCCGATAGTATGCCTTACTTCTGTTTGAATGCCCTGTCAACCATGCTTGTCAGATGACAAGTGTCACGTTGATGCTCTTCAGGTGTTTTGGAGGTTTTCATCCACGTAATTTATTATTCAGCTATCTATCACGCAGTTGGAAAACAAGTTTGAACATTTTTTTTAATGTTTTTAATTTAAAGTGGTTTGCAAGGTCCCAATATCAACTTTATATTTTTTTTTCGTATGAAGCAGCAATGGAATATTTCACAAAGTTAAAAAAAACCTGATTATAAACAGCTCTGCCGAAGCCTAAGGAACCATATTTCTAGAAACTGAACTTATTTTTATGAACATAAGTTAGGGTGACACCTAAACAAAAAATAAATAAAATTCAAGGACGTTTTATAAACCGATTTTTTGCAAACAAAATCTTGAAACTTTGTTTCGAGCAACTTTTAGATCAGTCAAAAAGCAACAGACTGTAAAGTTCGACATATGTATTGCCTTTACTTCTAAAGTTACTCATGGATTCCGTTTGAAAATGGCTTATTTTTGACACTTCCCAAGATGATCTAAGTGATTTTTTTAAATCTTTTAGTTCCAATAAAAGATGTTTTCTCATTTTTTATTATTGAGATATTAAAACTATTTTTTTTTTGTTCAAGTGTCTAATTAAGTTTGAAAATAGGATATTTTTTTTTTGTTAAACGAAAATTTTTATTGGCTTGTTTGGAAGTGATAATCGAGAAAACTTGAAACTGATTAGCGTAGATTATTGTGAAGGTTTACCTACTAATTACCATAATCCATGCAAAACAAAGAGATTCTAACAGCGACTACCAGCACGTGACAGTATACCATTACTCTAAGTACCGACAAGGTAATGTAATGAGCAAACACTTCTAAGCCTAACTAAACTGAACGTTCAGGCTTCAGGGAGTGAGAGAGTCGTGAAACGCAGAGGGCATCCCACCATCCCGCAGCACTGACACCACTCAACAGAGCCAATGATACTCGAATGGAAAAAAAAAGTGAAAGCCGATTACATCGTTCGGTTGGTCATTGTGATGCCAGCAAATCCTACACAGGGAAGGGATGGTCCAGGATGGACAATTTGACAAGCTTTTAAAGCACAAATTTGGAACTTACCGTATTCCATGCCTCATGAATGTATCGTATCAGCTCATCATGCTGAGAATGCTGGAATTGACTTGGCGAATGCTGTTGCTGTTGTTGTTGCTGCTGCTGCTGCTGTTGCTGGTGATGTTGATGTGGACTGGACTGCTGCTGATGGTATGAATGTGATTGATAGCTATCGCGAGGTGGCATTCCACCAGGCCGTCGGGACATTCCCGGGGACGACATCATCGGTCCCTGTCGGCTGTAACAACGGAAAAATGAGGCAATTAGCAATTATTGGAAAATCATAACACTACCCAAAAAAAAACATCCTCAGCCCTGCGTATGCCGAGGAAAAACAATCGAATCACAAATACCACAGAAAGCCCCTCCCCCGTTATGGGCTTACACATATGCGGAAGAGAAACACTGCGCCTAGAGGTGCTTGGATTCCGTACGTGGAAAAGAAAAAAAAATCACAAACCACTTACCCAATGCTTCGTTCCATATTTTCCTCCTCGGGGAGCACGAAGAAAATGCACAAAACAGGAAATTTGATCCTCGGGCGGAATGTGCCCCGGTGTCTGACTATGCCTTAGGGTTTTCCACTCGAAACGGGTCAAATCGACCGACAAAATGCCTCCTTTAGTCCGATGGAAAACAGCAAAAAATATCAAAAATAAAAGCCCTTTCCACACTCGCACTAGAAAACACTGTGCTGCTGGCTGCCACTTTTGCTTGGAGGATTGGTGGTGGTGGCTTTTCTCCTTTGTTTTGACAGCAAAATCGAAAACCCTCTCCTTGCTGCGCTCTGTTCGCTCTCTCTCGCTTGCCTTCGTCGTCGTCGTTGCTACTGACTGGCAGGCAGCTCGTCGCGGTATCAGTCCAGCAGCGTACCAGCAGAGTGGGTGGGGGTGCTGGATCTTTTTACACCAACGGATCAAACGGCCATGCAGAGGACATGGACATGGAACACGCACAAACCCAGGTCACCACCAGCAACACACCAGCATGAGTTTATTGGCCAGTGTGTGGAAAATGTTTTGTTACTGTGGGAGACGAGTGCGCGGGAAGCGGGAAAGCGAATGAAAACACAGTTGGTGAGGCGGGAGAGGAGAGAGAGTTTGGATACTCAGCTGTCAAAAAACCGTTAAAGCAGGTGCAAAAACAGCCGTCCGTTAATGAAATATGACGTTTAAGGGAACTGTCAAAAATCCCATGAAGCACAAAGTTATACACACACTGAAAAATATTTAAACCCAGCGAATAAGTTTTAAAAACTCAAATTTGACTAAAGAGCTTTTAGTTTTTACTCAGCATTGGGTTGTTTTCTCCCTCTCCCCACACGAATGTTGTCAAAAACGAAGAGAGATGCACCGACACATCCGTGCGGCTCCGTGGAAGAAGCCAAATTTGGAGATAGGACCTATTAAAATGTTTGGCCTGAAACTCGGAACACTCAAGCCTTCAGTATACGCTTTGCCAAATGAGCAAATATTTGACCAAATTTGACAAATTTATTTGTCATGCGTGTACTGACCAAATAAATTTGCATTAACATTGTTGTGCAAATATTTGCCGAACTTTGTCATGGCGAATATTTGCATATATAAAGGTCCCATTAGCAGTGAAGAGAATTGTCAGACAAAAAAGGCGCAAAACAAGCAACAAAGAAGGGGCAACGATTACTCTTTATCCCTACTGGTAACTGATAATGACATGATCTAGAAAATTTTTGTTGCAGACAAAACGGAAGCTGAATTTGTTGCGTACTTTTCAACTCGTGAATAATCAATTAATACTAACCCAAAGTCGAAACTGTTTGATGATAGATCTTCAGCAGAGTTACAGTGTTTACCGACTCGAAGTTACCGTTCGAAAATAGCAATACAAAGCTTAAAAATCTAGAAACTCGTGATGTACCATGTATATCTTATTATTTTCAAGTTGGGACAAACTTATGTCGCATTGGGTGGATTGTCGCAACAAATGCAGGTTGCGACATTGTTATTGTTGCGCGATGGTTGAATTTTGATTCACTGCCCATTAGACATGACAAATATTTGGCCAAACAAGCCCAACAAATGACCAACACAACGTAAATCATGGCAACCTCGGATGAATGTCGGACTACCTTGGCAAATATTTGTCATGACAAACCGTCTAATGGCCCCTTAACATATTGAACACTTTAAGTAAGTCAATATAGCAAATATTTGGTCATGTTTGCAACTCCGATCAGTACTCGAGTGGCAAACATGTGCAAATAAGAGTTTGCCAATTGTTTGTCACACGTGTACTGACCATTGACAAATAATAGCCAAACGGAAAACGTCTGCTAACGTCTGATACGTCAAATAGCCAAATATTTGCGCATATTGGCATCTTTAGCGGTGTTGAGATATTTACATATTCAGAATCTGCATTCAAAACTGAGCCGAAATCCAAATTTTCATGAATTTTGGTGCTCGGGAACCTATTTAAAAATCAGTTTGAAGTTTGTATGGGAGCGGTTTGTCGTCGCATTTTGTACTGGGCGGAACTGTCAAGCAGTTGCTCAGCTATCAAAAGGTGATTTCGAAAAATCTATTTGAAATTGATTTTAGGTACCAAAATAAAGTTCAAAAAATCTGAAAAAAAAATCAGTCACTCAGGAAAATTGCCTCATACTTAATGGCAAATATCCATGTGCCAAACCACATCCAAAGTATATGCAACCAATACTCGATTACGCAGGCAAATTAGCACATGAATAGTATGTGCTCTAAATTGTATGAGTCGCTGCTGTATGGTGCCTCATCAAAAGTATGAATCGCACTAATGGAAAACATTTGTTTACCCCCATTGCAAAAATCCATGTCTCGGACACATAGAAGGAATGAAGATTTTTTTCCCAGTGTGGTTCAGAAAAAGGTGCTTCGTATAAAACCAAAAAAACTAATACATTTTTCTTAATTTAAAAACCCAATTGGCAAAGCGTGTACTGAATGCTTCAGTATACACGGAATTACTATTATTTATGCATTTTGTATCCGCATCTCTCTCATTGTCTTTCTGTTTTCATGCTATCTGCCGTGTAGCCTGAGTTGAAGCGAAGTGATTTGTCAACCCAGATGAAGCAGCGGATAGCATGGAAACAGAAAGAGAGTGAGAGAGATGCGGATACAAAATGCATAAATAAATTCCGTGTATATATATTTACTTTTATTTCTGAGTGAAGCGAGTTCGAGAAAATCAAAGTTTGAGTTGATTTGTATTTCCGTGTACGTGACTGAGTAAATTTTTCAGTGTGTATGATGCTGCATGGGTCAAAATTCAAATTCTCACCAAGCCGCCGCGTTCGTTAGCCGCCCGTTAGCCGAAAGATTGAATTTTTCCACCGGTCGCACCGTTTTTGCGTTGTTCTTGTTCTCCTGCTCATCATTTCGCTTTTGTGACGGGCAGCGGCAAGCAGCAGACAGCGCTAGCAGCGGCAACTTGGTTGCAATTCCTTCGGTCGCGTTCCTTTAAATGGCGGTCTTTTGAATATTCTTCGTTCCCTGCAGTGAGTTTTGCCTGGAGAAAAAAATATTGTCTCTGCCATCGTCGAAAGTGGTAAAGTGAAAATTTACCTGTGCAAATAGTGGTTTTGTGCTGTGGGCGAAGCGTTTTTCTCATCGGTGTTGAAGCAGCTTCGGCAGCGGACTTTCTTGTGAACGGTGGTGTCGAAGAAGAAAAAAGTGGGTTCGCCTCGCTTGGGTTCATATTTTTCGGTGTGAAGTGAAGCCGCCTTCGCCAACGGAAAAAAGGACTCTTGCTGAAATTTCTGTTCGAGTGATATTTTTTCCTGTTTGACCAGCTACCGGAGCCGATTGCCTGTTTTTAAAATGACCGACATTCGGGTAAGTTGCGTAGTTTTCTCCTAATTTGCGAAAATAGTGCGGTGGAGCTGTCGCAGGAGGCAGCATCACCGGTATAGGGAAGGGGAAAGGGCGGTGAGATGAGGGGTGTAGAGCGAACCGGCTGACGTTGGGTCTGTTGCGGGGGGAAATAAACCAAGCGCTGCCGCTATCCGGTTGGATGTACCAGAGGCGTCTTCAGCACAATTTTCAAAAGGGGCTACAAATGCGTGAATTTTTTATTTTCCTATTATTTTATTCTTCTCTTTCAGTATAGGTAATTGTAGTTTATTAATAATTATAATAAACAAATATTGTACGAGGTTATGGCGATTAACATTTAGAAGAAGATAAAAAATAAAAATAACAGTGGGAATCTCAAATTAAAAATAAGTAACAGTTGCTTGTTGAGGTCTGAGACGTTGAGGTCATCTATGGATAGTTTCGGTAAAAAGGTATAGGGTATTGTACTATTTGGGCAGGTGTACCTATTTTGGGCACTTGCCGCTATAACTAAGTCAATTTCAAACCGATTGATTTGAATTTTTGTTCAGAGTTAGATACTGTACGTGCCTAACTCTATACAAAATTTCAAATGAATCGGGTTGAAATTGACTTAGTTATAGCGGCAAGTGCCCAAAATAGGTACACCTGCCCAAATGGTACAAGACCCTATTTAATTTCATTTTCAAATTAATTTATTTTATACTCAGAGATATGGTTTACCCACAGAGTTTACCTTTCAACTGAGATTTGGGTTGAAGTTGTGAACCTTCTTGAGCAGCTTGTTCTGTTTCTCCTGCAGCCTTTTGTGGTGAGAAAACTTACTTTTCTGCCCATTTTTCTTAGAAGAGATTCAAATTGTCCTTAGCCCTTTGCGACTGGAGGGAAAATATACAGGGTGTTAGGTTCCTGAGTGCAAACTTTTTAAAGGGTGTTAGAGGATTATAAATGGAGAAAAAAATTGTTCTACGCATATGGTCAAATCTCAATTATTACGTAGTTATTGAACTTCCCATGTTTTTTACTCTTACTGCCTTAACTGGCTATAACTTGAAAATTGTCAAACTTATCGAAGTTTTTTGACCCTTATTCGAAAGATTATTGAATTTTCAATCAAATAGCATCTTTGAATCGATTGGTTTAGTTAAATATCTAAGTTCTCTAGGGCAAACAGCTCAAAAGTAGTGTGTTTTAATTTGTTTTTGTCAATTATCTTTGAAAAATGCGTAATAATTTAAAATTCTTTCTCAGGCAAAGTTGTTGCCCCTGTTCCACCTTACAATTTGTTCTTTGACATCAAACTTCATCTTATATCGTTTTGTTGCAATTTCGATTTAACACATCACATTTCAGATCATAAATTTGCAACTGTCATGGAAAGCACTTTTTTTGCGCATTGTGCCGCACATTTAAATCAAAATTGCAAGAAAACTATAAGAGCTAAAAGTTTGGTGTCAAAAAACGAATTGTAGAGTGTAACAGGGGCCACAACTTTGCCTAAGAAAGAAATTTAATTTATTACGCATGTTTCAAAGATAATTGACAAAAACCAATAAAAAATACACTATGTTTAGCTATTTTGCTCTTGAACACTTAATTATTTAACTAAACCAATCGATTCAAAGATGCCATTTGATAGAAAATTCCATAATCTTTCGAATAGGGGTAAAAAAAATTTCACTTCTCTTTCTGCTAAGCTTCATCTGCTCATGTAGCCTAGCATCCGTCGACGAGAAGTCGTCGATGTAAAACAAACCTGTGTGTAGGTGATACCTATAGGCCTAGTTTATACCGTCTTCTTTCTTCGGTGGTACTTCCCTGCCTGATGGGTTTGTGCTACAGCCATCCAGCTTCTTTCAGCAAAATACACGCTCATTATGGCCCGTTTAAAAATATGCTAATTCTACGCGACAGTTCATTTTCGAGCAGTATTGGCGTCAATTTAGCGCAATGTAAACACTTTTTAGCAGACAATAAAATTAGCATGACAAAATCAGAAGCTTCTGAATTCGGTGCTAAAACTAGTGGACAATAATGAGGATATTAGACTGTCCGACACAATTGGCGATTAAAAGTAGAGGTTATGTCGTGAAAATTTGGAAGTTTGAAAGGGAAATACCAGCTCCCCATCAGTTAAATCATCAATTTTTAGATTAATTTATCGATAAAATGATTTTTTCTACCCCGATCCCACATTCAATTTTATCTGGAACGACTCAATCACTAAAATACGAAATGGGATTTCACAAAACTTAACCTCACTTTAGGAGGCCAATTAGCATCATGTAAACGTTCTGCTAGAAGAATTGTCTGCTAATTATCCATCACGCCAATTTTATTGGCAGATAGAAAAGTGTTTACATTACGATAGTTTGGTACCAACACAGTCGGACAATTGATTGTCTCAGATTTAGCAGCTAAATTTTTAGCGGCAATGTAAACGATACTAGCGTGGAATAAATTGTCCGACAGAATATTGTCACGCATTATTATCGCATATGTAAACGGGCCATTACCTCTTGGGGGATTGGTTGCAATGCTAGCTGCAAGGGTCAAATCAGTATTGCGTTCATTTCACACAGCTACATTGACTTCGCGCAGCAGCGCGGCGTTCTGTTTCGGGGTTCGCCGTCAAGTCATAGGGGTGGGTGGGTAAAGAGTAGGGTGGGGCGGGGCAAGATGGGTCACCTAAGGATGCATCACCATAGCTTTGAAAATACAAATCGTATTGGTTTGTATTCGTCCGCTACTCTTCAATACACTAGTTAGCTATGCTAAAAGTCGATAAAAAGATCATTAAATACAAAATGTGATGTTAAACAAGCAGTTTTAAAAATTGATCGATTTTGCGCCGTGAAAAAAGGGCGGGGCAAGATGGGTCACCTTTTTGCTAATTCACATTTTCTCAACGAAAAACGTCAAAATATAATATTTGTTCCGCATTCATATATGCTCCATGTCCATACTGAGTAAACAAGAGCTACACACTAAGAATGAATCGCAGAATTCTGTGGAATATTCCACCGAACGTCAACTGTAAAACATGCTTTTACAGATCTTTCTGTGAAATACAATGTTTTCCAATCCAACTGTCAAAGTTTCACGGAAACTTCGGTGAAAGCAAACAAATTACTGAATTTTGTGAAATTTTTACGTAGCGGTTCGGTGAACATCAAAATGTTTACCGCGCGCTGCCATTTTTACCGAATTTCTGTAAAAGCCGTAGTCAGCCAAGCGCGGGTTGTCAACATCAAAATGTTTGGTTTTAATTGTTATTCCGTGAAGTTGGCAAAAGATATCGGAAGTATAAAGTTTAAATCAGAAAATATCTCTAAAATAAAACAAGTTTTAGACCATTACCAGCAGCAGAATTAGAGGTAGGTTAGTATTTTCCGTAAGATCAAATTGTACATTAATAATATGTATTTTTTGTAGTAATTGTTTCTGCAGTGTTGAAGTCACCGCCTTGCATCTTCTCATGTACGATTACGTGAAAAATACCCTTCTCTTTTCGGCGATTCATGTATCAAGCCATCAACTTACATATTTACAGATAATAAATATACTAATTTCAAATAAATCTAAAACAAATCGAAATTTCATTTTAATTTTGATTTAAGGTGAATATATGACGAAGCCACACCCCAAATTTTCAAGAGCACGAGCTGAATGAACCAAACGACGGATTGCGCTGAAAAGTTGATCGATTGGTCACCACCGGGGTGTGACCAATCGATCAACTTTTCAGCGCAATCCGTGGTTTGGTTCATTCAGCTCGTGCTCTTGAAAATTTGAGGTATGGCTTCGTCATATAATGTCCTTAAGAAAACTGAAAAAATCTACCGAAAAGTTCGGATAACTGCAAATTATCCAACTGAAAAATCACCGAACGTTCAGTGAAACCAACAAAAATAAACAATGAATTCACAGAAAATCTGTAAAACAAATCACCGAAACATTCGGTGAATTTGACAGATGAGCATTTTCTATCTTCACAGATTGTTCGGTGAATCAAAAAATCACCGAACAGTTCACCGAAAATTCTGCTGTTGAGATTTCGGTGAAATTTCACAGAATTCGGTGATTTACTCTTAGTGTGTACTAGTAAACATTTTATAAATTTATTTGGAATATAAAAAACTTTACGATTCGAGTGGTCCTCAGGCGACTTGAAAATCGATGTTTTCACTAAAAAATTATCATAATTTTGTGTTATAATTTTGAGCGTTCATTCCGCTTGATTGAAGTCATTTATGAGATAATCTTGTAATAAAAAATAAATAACTTTTGAATGCTCCAAAAATACGTTCAAAATTGAAGGTGACCCATCTTGCCCCGCGGCCGTTTATATGGAGATTATATGGAATGTATCGCATAAGAAAAATGGCTAAAAACCATTTTATTTTTTATTTCCAATGAGAGTGAATATTTTTTCAATCAATGCCCCAAACTTTTGTATATTCATGCTGATCATCTAACAAAATTATTAACATAATCAAAACATGAGTAATGCGCCCGAAAATGGCACTGACCCATCTTGCCCCGCGACCCATCTTGCCCCGCCCCACCCTACTGTGTGGGCACCAAATAATTTACTCCTAAAAAAATTACTTATGTTTGTCTGTCCCTGGCCAAGTTCGCAGGGGTTGACGGTATTAAAGTGAAGGAGTTTCATTTTGAATATTGTTATGTAGTGTTCTTTAGTGAAACATATCACCTTTTTAACACTTTTATGCGCCTCCAACAGTTCATCACGAACCGGCTGCTGCAGATGGAGTATGGCTGATCATATGCATCAGACATGCTCGATAAACACGGAGGAACCGCCGGGGCTCATTAGAGTCTATTCCCAAGCAATAGTTCCAAGTCGGTTGGATTTGAGAAGTTTTTGATGATGTTACAAATTCTAATTAAAGTATTATAGGATTTGTTTTGGAACCTTTTACAACCAGCTGACTTCAAAATGTTGTTTGGGCTCTATTTCCCACCTTTCTCGGTTGATTTTGATTAATAATTTATTATTGTCATAGTTGCTTTTTCGATTTTTTACAATGTTAGTTGGTCATATTTTCTTTAAATAAAGCAATTAAAATCGACCGAAGAATTAATGGGAAGGAGATTTGCAGCACTTGTGCTGATAGATTCGAAGCTAACGTGCCAACACTTGAACGCATTGTTGATGTCAATGCGTTCGACGTGACATTTTGGATAAAAACTGACTGCTTTTTATTAACTGAACAACGTTACTTGTGTAGGGCTAGCTTGACATTTCTAGGTTACGCTTGAGAAAATGACATGGTTTATCTAGGTAGTACCGATAGGGCATGTAACTCACTAGCTCACGGCATCAAGGATTTGGTCTACACTACAGGGTCGTTCGAGGTCATTATCATCACACCCATAGCATGATCCAGATTATCACTCCGAGCAGGAGCTAAGATTACGGAAGCTCTGCTCACAGAATACACGGAGACAAAGGACAAGCAAACGAAACATCAAAAACGAGGAAGAACTTGTAGTAGGATTATGATCCACTAAAGTCGAAGCCTGGTGGTTCTTATATGAACCCGGAAAACGACGGTTGAGTGAAATTGGTGAAAGACCTTAAAACCAAGGTTACTCTTTCCAATAATTAGCTATTTTTGAGCCTATCATTACAATTAATACATTTATTTGATGACGTCACATTATCGGGTATACTTGCATGCTTTTGTTGTTGGGCGGTTCGGATCCGGATCCCTGCTGTGGTTCTTTGGTGGGGGGGGGGGGGTGCTTTGTTGCTATTCCTGGCTCTACTCGTGCTAGATGGTTGTCACGGTTAGCCACGCCGATCGGAATGGTTCTTCGGTGGGGAATGAGGGGTATGTTGCTATTGCGGTCGTCCCCGGACTACCAGCTTTTCGAGTTGGGAGGTTGTTCGTCCTCTTTCACGCTGAAGGCTCGTTGACTCCGTCGTAGACCTCGGGGAAACCCAACGTATCTAAATACCCAAGGTAAGAGATTCCCGCAAATGTCAAAAATGAGACTCACCAACACATCTGTGTTAGTTATGAAAAGTTGGTGTTTTTACACTAAAATGTCATTATTTCAGCAAAGTTTATAAAGTTTTAGTAGTTTGGATGTTTCTAAACGCTGAAAAAATATGTTTAGAACCAATTAAAAAAAAATTGTTACCGATTTTCAAATGGCGATATTTCCTGTTTTATTGCATGGAAGTCACTTTTAATCCAGTAAAATGCAATTAAATAATTGCTTCTATGATGAGAGTGCTTAATTTCTTAAGAAAGTTTGCTAAATAGTGATGCGCCCATACAAATCAGCGCAAACTTCATAACTATTTTTTGCTTTTTTCCTTTTCTCACTAATCCGTGAATATTAGCGGGAATCTCTTACCTTGGTATTTAGATACTTTGGGGGAAACCAGTAGGTGTGTCTTCCGAGAGATTTGGAAGATGGCGTCGGTATGTAACGGGGCGATGGCGGGCCAAATCTTGCATGGCCGGTTCACAGATCTGGCGGGACCTCTCTGCTGGTATCAGAGCAAAACGGGTTTCGGCCTGCAAGGCACAAGCGTTCTTCCAGGAAACATCGGTCCAGCACCACACTGTCGAAGAAACTCAAGCACATAAAGAAAAAGGCCCTTTACAATGGACCTGACCACCATAGATTAACCCTTAAAAGATGTGGACAACTTTTTTGCATAGTTTTACTTATAGCTTTTGACCCAGTGGGTGGATTTTCAAAACCAAAATGTTTTTATCAAGGGGATTAGTTGTGCTATCATATGCATATATGGAGATTATGTTATGCTAGAACATTTTGGAGATATAGCTGGGAATGTAGTGTACACCACTTGTTCTTCATTCAATTCCGCGTTTTATTTCTATGTACATGTGATATATTTTAATGGAAATTGCACAATATTCTTTGTTTGGGTTGGGGCTGTTAGACAGAAATGTCTTATGTCATTTTACAGATGTAACATAGATCTCCAGGTTATCCAAAACGTCCAAAAGTTTTGAACTTTATCTACTGAATACAAACAGTTGTGTTTATTTTTTAAATCACTTGAACTTGTTGAATTACATTCAAATATACATTTTGAAACATGAAATGATGGTAGTCATGACCTAGAACATCACCAGGTAACTTAAAATAGCTCTGGAGTTCTGATTGTAAGGCCTTTACCTGTAATACTATATCAAACCAATGTATAAATGTCAGAACTGATTTCATTAGATCCATACATGTAAATCAGAGTATGAAAGACTTTCTGCACATCAATGGCGATACCTTAGGCCATCCAAATCATACTGGAGTTAAGGCCTTTATATCTACACCCGTAATAACGCATCGGGTGCATTTCAAACTTGGTATAGTGCGTTTTGGTAGTTATAGAAGATCAGTTGAATCATATGATACATGTATACACATCATAGAGGCATCCTGGATCATCCGAACTATTCTGAAGTTGAGAGATATGGTTTGAATTTGAAATGGTATATCAACAGAAGTGCACAAACATTAGAGTTTACCCATTTGATTCATACACATAGTTCAAGCCATGGGAGAGAAGTTCCCAGAGCATCAGAGATATGTGAGGTCACCTTTCAGTATTATGTGGTTAAGGCCTTCAGTTCTTCACTCGTAACAAAGCATCCTGCACGTTCAAAACTTGGCGCAGTATGTTTTAGTAGACATAGATGATAAGTTCGACCATATATAATATAACTTAAAGCTTTTCAAGATCGTCCAAACCATTCTGAAGCTAAATTATACGGCTATCGTTTGTCATGACCTATCAAGTGTGCTCAGGAAAGAGACGAACCAGCCAAGGGCTGAAAGTCTCTCTAATAAAGACAAATCAATCAATCAACCTATCAAGTGCACTAATATCAGCATTTATCTAATTTGATTCAAACATATAATACAAGTCGTGGGAGACAAATTTCCAGTACATCAGCGATATCTGCAGCATCTTTTTTTTTATATTATATGGTTAAGGGCTCCAAATCTTCACTCGTCAGAATTCATCGGCTACACGTTAAACTCACTATAATGCGTTTTGGTAGTCATAGAAGATCAGTTGTTTCACGTGATACTTAAATGTACATCTTAGAAGCTTCCCGGATCATCCAAACTATTCCAAAAATGAGACATATGGTGTGCATGAACTCCTGGAGAAAGTTTTGGAGGATTCCCGAGGAATACTCGGGGAACTCACGGAGAAATCCCCGTGAAATTCCTGGAGGAATTCTCGAGGAACTCCTGCAGGATTTTTCAAAAGGTTCTTGAAGTAATTCCAGAATAGCTCCTGTTGGAATTTCCAAGAAACTGGCATTTATTAGGAACTCGTAGAGGTATTCTCGGAGAACATCACGATGAATTTCTGATGAATTTTTGGGTAAATTCCTATACATCAAAATACTATAAAAATCATTTTTATGTCAGTGGATGCACAAATAACACTCCCAAAATATTATGAGATCCAACAGAAATATGCGTGAAAGAATTACATCGATAAAGTAAAGAGATATAAGAGTAGAGGTTGAAGAGCTTGAAGGTCTTAATTCCAGAATAGTTTGGATGACCTAGACCACCAATTGAAGGTGGCTAAGTTAGAATTGTACTCTGAGGCTCTAGGTAAGAGTACCGTTATATTCCGCGAGCATTCGCTACAATAAAAAATATCCAAAGATTTACAGATATTGACACCCATACTTAAAAATATATTGGGTCCATTTGTATGCCAGTGGACTCCCAAATAGCAACACATAGACATACTCGTAATATATGAAGTGCGACACAATCGTGGAAGAATTATGCCGATAGAGTGAAGTGAAACAATAGTAGAGCCTGTAGACCTTGAAGGTCCTAATTCGAGAATAGTTTGGAATGCCTGGAATATCTCATGAATATACCAAAAGCATTATAGTTATACACTGAGGCTCCATCAGCAGTATACACTACATTCCACGAATATTTTTCACATTTAAATCATGATACAGTATGTGGATATTGTAACTCAAACTTCAAAGTGTATTGGAGGCTATTTTTATTTCACGGAATGTCCAAGTTCCACAATATCGAGTTACTCGTAGCATTGTGAGGTCTAATGGACATCAACGTGACTATATTTCTTGAACAGAGTAAACACAAATGAAGGTAGATGTTGTAGATCTTAAGGAAATGAATGTCAGAGTAGTTTGGATGACCTACATCACCCAATTCATGTACCATGAATTTTCGAGGGATGCTTTGAGGCTAGTATCGTAGACCATGTTCTGTGATCATTCATCGTGTATAAAATTTGGTTTAGAATGTTGGATTCATGACACAAATTTCGGAGTACTTCGGAGGCCTAAGAATAGCTCTGAGATCAAAACTTCAACAGACTATGATGGGTAAATACGTTGCATGTCAAGAATCAAAGAAAACTATTGATGATTGGCAAAATGATGGAATTTGAGCAAAAACATGTACATTTTACAAAAAGCTTTTCGGCTACCAGTAAAAGGGGGGAGGTACCATGCATTTATTAGCACAAATATTCCCCTTGACTATAAAAATGACTCCAGGGTAAAACAAAGAAGATATTGCAATTTTAACAAAAAAAAGATCGTCCCGGTTTTTACGGGTTAACCATAATAATACGTTGATTGTTTTACTTCTGCAACAAGTTGAGATTGTTCTTTTTTCTACACGACGAATAACATGAAAATGTTAGTTCTTTTTTGAAAGGGAGTAAAGCTGTGGGCCCCGATTTAAACTAGCCTAGGTAAATGATCTCGTGAATAAAGGAAAAAAAATGAACCATAGTGATTCATGTTATTCTATGCGCGTTGCAACAACTTTTATTTTGGGTTTTGTTCGGAGGTTCACTTGAAAGAATGTCTACAAATTCAAAGCATAATATTACTTGCAGTACATATATGAAAATAAGTATTAAATCTGATATGTGGGCTCTATTTTTAAAAGTCATTACCAATTTTAACTGATCTCATCATCAGCATGGTTTGGATGATCTGGAACAGCTTCAGTATACAAGAAATATGATTGAATTGATCTAATATGTCTACTGCAATACTTTACACTAAGTTTGAAATGTAGCCGATGCAAGCTCGTGCCCAAGGGAGGAGTTTAGGAGGTTAAACCCCTCACATTTCCGAACAGTTAGAAAATCAGTGTCCGGGAGAAAGGAAAAAAAGTGACCGAAAAAAAAGCTCCGAAGAAAAAAAAGTTTGTAGTGTTTGTTTTCCTACTGCAAGGTTGCTCAGCCTAACCCGAAAGATGACCAGAGCCGCGAAGAAGGATAGAAACTGGTGAGAATGTTCCACGTCATTATAAATATTTCAAACGTGTCTTCAATCTGTTTCCTTTCTGATAAGCCTATTTTATTCTCATACGATTGTTGCATAAGCGGTAAGTTTTAATTTGACAATAGTCAACCGTTGTCACACTTTTGACGGAAGCTGGGTGGGGGGTGGGGGATTTCTCGATATCTGAGTGGGACCACCAACTCGGTGACTGAGTTTTTCTCGGTGTTCCCTCTGAAAGCTCTTCCGATTGTTGAGTTTCCGCTACGCATCACCAAATGCAAATATTAAACATGCTCTCACACGGTGAATCAAACAATCACAAAACACCATAACACCTCTCCCATCCAACAGCAACACAAAACAAAACTGCTTCGAGTGAGTTATCTGTTCAGGATTTCTAATTTAAATCACGCCTGATTATGGCAGCCCAGAACGCTTTACTATTACTTTAGAGCTTTTAGTAGAACTTGTTACTTCAGACTCTAGTTTAATTTAAAAACACTTCACTAATACTTTACTTTTGCAAAAGAAAATAAAAAATGAATAACTCTTTTAAAGAAAAACTAGAAAGGACGAGCAAATTCCTTTTAATTCTACTACTGTGCTTATCTTCGGACAGATAGGCCTATTTCGTCTGTGACTTACAGACTTCTTCAGTGTCAGTCGAGCACTTGACACTGAAGAAGTCTGTAAGTCACAGACGAAATAGGCCTATCTGTCCGAAGATAAGCACAGTAGTAGAATTAAAAGGAATTTGCTCGTCCTTTCTAGTTTTTCTTTAAAAGAGTTATTCATTTTTTATTTTCTTTTGCAAAAGTAAAGTATTAGTGAAGTGTTTTTAAATTAAACTAGAGTCTGAAGCCCAGAACGGTATTATTTCTGTGATTCATTTTTCATCCATTTGGCATCCTTGCTGATCCAATGAGAACAGGCTGAACAGTCACATCAAATCACCCGATTCAACTACAAAGAAGCACGATCAAAATCATTTATGTTTGAGTTTGGATCGTATGTGGGCTCGAGATAATCGCTCTTTTTTCAGATTTCAGCATTTTTGACTAGAATAATTAGAAATCATTGCGTAGAGTCCGCTCCAACACATAATCCTAATCTTTTCGAATGCCCTCGACATGTACTATTCATTTCTCCTTTTTTTACTTAGTAAACGGAATCAGTTGAGTGAAGGAGTTGCTTCGTGTATGCTCTCACCCATGGCCAGGCTGTAGGCAAAACTTTGATTTTGATATGTCTACATACATCAAGCAACTGTGTCAAATTTTTGCAGAGTGGTGCTTCGAAAGAAGATCGCTGAAATCTTATATAGTTTTATAGAATAATATTTTATTGAGACTTGATTATTGTAATTTTAGATTTATTTAGAGGCATCACTGAAATGCGATCAGTTAACCTATTTGGATGTCCTGTCACATATCATGGTCAAAATGATGTTTTACAGACTGTTTAACTATTTTATTTACACAAAAAATAAGGTATTCAATAGAGTAACCTGGAGACTGCCCGTATTGGAACGAGATACTAACAATTTTATGTAGTTTGATTTTCAGTTTAGAGAGTATTTAAATATATTTTTATTTCATTGTACTACATCTTTTATTTGAATGCAGTATATTCCATTATAAATTGATTATATATCATCTACCACGTTTACATCTTATTATTATAATAATGCTTTATCTTACTATCTTTGTTGTGAATCATTTAAATTATCGACAAGCTGATACATTATTTAATTTTGCAAATAATATTTCATTCTTCAATTCACAGAAAGGTGAGTCCTTCTCACTCCCCAAACCATTCCGTAGAAAGCTTAGCAAGTGATTCAAATTACATTACGCAGTATGTCTGATGAGACTGTTGGAAGGTGCAGATAATTTTTCTATTGCAGGAAAATATTTTCTAGTCAAGAATAATAAGAAGCAGATTCTGGTCAACCGAATATTTTTTTTAATTATCAATATTATTATTATTATTATTATTTTATTGTAGCAAGAATACTGATGAGTTTGCAGCTGGATAAGTTATTATCATTTCAAATTTCTACCCCACAACTTGCTCGTAAAATGACTTGCCAGCGATTAATATTCTTTCAAATAATCTATAGACTGATACTTTATATCATTTACATTTTATAACACTATACTTTATTACTACTTTCATTGCTTCTACTATATTTCAATAATGTATTCCATTATAATATATAATGTTATTGCCTATTTGGGGTCGGGAGGGTGCATCATGGCATCATTGAAGTTGTAACTGTACGACGGAGCGGATGGAGAGCCGGAGTGTGGTAAGAAGTAACTGTAACATCCTTGTAGATGGGTTCTTCAATCCAATGGACATCACACGAGGACACAGCGAGGGCATTAACATTATATAGCATAACAGCAATTTTTCGATTTAATCACGGATAAAAATAATTACCGAGAGTTCAATCAATCCGTGTTTTTGGTGGAATGGATAATAAACTAACCATGTTTTTTGTTAAAAATTGGTTAAATTGACTAATTTGTGCATCATTTTTGACATTTTATTTCAGATTTAGGAACGTTTAGAGGTTCTATTGTTTGGGATGCTTTATTTTTCTACAAAAAAAAAAAGTAAAAACAACAAAACGTGTTCAACAATATTACTTTGACTCGTAATTTTATTATTAATACCTTTATAAAAAATATTTAATCCTACTGAAATACTACAGGTTTGAATGTTACAATACTACTCGTCGGTGAAATAGTTTTCAATAATCACCTATCTTATCTCATTTTACTATATGATATGCATTACATTATATATATTTAATTTCCTTTTATCCCATTATTGAATATATATCATCTATCGCGTTGATTTGTATTACATATTTAGTGCTTGAATCTTGGCTTGAATTGTTTTAGGATTTGCCCAGAAAATGAAGAACCTGCTGATCAGATCGGAGGGGAATGGATTGACCACGACGCTTACGATGCCCCATCTTCTGCAATTTAGTGTAGACGAAAGTCATGCACGAACGGCGAAAAGGAGCACCTAGATGAACTGCTGAGATTGTTTCGAACTATACCTAGTTTATTTCCTAACTATATCTATTTAATTTTACCTTTATAACATTGTACCTTTATAACATTGTACAATTTTCATTCGTAAATTCCGGGGTTCACACACACACGGGGGGGTAGCCTAAGGGAGTTAAATGAACTGATGCCCGGACTTAAGTTCGTGGAATAGCCAGACTTTTGTCATGAGATAGCAACTTTATGTTGACTACCGAAGGAATTCAGGAATTTTAACTCACCCTGCTACAACAAACCATCAGGTAGATCATTCCCTCCCGGAGTGATTCTGCAGCCATAGGTAATCCTTGCGATGATGGTGGGTACACTTAAATCATCATCATCATCATCATCATTAAACCCCTCACATTTCCGAAATTCCATGAACTAGGTACCACTCCGCCTTTACGAAAACTACAAAAAAACCCCTCCCTTGCCCTCCTTTCTTGTGCACGAGCCTAAGCCGATGATTTGCTACGGGTTGTAGATATGAAGGCCTTAACCATATACTATTACAAGTCTCGCGTTACATTTAAAAAGGGCCT
Organism: Aedes albopictus; assembly: GCF_035046485.1. Taxonomy (NCBI): domain Eukaryota; kingdom Metazoa; phylum Arthropoda; class Insecta; order Diptera; family Culicidae; genus Aedes; species Aedes albopictus. The sequence continues at coordinate 158,674,047 of NC_085137.1, forward strand.
ATCCCTAAAATGTAAACAAATCGATTTTGATACCTTTCCATAGCATCCCCCAACAGTAACATACTGTGCAAGCATCACCCGCCTAACCGTTAATCTTATCAGAATAAACCCCACCTTCAAAACGGCCGATCATTGCTTTTTTCCCAATCATTCATAAGCCCGTGATCCAAATGGGCCAGTAACGGTAAAATCTTGTTTTCATTTGTTGGTCCTCTCGTTTAAAGGGCCGACAACCGAAAATTTTCCGAACGGCTCTCGGCCCGAGCGCCGAGAGAGAGAATTCTCTCTCTCAAAAACGGCCAAGCCTTGATACGATGTCAACAACGGACTCACACGGGGGGCCAATCCACGCTAAGAAAATTTTAGAAAGACTCACAATAAGGCGTACACCGGAAGAAGTTTTTCAATTAAGCTTAACATGTTAATCTATAATTTTTCATACTTTTTTGATAATTTTTAATGCAAACTTGATTATTGAAGCAAAGATACATCTATTCTTGTGTCATTAAAACGAAAAGCACGTTGAAAAATCCGAAAACTGTGAAATACGAATAGGAAAAGTGATGGAAAATGTTTGCATCGATTTTTCTCAATGTTTACGTTCTGGGGATAGGCCCTTTTCAAATGTAACGCGAGAAGTGACCTCAGATATCCCTGACGCACTAGACATTTGTCTCCTATTATTAGCATTTTATGTATAAATCAAATGAACAAATTCTGATATTCGTGCACTTCTTTTGATAGACCATTACACACGCAAATTATATGTCTCATTTCCTGAATAGTTTGGATGATCCAGGAAGCTTCTAAGATGTATATTCAATTATCACGTGAATCAACTGATCTTCGATGACTACGAAATCGCGTTATAGTGAGTTTAACGTGTAGCCGATGCTTTGTTACGAGCGTTGATCTGAAGGACTTAACCATATAATATATAAAAAAATGATGCTTCAGATATCGCTGATGTGCTGGAAATTTATCTCCCACTACTTGTATTACATGTTTGAAATCAATCAGAATGGTTTGGATGATCTAGAAAAGCTTTATGTCATATGATATATGTTCGAACTTATCATCTTACTCTACCGAAACACACTGCACTAAGTTTTGAACGTGTAGGGTGCTTTGTTACGAGTGTAGATCTGAAGGCCTTAACCACATAATACTGAAAGGTGACCTCGGATATCTCCGATGCTCTGGGAACTTATCTCCCATGGCTTGCACTATGTGTATGAATCAAATGGGCAAATTCTATTGTTTGTGCACTTCTGTTGATATACCATTTCAAATTCAAACCATATTTCTCAACTTCAGAATAATGCGGATGATCCAGGATGCCTCTATGATGTGTATACATGTATCATATGATTCAACTGATCTTCTATGACTACCAAAACGCACTATATCTTGTTTGAAATGCACCCGATGCGTTATTACGGGTGTAGATATAAAGGCCTTAACTCCAGAATGATTTGGATGGCCTAAGGTATCGCCATTGATGTGCAAAAAGTCTTTCATACTCTGATTTACATGTATGGATCTAATGAAATCAGTTCTGACATTTATACATTGGTTTGATATAGTATTACAGGTAAAGGCCTTACAATCAGAACTCCAGAGCTATTTTAAGTTACCTGGTGATGTTCTAGGTCATGACTACCATCATTTCATGTTTCAAAATGTATATTTGAATGTAATTCAACAAGTTCAAGTGATTCTAAAAGTAAACACAACTGTTTGTATTCAGTAGATAAAGTTCAAAACTTCTGGACGTTTTGGAGAACCTGGAGACCTATGTTACAGCTGTAAAAGGACATAAAACATTTCTATCTAACAGCCCCAACCCAAACAAAGAATTTTGTGCAATTTCCATTGAAATATATCACATGTACATAGAAATAAAGCGCGGAATTGAATGAAGAACAAGTGGTGTACACTACATTTCCAGCTATATCTCCAAAATGTTCTAGCATAACATAATCTCCATATATGCATATGATAGCACAACTAATCCCCTTGATAAAAACATGTTGGTTTTGAAAATCCACCCACTGGGTCAAAAGCTATAGGTAAAACTATGCAAAAAAGTTGTTCACATCCTTTAAGGGTTAATACCCGGTGACGCCACTATACCTAACCTCTATCCGTACTATTGATCTTAGAACTTGCATTTACCTTTTTCTTGTGTTTTTGTTCTAACTGTTTGTTCTCGTTTGTTTTTTTCTGTTTGTTCAATGTCGTAATTTAACTATAAATTTTAACACTGATTAGTTTTTTTTATACTCCTTTTATAACAATTACACTAACCGTACTAACACTTATTTTTAACACATATTTTAGCAATTTTACAAAGTGATGTAATAACACATTTTAACACTTGACTTATGTACGGATCCTAGCGTATTAGAAAAGAAATAACATATAAATTAAAAAGAATTTCACCAAACTGAGGCACTTTAGGTTTCTAACCTCTCAATAGTTATCTGATATTCGCGCGCGCACTTCTACTACTTTCGAGGATCACGATCGAGAAAAGAAGGAAAATCCCTCCTGCGGGATTCCTTTATATAATGCCATTCCGCATAATGTTAATATTTGACATTTATGTTTAAGTTTCATGTTTGCTCACCCCTGTTGTCCCGTAGTGCCCTCTGTGAGTGAGCATGACAACAGGGCTGTTTTGTTTTTTTTTCTGCCCAAGCTCAAACTGCTCGGCTTGTCCGTCACTTGGTAGAGTGTGAAGGTAGAACACTCACTCACTCGTGTTTTGCAGCAAGTGAGTGTGTACGTTCTTAGTATTGTAGGGGAAAAGGGGGAGAAATGGACTTGCGGTGGAGCCAACAAGTAAATATTGGAACCTAACGGTTACAGACAATTGAACGAATTTGAATATTTTTCATAGTATTTGTAGAGGGATGAATACAATAGTTGACAAGCAATCTTTATCTTTTTTTTAAATTTTATTGCAATCAACTGACCGGCGTATTTTTGTTTATATCTTAGGGTAGGGCGGGGCAAGATGAGCACCCTAAGGATCACGTTGAATTTATTGGAAGTGATCACAATTTTTCAAAGTACCTCTCAGTAGTTCTTTTCTATATCATGTTTTCTACCACCCATAAACATGACAGGGTTCAAAATGCACAACAAGGATTATTTTTTTGACTAAACAAAAAAGATGTTTTCCGTAATAATTAGCGAAATAGCCGTAACCAACAAAATGTACACAATTTGAGTAATTGCAGGAGTGAAAAGATGCTAGATTTGTCTTCTAAAGGCTCACAAAGTTTCCTTGATATCACTTTTCTAACTATTGAAAATCACTGATTGAGTGAAAGGCGTAATCCCATTCTATTCCAAACGAACAAAAACAAGAATTACGCCTTCTACTCCTTTGTTTTGTTTGGTGTTTTGTTTACGAAAGTGAAAGGCGAAACTGAAATCAACACGTAAACACGGCGATAGTAGAAGGCGAAACTGAAATCAAAACGTAAACACGGCGAAAGCAAATGGCGAAATTCTGTCAAAATCATAAACAAGGCGAATAGTAAAAGGCGATTCTGAAAATGATATCGATTCGAGGCGCATAGTATTGGGCGAAATTAGCATTCTCAGGTATCAATTCAGGCGTAATTAAATAAATGTAATTTTTAGTGCAAAAAATATCAAATTCGTGCAGTGTTCTTAGAAAAACAAGAAACTATGTCAGAACTGTAGCAATTAACCTTATTTAAGTTGAATTATTCTGTATTACTTCTAAATAGGAATTCACATTTGATCAGCAAATTTCGGTTGTTGTTTTCGCATTGTTATTGTTTTGTTAGTTAAGCCCTATTACTCCCGAAATGAGCGATCAGCTGATCCGAAACGTCTCGTAAAATGGCTCATTCAATTTGCTCATACCTATGCCGTTTTCGTTTTTGCGGTGGAGCTATACCGGTGTAGCACTTTTGCACCGAAAGTGTTCGTTTTTGATTTTCGTGCTGCACCGGTGTAGCACTTTTTCTGCACCGCTTAAGTGCAGCACTCAAAAATTCGGGAGTGTAGCGGGTGTACACCGTGTCCAATGTGATATATCACATTGCACCGTGTCCACCAATCAACGTTTGCAAAGTTGTAAATATTTTGGTTTTTATTCACGCACACCAATGCAACTGCACCGAAAATGTTCGTTTTTGTAGTGAAAAGTGTAGCACGAAGCGGTGTAGCACGGCCACAAAAACGAAAACGACAATAGATAGTTCTCGACATTTGATTTACTTACGTGATTTAATTTTCCGTGTCTTGTGATTTGTGCTTTTGAAAATTCGAGGTGCAAATAAAGCAATTAAAATCGACCGAAGAATTAATGGGAAGGGATTTGCAGCACTTAATTGTGCTGATAGATTCGAAGCTAACGTGCGAACACTTGAACGCATTGTTGACGTCAATGCGTTCGACGTGACATTTTGGACAAAAACTGACTGCTTTTTATTAACTGAACAACGTTACTTGTGTAGGGCTAGCTTGACATTTCTAGGCTACGCTTGAGAGAATGACATGGTTTATCTAGGTAGGACCAATAGGACAATTGAACGAATTTGAATATTTTTCATAGTATTTGTAGAGGGATGAATACAATAGTTGACAAGCAATCTTTATCTTTTTTTAAATTTTATTGCAATCAACTAACTGGCGTATTTTTGTTTATATCTTAGATGGTATTATGACACCAACAGAAATTTGACACAAGGGATGAACACAAAGAAGTAGAAAACGATTAGTGAAATCAAGAAAACGAATTGACACGATCGACTATATTTTAACATACGAAGTGCGATTGATTCGATGAAAAAAAAACATACGACAATTGACTTAACGAGGAGAAATACATATTGAACCATACCACAACATCAAACAAGAAGACAAACACAAACCGTGTGACCATAACACTACATAGACAAATCCTGACTGACTGACCAATTGAAAACTTTCCAATCTTCTACCGTAACTTTTTGAGTCAGTTTGCAACACTGTCTTAATGGATATCATTTTCCGCGTACGGCTGGCAAACTGCTTCTGAAAGATTACGTATTCTTTTCTATTTTCGGGTATAGTGTAGAGGTTTCAACTCTATTCAGAGTGCACCTAGAAACCTAGCAAAAAAAAACTAAAGTATTTTGTCCTTCTCCCATCCTTATTACAGGCAGCCTTCGCTGCACAGCAAAATGGCGCTCCCGGTGCCGCAGCTGGGGCAACATCCAGCCCCAAGATCGGCGGCAAGTCGATCGAAAAGATCTACCAGAAGAAGTCTCAGCTGGAGCACATTCTGCTGCGTCCGGATACCTACATCGGTTCCGTGGAGCACCTGAAGGAAACTATGTGGGTGTACGACAGCGAGGCGAAGAAGATGGTTCAGCGCGAGATCAGCTACGTGCCGGGTCTGTACAAGATCTTCGACGAAATCCTGGTCAACGCGGCTGACAACAAGCAGCGCGACGCCAAGATGAGTGCTATCAAGATCGACATCAACCAGGAGACGAACACGGTCTCGATCTGGAACAACGGCCAGGGTATCCCGGTTGTGATGCACAAAGAGGAGAAGATGTTCGTACCGACGATGATCTTCGGACATTTGTTGACTTCGTCCAACTACAACGACGAAGAGGAGAAGGTCACCGGAGGTCGTAACGGTTACGGTGCGAAGTTGTGTAACATCTTCAGTACCAAGTTTACCGTGGAAACGGCCACCAAGCAGTACAAGAAGTGCTTCAAGCAAACCTGGGGTGACAACATGAGCAAGGCTTCCGAGCCCAAGATCAAGGAAGACTACTCCGGCGATGATTACACCAAGATCACCTTCTCGCCGGATTTGAAAAAGTTCAAGATGGAAAAGTTGGACGATGACATAGTGGGTTTGATGTCGCGGCGAGCTTTCGACGTGGCCGCTTCCACCCGCGGGGTTTCCGTGTTTCTGAACGGACAGAAGTTGCCGATCAAGAATTTCAAGGACTACATCGATCTATACGTCAAGGATCAACAGGACGAAGTCGGAACGCAGGTCAAGGTTGTCTACGAGAACTGCAACGAGCGGTGGGAGGTGGCGGTGACGCTCTCGGACCGTGGATTCCAACAGGTGAGTGTGGTTTAACTTAGCTACCCGGTGTACTAATAACCTTTTTTATAAATATCGTAAACGATTATAAACTTTTTCTCTTTTATTTTACACAGGTCTCGTTCGTCAACTCCATCGCAACAACCAAGGGTGGTCGTCACGTAGACTACATCACCGATATGGTCGTGAAGCAGCTGATCGAGGTCCTGAAGAAGAAGAACAAGGGTGGTGTCAACATCAAACCGTTCCAAGTGAAGAATCACATCTGGGTTTTCATCAACTGTTTGATCGTCAATCCGACGTTCGACTCGCAAACCAAGGAAAACATGACCCTCCAGGCGAAGAGTTTCGGCTCCAAGTGCACCCTGTCGGAGAAGTTCATTACCGGGGTTTCCAAGATTGGAATCGTCGAGTCGGTGCTGCAGTGGGCCAAGTTCAAGGCTCAAACTGAGTTGAACAAGGCATCCGGATCGAAGAAGTCCAAGGTTAAGGGGGTTCCCAAGCTGGAAGATGCTAACGATGCTGGTTCGAGGAATTCCTTGAATTGTACGCTGATCCTCACGGAGGGAGATTCAGCCAAAACGTTGGCCGTGTCCGGATTGGGAGTGGTTGGGCGTGACACGTACGGTGTGTTCCCGTTGCGTGGTAAGCTGCTCAACGTTCGAGAAGCGACCCACAAACAGATCCTGGAGAATGCGGAAATCAACAATTTGATCAAGATCATTGGTCTGCAGTATAAGAAGAAGTACATCACGATGGATGACTTGAAGACGCTCCGTTACGGTAAGGTCATGATCATGACTGATCAGGATCAGGACGGTTCTCACATCAAGGGTTTGTTGATCAATTTCATCCATACCAACTGGCCGGAATTGCTGCGGCTACCTTTCTTGGAGGAGTTCATCACTCCCATCGTAAAGGCCACGAAGAAGAACGGCGAGGAACTTTCCTTCTTCTCATTGCCCGAATTCGAGGAGTGGAAAACCGAAACCCCGAACGCTCATACCTACAACATCAAATACTATAAGGGTTTGGGTACTTCAACATCCAAGGAAGCAAAGGAGTACTTCCAGAACATGGAGCGTCATCGGATTTTGTTCAAGTACGACAGCACCCAGGATGACGAAGCCATTACTATGGCCTTCTCGAGGAAATGCATTGAACAGCGTAAGGAGTGGCTTACAGCCCACATGGAGGAGAATCGTCACCGCAAACAGGTGGGACTCCCGGAACGGTATCTCTACACCAAAACCACAAAGGCCATCACCTACAAGGAGTTCATCAACCTTGAGTTGGTGCTCTTCTCGAACTCCGACAACATTCGGTCAATTCCGTGCATGGTGGACGGTCTCAAGCCCGGTCAGCGAAAGGTCATGTTCACGTGCTTCAAGCGAAATGATAAGCGTGAGGTGAAGGTCGCCCAGCTGGCCGGTTCAGTCGCTGAAATGTCCGCCTACCATCATGGTGAACAGTCCCTGTGCGGTACCATTGTCAATTTGGCCCAGAACTACGTCGGAAGCAACAACATCAATCTGCTGGTCCCGAGTGGTCAGTTCGGTACTCGTCTTTCTGGTGGAAAGGATAGCGCCAGTCCTCGTTACATCTTCACCATGCTGTCCCCGTTGACTCGGTTGATCTTCCACCCATTGGATGATCCTCTGCTGGAATACCAGTTCGAGGACAACCAGAAGATCGAACCACTTTGGTATCTGCCAATCATTCCAATGGTGTTGGTCAACGGAACGGAAGGTATCGGTACGGGTTGGTCGACCAAGATTCCGAACCACAATCCACGGGACATCATTGCCAATCTGCGCCGGATGTTGAACGGCGAGGAACCCAAGATCATGCACCCCTGGTACAAGAACTTCCGCGGAGAAATCGAGTCCGTTGGGCACCAGAAGTATTTAACCGTTGGAAATGTTTCCCTGCTGGATAACCAGAAGATTGAAATCTCTGAACTTCCGATTGGCACCTGGACCCAGGTTTACAAGGAGAACATCCTGGAACCGCTGACCAACGGAAACGACAAGCAGAAGGCGATCCTTTCCGAGTACAAGGAATACAACACCGATACCACGGTTCGATTCGTCGTTTCGTTCCTGCCGGGTGAATACGACCGTATCTACGCTGAGGAAGGTGGCTTCCATCGGGTATTCAAGTTGACCAGCTCGCTCTCAACGTCCACAATGAACGCGTTCGACGACAAGAACTATCTGAAACGGTACGATCATGCCAACGATATCTTCCATGAATTCTACAAACTACGTCTGGACTACTACGGCAAGCGTAAGGCCTATCTGGAAGGTATGTTGCAGGCCGAAGCGGATCGTTTGACCGATCAGGCACGTTTCATCGTCGAGAAGTGCGATCGCACGATCGTGGTTGAAAACAAGAAGCGAAAGGCTATGATCGACGAACTGATCAAGCGCGGTTACCGACCTGATCCGGTTAAGGAATGGAAGCGTAAGGTCGCCCAAGAAGAGGAGGAAGAAAAGGATGAACCCGAAGAGGAAGAAGAAGCCGAAGATGTCAAGCCCGGAAAATCCTCGAAGAAACAGGTAGATCCGGAAAAGGCATTCCAAAAACTAACAGACGTGAAAAAGTTCGACTACCTGCTCGGTATGTCCATGTGGATGCTCACGGAGGAACGCAAGAACGAACTGCTCAAGCAGCGTGATGCCAAGCTGTCCGAGTTGAACTCGCTGAAGGCCAAGACGCTGGAGATGCTCTGGCAGGACGATCTGGACGCGTTGAGCAAGAAGTTGGACGAAGTGGAGGAGAAGGAACGTCTGGATGCCATTTCCACGGAGAAGAAACTGAAGAGCGGTGCCGCTGCAGCAAAGGGAGGTCGCGGTGCGATTAAAGCCTTCAGCAAGAAATCGGCCATCGACGACACAAAACCGAGCGACATGGGTGAGGAGGTCAAGTTCAAGGTCACCGAAGAGTTGTTGAAGAAGTACGAGAAAGCGGCCGCACCGGCCAACCCGAGGGTCAAGAAGGAGAAAAAGGAACCGGGTGAGGGCGGAGAGGGCGATGAGTTCGATGCCTTGATCGAGGGCAAGAAACCCAAGGTCAAGAAGGAACCTAAGGAGCCAAAGGTACCCAAGCCCAAGAAGGAGAAGAAGGAAAAGGACGGAATGAAACAGTCCAAGCTGAACTTCAGCGGCAAGGGTAAAGGAAAGGTGAGCAACAAATTACGAGACTTCGAAACACTAGAATATGTTTCATTATTGGTTTCTTTTTATTGCAGAAAAAGAAGGATGATGACGACAGCTTCGATTCGGGCGCTAGTGATGACGAATTTGGACCGCCGGTGAGCGTCCCAACTCGCCAGAAGAACGAGCGGCGTGCTGCATCACAGGTAAATGAGAATTGCTATTGAACTATTGCGAGATATACTTACGAGAACTAATATTCTCTATTCCCAACAGAAAATCAAATACTCGTTTGACGACGAAGACGACGAGGACAAAAACTTTGACCGGTCGGACGACGAGCTGTTTGACACGAATCCGGAGCCTACTCGTGGCGGTGGAAGTGCAGCAGTCCAGGGCTCACTAGATGACGGTAGCGACATCGAAGATGGCGGAAACGACGTGGTCGAGGTGGAAGATTCCCCGGTGGTGAAACCGAAGAAGGCTGCTCCAAAGAGGAAATTGGGTCCCAAGGCCGACGGCCCGGCAGCGAAGGCAAAGGCACCGGCTGCCAAGCGAGGCCGCAAGAAGGATAGCGGCGATAGCAGCGAAGAGGAAAAGCCCAAGAAGGTAAGTTAGTCGACAAAAACTCTATCGGTAATCCAGTCGCTCTTATTCCGTTCTGTTTCAAGTTCCGTTTTTTGTACTGGTTCTCGTGTGATTTAATAACAAATCTAGCGTATTTTTTAAAAAGGGACTAGATGCAAAATACAAAATAAACCCGAAATTTCACTATTCCTATAGGTACATCTGTTCTAAACAGAAACTATAGTTCGGCAACAATATGATTGAATCGTTTCTAGCAAAAACAATGATTTGCTCTTTCTTTTCGTTCGCAGAAGCCCAAGAAGAAGTACGCCGACAGTGAATCGGAACCGGAGAGCGAACCCGATTACGATGACGATTCGGACTTTGAGTAAAAATGTTCGAGTTTTCCCTCGGCGCCGCCTAGAGGATGCTTTTCCTAAGATATAATTCTGTGTCACCATGAGCACTTAACCACCTATTCTCAATCACCGTTCGGAACGTCTTCTTGTGGAAGGTGTTCCAGTATTACGGTTGAGTGCGCAGTTCGGGAGGACAAAACACAACCGAACAGAATCATCTGTGTGTAACAATTAAGACCACAATCCCATTTTACCACCGTTTGTGAAACATCTCTCACGGCATTGCTGGACCACACCGCGTATGAGAGCAACAAACACTATTTTAATGACAGTATAGACGTAGCTTATAGAAATCATTTCAGCACACACAACAATAACTATTAGAGTGTAGAATCTTATTTTTTGCACCCGTGCGTAAGCATTAAGATAATTTATACACTTATTCTTTGTACAACTTTTACGTTTTTGGATGAAAGCTTTTCCGGTAGGCGAATGTGTTTTTCCGTTGTGTGCGAATCAGTGTTAGGAACGAAAGGAAGATATATTTTGTGCAAGTACAAACATTGGCAATTGTATGAAGCGTGACACCCGACCGAACTGAGGTGTGATTCCAGCACCTTATCCCCTCTCCTATAAGAAGCGAAAACCAAAAGGAAAATAAGTGGATATCTTCCTTTGCGTGTGGGTGTGTGTGTACGTGTGTATGCGTGCGACACTGTGTTGCTGTGAGGTTCTCTCTCTCATGTACGTTAATATTTTGTACCTTCGCTGCGTTTATGCACTCATTGTATTTTCATTACTTTTATGTAATAAGATCTGTAGATATTATCATGTAACAAAAACAAAAAAAAATGGCATTTTTCCTTTTATATCACATTTTTTTGGACAAACTTTATATCATGTTTTGGGTAATCTATTAGGGTAAAAGCTCTCTTAGTGGAGGTAGTACCAATAGTGGTGGTAGTGCTTATTTAGCACTATTTTGAATAAAAAGCTTGCAAATTACATTTTTAATAGATACGTCATAACTAATTAATAACATTATTTCAGTTTTGTGTTCAGCATTTGCCGAAAAACCTATTTTAAACAATTATTTTCCTTAAATTGTTTGCTCCTTTGAACCTATAGTGGTGGTAGTGTTCCTATAGTGGTGGGTCCCATAAGAATTCAATGGGATGCGCCACTATAGGAACCAATGTTAAATTTTACCTCCATAATAGGAACCGTGTACCTATAGTTGGTGCAAGTGATTTTTTAGCAAAAACTGAAATAAACAATGGTTTTTACATTTTTCCTAGCAAATTTAAGTGAAAAACTACCGATTAACGTTTTCAGACTTCTTATTTTGTGGTATTATCAATTTTATTCAATTATTTTTCTACAAGGAGCTACTAATAGCACCACTATTGGTACATTTACCCTATTCGTTGGTCTTGTTTTCGCAGCGCAAGGGAACGAGCGATTGTCTGACGCTGTATTCTAGGTACTTAAATTCAACTGGCCTACGCTCGGAAAGAGCAAATGGGTTCAGTGATCTTGGATATTAAGGGGGCTTCAAATTTCATGGATACTCACCATCCATTGACACTCCAAGTGATTTAGATGATGCTGTTGATACTACAACGACCTTCATTATGGAAGCTTTTGAAGAAGCATGCACCCTACGGTCTGTGAAGATCACAAGAGGAAACCCTTGGTGGAACTCTGATCTGGCGAAACTCAGGAAACAATATAGAAAGAGTTGGAACAGACGACGTTCGGCTGGTACGGAGACTTTCATGTCGGCTCGCAAGGCTTATACAGGAAAGCTCTCCGTTCTGCTGAACGATTCGGCTGGAAAAACCTTTGTACAAATGTTTCCAGTTTGAGTGAAGTCAGTCGGTTAAATAAAATCCTTGCGAAATCTAAGGATTTCCGAGTGAACGAACTTCGTTTGTCAAATGGCGATCTAACTTCCTCTGATGAAGAAGTTCTGAAATGCTTATTCAGCACACACTTCTCTGGATGTGTGGATATTGCATCTTCGGATGACGCTGATGTCTTTTCTTGTAGTTATGATTCCCTGACTTCGGCTCGGAGTATTGTAACTATACAATCGATTGAGTGGGCACTTAATAGCTTTGCTCCTTTCAATTCTCCTGGAACACAGATGGGATTTATCCTATTTTTCAGAAGGGATTTGATTATTTCAAACGTGTTTTGAAAAAAAAAATACCTACTTGTTTGCAGTTTTGCTACAGGGTATATTCCCAAATCTTGGTGGGATATTACTGTGAAGTTCATTCCGAAACTGGGTCGTGCGTCGTATAAAGAAGCAAAGAGTTTCAGACCTATCAGTTTGACCTCTTTTCTTCTGAAATGCTTAGAACGCATTGTGGATCATCACATCCGTGATGTTCATCTGGCCAATGTGCCTCTTCATGTGAACCAACATGCCTACCAATCTGGTAAGTCCACTGTGACTCTTTTACACAAGGTTGTTTACGATATCGAGAAAGCATTCGCTCAAAAGCAATCTTGTTTGGGTGTTTTCTTAGATATCGAGGGTGCCTTTGACAATGTGCCATTCGATTCCATATTGGAAGCCGCACGGGGTCATGGTATATCTCCAATGATTTCCAATTGGATTCATCAAATGCTCAAAAACCGATATCTCTTCTCGACATTGAGTCTAGCAGGGATTAGGAAATTGAGTGTTTGTGGATGCCCCCAAGGGGGAGTCTTGTCACCGCTTTTGTGGAATCTCGTAGCAGATACGCTATTGAGGCAACTCAATAATAGCGGTTTTCCTACTTATGGTTTTGCCGACGACTACCTAGCATTGTTAGTTGGTATGTGTAAAACCACCCTTTTCGACCTGATGCAAAGCGCCCTTCAGGTAGTTGAGGGTGGTGTCAATATGGCCTTTCGGTTAATCCGAGTAAAACATCTATTGTTCTTTTTACGGAAAGGCGAAACCGTAATGGCGTTCGACCTTTGCGTCTTTTTGATTCTGTAATCGATGTGACTGAACAGGTTAAGTGCGTTGGAGTCATTCTTGATTCTCACATTGAGTTCAGAATCAAGAAAGCTTGTATGGCCTTCGGGCAATGCCGGCGAACCTTTGGTACAACTTGGGGTCTAAAACCCAAGTATGTAGTACCTAGTTCTGAAAATTTCATTTCGTCATATCTAAGTTCAACCACCTACAGCTCATTTTAGAAGCTGAACCTGAGAATATGGTATATGAAAAACTTGTGCGGCTAAACCAGTTCTGTAAGAAAGTCACGGAAAAACCGCTATTTTTCAAATATTTAAGGTAAATGTCACGGACTACCTTTGAAAAATGCCAAATGATATTCACCGTGAATATCATTAGCATTTTTCGAAGGTAGTCCGTGATATTTACCTTAAATATTCGAAAAATAGCGGTTTTTCCGTGACTTTCTTGCAGAACTGGTCTAGCTGCACAAGTTTTTCATATACCATATTCTTAGGTTAAGCTTCTAACATGAGCTGTAGGTGATTGAATTTGGATATGACGAAATCAATTTTTCAGCACTGGCTGCAATTCTGCTTTTTACAGATTTGTAAGATACTTCGCCACCCTTGGAGACGGCTCAGTACAATACAATTTGGTTTGACGACATGACTCCAAACTATTTCAGTATTGTCTGTGTTGAATGGCAGCCCAGGTGTGAATCTGAAGCTTTACCCAACACTTCGATATCGGAATAGCTGGCTCAAGGCCAATGAAGTCATGTGATGCTCCAGTGCGAGCTAACTCATCAACCAATTCATTTCCAGCGATGGAAGAATGGCCAGGTACCCATACAAGGTGAACAGCGTTTGCTGAATTCAGCTCCTCGATTTGAGTTCGACAAGCGATAACTATCTTCGACCTGGAGTTGGCCGAAGCAAGTGCTTTAATAGCAGCCTGGCTATCTGAACAGAAGTATATTACTTTGCCCATTACGTGCTGCTGAAGTGCTGATTGCACTCCGCACATAAGAGCAAAGATTTCGGCCTGAAAACGGTGCAGTGTCTAACAAGTGAGTAAGACTGATACAGCCTTAGCTCACGAGAATAATCACCAGCACCTGCTCGACCTTCGAGAAGGGAGCCATCAGTGTAACATACGATGCCGTCTGAAATAATTCTCTCCAGATATCCAGATGTCCACTCTTCCCGGGAGGGGAATTTCGTGGAAAATGTCCTATATGGAAAATTACAAGCAATTGTAAGATCACTTGGAGCAAGGACAATTTTGTCCCAATTCACCAAAAGTGGAAACAACGAGGAGTATGTTGATGTGCGGTTCACAGGAGTTTCCTCTAGTAGACCGAGTACCCGTAGCGTCTCAGCCCGTAGCCGGTAAGTGCTTCTTGTTTGAGATGAATGTGTAGTGGAGCAACGCCGAAGAGAACTTCGAGCGCTGCCGTAGGAGTTGAAGAGAACGCTCCAGACATCGCCATTAAGCACATCCTTTGGAGATGGCCTAACTTTGATTGGATCGTTCTCATTTCGCCCTTTTGCCACCACACAAGACATCCATAGGCCAATATTTGACAACAGATGTGTAGATCCATTTGATATATGTACTACACGCATGGCATTAGAATCTGCGCGGGGTGTGAGGTGACACGAGTCGAATGAGGTGACAAAAGTCGACTCGATCCCATTTGAAATGCATTAGTTGTCTCACGTCACGTGAGACGAAACCGTCCGTCTCACCTCACACGCCGCGCAGAATAAGCCTGAAAGCCGCGCTGTAGCCATCAAGGCATTAATGTAGAAAGATAACTCATAGGGCATTCTTTGCCCAATGGTCTCCGTCAGGGGGTTTCGGATCACTTAACGTACCTGTGTGCCAAGACACAAGAAAAAGAAAATAACTAAGAAACAAATATGCTTACACGTATAAATTCAATTTTTAAAGGTATTTTGTTGTTTTATTTAACTCGCTCTCTCGCAACCTTACCCTCTCAACTTAGATCATACGCTGGATAAGCTCATTGATCTTATCCTCACGGTTACCGAAGTCACCACCCTCAACGTAGTGGTTGTTCTTCTTGCGCCATCCACCGGTCGGGGTGTTTAGCTTGAACGGCCACAGGAAGTTGTTGGCCTTGCGGAACAGCGGTCCGGCGGTGTAGATCTGGTAGACCAGATCCTCGACGCACTGCATCTTGTAACCGCCGCGCAGTTTACGCTCAATCACGAAGTTATCGGTGATCGGGATGCGGCTGTGTCGGTGCTTGACGAAGCCACGCTTGTAGATCAGATGGCGGACCGATTTCAGCGTCGGGTATCCGTAGGTGATGTACGGCTCCGCAATGCGCAGCATGTTCTTGGTGGCCTTGTTCAGCTTGATGAACGTGGCGTTGTTGATCTGGCGCAGACGGAACAGTTGCAGCACCTTGCGGACCTTAGGGGCGACCTTGTTGATACTGGAAGTGGGGAAAGAGAAAGGAAAAGATTAGTTCTGCTGATTCGTTGGACAAAAAGTTAATCCTTCAATAGTCGAGAACGGCGCAATCAGAAAAATGTCTCTTTGCCATCCCTGATTGTGAATGTCGGTTGAGGAGCAAGTTACAATACACGCTATGTCCAAAGGGAAGTATTATGAAAAGTGAATGTACCTCAAAGTTTATTCGCTAGAATCGTATTTTTGGACCCCTAGATTCAGAATAGGGTAGAAGCTTCAGTTTTGGCCAGCCCGGAGTTTTGGCCATAGTGCGGTATTCAGCCTGTAACGATCTAAATTGGCATACACTTATTTTTTACTAGTAGATTCTAATATAATAATATGATTGCAGCTGTTAAAACCATACATTTTGATTAAGAACTGGAAGAAAAAAATAATTTTCCTTAAAAAACAGCTCCCATATATCTATTTTGGCCAGGGTGCTTCTAATTTGGCCACTCCCATAAGAAACACACGTGATTGGCCAAAATAGAAACCAAAGCTAAGAATATGGCCAAAACTGCGGCTAGACTTCTATTTTGGCCAGTGCCACTTTTAATACAAAAATCAAGTATTAGCTTGATTTCTGTATTTTTCTAATAAAGTATAGATCGAAACCTTTCATTTAACACATTGGTAGTTTTCATTGAATTATTGGTTATTTTTATAAAAATGATTTCCCTTAGACTGGCCAAAACTGGTGCCCGCACCCTATGTGCGATTTAAAATAATCCATCTTGGGGTTTTTCCCATACATTTTTATATGGGATGAAATTAACCTAAAAATGACTTTTTTCGCCATTTGTATGGGAAAATAGGAAAAAAAATAAAAAAAAACCGAAAAAATCGAAAAACCCAAGATGAAATATTTTAAACCGCACAGATTCTGAAACTAGAGGTCCAAACCTACACGCAGAAAAATCTTTTTTAAACTCAAAAAAATCCTGTGTAAAAACAACAAAAATAATTATCGTTCCCCGGCTAATAATTTATTTTTTTGATTTCAAAAATAAATATTTTTTGGTTTAATAATCAAAATTGTTGTTTTTAAAAAAGTCAGCTGTCAACATCTACAAAGAAATTTTTTGTTGAATTTACATTTTTTTTAAATGTTTAGCAAAACAACAATGATTCCAAGCGGGAATCGAACACACACTTCTGGAATGCCGATGAATAATCGCGCGTTGTTCATTATAGCCACAACTGCTCTTGAAAATTTATCACTAAATGTAAATCACTTTCTACGTTATGGACGCTTGACGCTTTCTGATATTGCCAAAACATGATCATATTATGCGTTGCGCGAAAATTTTTGAGCGCAAGTGCTCGTATACCTCCGCCAGTACGGTAAATCGTGTTGGTGTTTTCGGCGCATTATTCTTTGGCCCATTCGCGCACTTATCGTAAAAGACACCAGAACGATTAAACGTACGAGCGGAGATCTATTAGCGATTTTGCACCATTTTCGCTCTCTATTTTCTTGCAACGGATAATAAATTATCGGTTAGAGTGATTTTCCTCTATGGTTGGAGGTGCCAACAGCGCTCTAAATTTGGTAGATGGCACTTACAAAGCTGCAATCTAATGTGTTAGCTGCCTGCCATTTAGACGTGAACATTTTTTGGATCTACAATATTTTTTTTAGAATCAAAAATAAAAAAGTATTTCAAACAAAAAAATATTTTTTTAAATTGACAATTTTTGTCTCGTTCAGCTGTGGTATTGAAAACAACAAATTTTATAGTTGAATGAACAAAATAAAATTGTAGAATTCAAAAATAAGTCTGTTTATAACAAAAATGAGCTTCAAAAATATATTTTTTTGATTCAATAAGATGAAATTTCTCTGCGTGTACGATCCTATGGAATAACATTTGAGGTACATTTGATTTTCATAATACTTCCCTTTGGACATAGCGTGTAGCATTCAGTTATTTCATCAGCGATTGAAATATGAAGCTCTCAGAGATTTAATTCTGATCACATTTTCCCTATGTCAAGGATTTCTCCAGGAAATCCTGAAAAATTAATTTTTGAGAAAGTATTTCCCAAATTCATTATTTGGGAATTATTTATTTCCATAAATCATACAACTATATTGCTCCAGATGCTTTTGAATACTCAATGAGAATTTCAATTGGTAGTTTAACTAGAAACTACGAATACTCAAAATTCTCGAGAATTTGCTGAACCAGGACTTTTACCAGGGACTTCTGCTAAAGCTTCGGGATTTTCCCGATACCTTATTCCGGTTTTCTCCGAACATTCTTATCCACAACTAAATACAATAAATGAGTAGGTACATCCAAGAGCTTCATGAAAAACAACAGAAATCTTTCAAACAAAATATTAGAAGTACTTTTATGAGCTACAATAGGCGTGTTTCGAGGAATTTCATCAGATACTAAAAATCCCTTCAAATATTCTTTCAATTGTTTTTCACTAACTATTTTTGAATTGTAAAAATATTTTCACCAGAATTACTCATCCAGAATTTTATAATTTAATTTTTAATTTAAAATATTCTTGGGGCAATTCATTCATTCATTCAAAATTTTATCAGCATCCAAATTTATCAAAGACTTTTCGCTCAAATGACAAAGGCTATATCAAATATTCTCCTAGAGATTGTACAAGGATATTTTTTTAGAAAGAAATTATAATTTTTGTTATGTTTTATAACACTTTTATAGGACGTTTGATGTTTTCAGGAACATGTACATCCTGAAATGCTAAAGTGACATATGAATCTATGAATATTTGATTGTGTCTCAACCAGTCTCTCCACGACAATGTTCTTTAGAATATCTTTGAAATTGTTCAAATTGTGATGTTATGTAACAGCACTATGATTAACTTTAATTGTCATGACTCGACGACAAGATATTAATTTCGAAGAATGGTTTTTAAGCCAGTTCACCCACTATGTTATATAGTTCAACAGTTGTTGAATGCATTTCCCACAGATTCTCGTACTTATGCTTCTGGAGACAGTACAAATTTTAGAATTTTGGAAATTCCCGGTGGCTGGCAACAATTCCCGAGGTTTTCCCGACTTTTTCCCGGTGGTTTCGAATTCCCGAGCTTTTCCCGGTTTTCCCGAAATTCCCGACTGGGTGGCCACCCTGTACGATGTCCGTTAAAGACACGTGTGGGCAGTTACTGACCGACCCGGCTGACCAGTTGAAACGCTGGTTTGAGCACTTTGGAAACCTTTTTCAAGTGTCGGTCACATCATCAACACCTCAACATGACGCATTACCCGTATCAACACCGAAGCTCCATCAGTGCAGGAGATAGAAACAGCCATCCGTAGCATGAAATCGAACAGGGCCCCAGGGGTCGATCGCATATCAGCTGAGATGCTCAAAGCTGACCCCGCAGTATCCGCACAACTACTGCATCAATTATTCGGCAACATATGGGAAACCGCGACATTTCCGGCCGACTAGATGCAAGGCGTCTTAGTAAAGGTACCCAAAAAGGGTGACCTGACTGTTTGCGATAATTGGCGGGGCATCATATTACTGTGAAGCGTTCTCAAAGTCCTCTGCAAAGTGATCCTTGAGCGGATACAGGAGAAGATTGACGCAACTCTTCGACGACAGCAAGCAGGATTCCGTGCCGGACGATCCTGTGTGGACCGTATTGTAACGCTCCGTATCATTCTGGAACAAATCAGTGAATTCCAAAAGTCTCTCTACCTGGTGTTCATTGATTACGAAAAACCTTTCGACCGTCTCAATCACGGAAACATGTGGGAAGCCCTCAGGCGCAAGGATCTGCCTGAGAAAATCATCCGCCTCATTGAAGCACAGTACAGAGCATTTTCGTGCAGAGTACTGCACAACGGTGTTTTGTCCGATCCCATCCGGGTCGTTGCTGGAGTGAGGCAATGATGTATACCATCACCGCTGCTGTTCCTCATCGTAATCGACGAGATCCTGGTAGGTGCGATTGACAGTGATCCAAATCGTAGATTGCTGTGGCAGCTCATTACCATGGAGCACCTAAATGACTTCGAACTGGCTGATGACGTTGCTCTTTTAGCTCAACGGCGCTCCGATATTTAGAGTAAGCTCGATGATCTTGCCGATCGCTCCTCGGCCATCACGACCATCAACGTCAACAAGACCAAATCGTTGAATGTAAAAACGGTCAAGTCTTCTAGCTTCACGGTAGCTGGCCAAGCAAGCAGTGGAGAATGTTGAAAGCTTCTAATATCTCACGGCTGATGGAGGCACCAAGATAGTAGAATAACTAGCCATACATCTACTACCAAGATCGACATAGCATAGCTTCACGGATCAAGAAGGCAAGGGATGCTTTTGCGAGTTTAAGAAATGTATGGAAAAACAATCAGATTAGTCGACGCACAAAAATCCGAATTTTCAACTCGATCGTAAAATCTGTGCTGCCGTAAGCCAGTGAAACATGGTGTGTATCAGCGGAGAATATTTACGGGTGCAGATCGTTCATCAATAGATATGTAATACGTGCATGGTGGCCCCACGGATCTCCATCGTGGATGTCATCAAAAGCCGATAGCGACAGAAATTTGGGAACGAAAGTAGAGGTGGGTCGGCCACACAGTCGACAGAAATTTGACCTGGCCACAGGTCAAGGCGATGGCTGGCAATCTCCCAGGGTGGCAATCCGTGGGTGCTCAGGACTGAAAGTAAAGTTAATATTCCTCATCTTGATTGGCCATCGTTCGAATCTTGATAAGCGTATTTCGGTTAAGATTCTTGAAGAGCGAGTTCAGCACTAATCCTTGGGCTTTGTTAGAACAAACTTCCAATCGTTATAAACAATCGGACCTAACAAAGAAAAAGTTTTACAATATCGGGCCAACTTGTTTGCTTCGCTGATCACTTGCCAGGGTTGCAGATCTATGTTGCATGCCCTTTGCGTTGGATATTGGGGGATTCTTGAGCTTTCTTGGGACAATGTTGAGTTGTTCCTGGTCCGTATACACAATAAATCTTGGCTTTTCACTGCAAGATACTTGTTTCAATGGCATCATACATTAACACATGCCGGCAGCATGAACAAAGCACTGAATTCACCTCAAGATGAAGAGGATTTGTTCTGCCTATAAGCTTATAATCTTCGCCACAGGTTTGCACAACGATTTCACGAAGCCTGAAGCGGCTTAATCTAGCCATTCACACAGATTCGCAGAAAGCATGTTGCTTCGGAATAATTTCCCATCATTGTACGGTCGCATTGTTGACACATTTCTGCACCTAACCTTCCGATTGTTTCTTCCGAAAACAATAGCTCAAAACGCCGTTTTCAACACTTCACTAAACGTCCACATTGAGGTGAGGGTTCCGCACACGATCTCCCGTTCCGGAACAGGTTCCCGCAAGCCTATCGCAACTACCGAACAAAATCGAAGAAAACACTCACCCACGAATACGCATCACGAAGGCAACCTTCGGCTCGGCCGGGATGTAGATGTTGCCGGCCTTCTTGGCAGCGCGGGCCTTCTCGACCACATCGCGGTCCATGCGCAGGTACTTCTTGGCATACTTGGCCGCACGGAGCAGGTTCTGGCGCTGGCGGACGAGCTTGACAGCCGCCAGATGACGACGCCTGTGCAGGCTGCCGGGGCGGGCGATGGTCTTCACTTTGGTTGCCTTCAGTTTCGATTCCGGCACCGCGGGCAGTTTCTTCTCCTTCTTGTCGGCCGGGGCCTTCGCGGCCGGGGCAGCAGTCTTAGCCGCAGCTGGCATCTAAAAGCAAGCGAACGGAACGGTTAAAATCGATTTTCCGACGGAATTGACCGCTATTTCGCGGAGAAAAACAAAGCACCTTTCTAGTGTTCAGCACGTTTCACGTCGAAAAGACCGAAAAAGAAGGAAGTTGTCATCAGTTGGCAGTATTGGAATTTGACAGCGGTTGGTGTCAAAGGACGCAAATGAGAACTGTCAAGCCACACCAATGTCTACACATGTGGAGAGATTGCGCTTCGGAGATTTTGAATGTGTCGGTGCACTATGGAAATACAATTAAATATTAAATAATTTTTGGTCAAAATCTGTATAGCTCATTGCAGGATTTTAATTTTATTGATTTATGGGCAAACAAATTTTCATTCAAGTTTTAGCTTATTCATTATCATAACAGCACAGGAAATTACATTTTCATTTCAATTATTCAGTGGATTTAAATACATGAATTAAGTAAAACCCGCTTGAAAACATATCAAGCCTAACTTTACCTAAAGGCTGGTTTACAGTTCGGAAAACGTGTCACGGGATTTGGTCCCCTGTGTGTTTTAAATGGAGCGCGGAATTTCAAATTCCGCGGCGGAAAACATGGATGTCAATTTTCCCGAAGTGTAAACCCGGCCACGGATTTTGGCGCGGAAAGGGAAAAAATCTCTACACACATTTTTCCCGGCGGAAAGAATTCACTTCGAATTGTTTCCGCGCGCATTTTGATCTGTTTGAGTCGCTACCGAGGTCGCTACAAAGTTGAAGTGCGCTAAGAATGGTTGAATCGCTGTTTTTGGACATCCAATTAAATTGTGTTTTACCCTTTTTGCTAAGAATTTCGTCTATTTGTAAGAAATACTAGAACTATAGTTCCTTATCCATATTTTCTACGATCATGAGTGTACTGTTTTTTCGGGATTTCTGGGAGTTTTTTTTAGTTCTTCCTAGTGATTTTTTTTTAAGATTCCCTTATGATTTATTTCCAAAAGTCCCATCGTACGTTTTTTCTTCGGAAGCTGTTCCTTAGGAATTTACTCCAGAAGTTACCAATAGGAATAATTCTAGGGTATTTTTCTCCAGGAGTTCTGCCTGCCAATATTCGTCAATTTTTTCCTAGTTTCTTCTAAGTATTTCACTTTGTTTTTTTTTTTTTTCAAAGGAGTTATTCCTGGGGATTTTTGCTGGAGTACCTGCTGGGGTCTGATTTTTCCATAGGTTCCTCCTGAATGCTCTTTCTGAGGATTCTGAGAAGTTCTAGTTTTTCAAGAAATTCTTCCTTCCATATCAACCAGATTCCGATATTCTTCATAGTTCTATATCTAATCGATAGCGATCGCCATCGAAAATCTTTCACTGGTTGACCGGGTAGGGATTTATCTTTAGGAGTCCTGGGCATTTTTCCCTAGATTTTCCTCTTGGGAAGTTTATTCTGGGATTTCACCTGTATTTTTTTCAGGAGTTCCTCCTAGTATTTTGTATTGATTCTCCTGGAAATTTCTCTAGAAGTTGTAAAAGGCCTTTCTGAAAAAGTTCGTTGAGGAGTTACAGCAGTTTTGGTCATTTTTCATAGCATTCCTTTATTTGTTTAGTATTACATATTACAATAAAACTGATTCAACAATTCCTCGCCACAACACTCGATTTGCACACATTTGCTCAATCATCGGCCGCGTTCTACATTAGCCAGATCGTTCTGCACCTGATCTTGCATGCTACCCTCCAGGTCTCCTTGTACTATACGGATCTCTTGCGAACCAGCTTTGTAGGCTTGTTGTCCGGCATTCTCAAAACATGCCCTGCCCATCGTTTCATTCCAGCTTTTGCCACCTTCCGGATGCTAGATTCGCCGTAGAGTGCAGTGAGCTCGTGGCTCATCCTTCGCCGCCACACATCGTTCTCCTGCACACCGCCAAAGATGGTTCTAAGCACCCGATGCTCGGACACTTGCTATCTTCCTTGAGCATATTCCAGATCTCGTGCCCGTAGAATACCACCAGTCCATCAGAGTCCTGAACATGGTGTATTTGATGCAGGGGTGAATCTTTTTTATATCACTCGAAGACGGCGGCTGAAATATACGAACATTCATTAGTATTATTTTAATTAATACTATGCAATTCCTTCAAATGATTTTTTTTTGTAAAAGTTCCTCTAAGGGGTTTTTATAACTAAGTTTAACGGGTAATCTGATTAAGGATTTTTATATAGGGATTCCTCCCGAACATTTCTCTCCGCAAGTTCCTTGTGTTTTTGGAATTTTACTCATGCATATTTTTCAGAAATTCCTGTGAAAGGAATTTCAGTTCAGGTGTTCCTTCAGGGATTCCTCCAGGAGTTGCTATAGGAATTCCTTCAGGAGTTCCTTCAGGGATTCTCCCAAAAGTTCCTTCATGGATTCCTCCAGGAGTTCCTTCAGGGATTCCTCCAGGTGTTCCTTCAGGGATTCCTCCAGAAGTTCCTTCAGGGATTCCTCCAGGAGTTCCTTCAGGGATTCCTCCAAGAGTTCCTTCAGGGATTCCTCCAGGAGTTCCTTCAGGGATTCCTCCAGGAGTGCGTTCAGGGAATCCTCCAGGGGTTCCTTCAGGGATTCTTCCAAGATTTATTACAAAAATTCCTCCAGAAACTTCTTTCGGGATTCCTCCAGGAGTTCTATCAGGGATTCCTTCAGGGATTCCTCCAGGAGTTCCTTCAGGGATTCCTCCAGAAGTTCCTTCAGGGATTCCTCCAGGAGTTCCTTCAGGGATTCCTCCAAGACTTCCTTCAGGGATTCCTCTAGGAGTGCGTTCAGGGAATCCTCCAGGGGTTCCTTCAGGGATTCTTCCAAGATTCATTACAAAAATTCCCCCAGAAACTTCTTTCGGGATTCCTCCAGGAGTTCTGTCAGGGATTCCTTCAGGGATTCCTCCAGGAGTTTCTTCAGGGATTCTTCCAGGAGTTCCTTCAGGGATTCCCCCAGGAGTTCCTTCAGGGATTCCTCCAGGAGTTCCTTTAGGGATTCCTCCAGGAGTTCCTTTAGGGATTCCTCCAGGAGTTCCTTCAGGGATTCTTCCAGGAGTTCCTTCAGGGATTCCCCCAGGAGTTCCTTCAGCCTCCAGGAGTTCCTTCAGGGATTCCTCCAGGAGTTCCATCATGGATTCCTCCAGTAGTTCCTTCAGGGATTCCTCCAGGTGTTCCTTCAGGGATTCCTCCAGAAGTTCCTTCAGGGATTCCTCCAGGAGCTCCTTCAGGGATTCCTCTAAGAGTTCCTTCAGGGATTCCTCCAGGAGTTCCTTCAGGAATTCCTCCAGGAGTGCGTTCAGGGAATCCTCCAGGGGTTCCTTCAGGGATTCTTCCAAGATTAATTACAAAAATTCCTCCAGAAACTTCTTTCGGGATTCCTCCAGGAGTTCTATCAGGGATTCCTTCAGGGATTCCTCCAGGAGTTCCTTCAGGGATTCTTCCAGGAGTTCCTTCAGGGATTCCCCCAAGAGCTCCTTCAGGGATTCCTCCAGGAGTTCCTTTAGGGATTCCTCCAGGAGTTCCTTCAGGGATTCCTCCAGGAGTTCCTTCAGGGATTCCTCCAGGAGTTCCTTCAGGGATTCCTCCAGGAGTTCCTTCAGGGATTCCTCCAGGAGTTCCTTCAGGGATTCCTCCAGGAGTTCCTTCAGGGATTCCTCCAGGAGTTCCTTCAGGGATTCCTCCAGGAGTTCCTTCAGAGATTCCTCCAGGAGTTCCTTCAGGGATTCCTCCAGGAGTTCCTTCAGGGATTCCTCCAGGAGTTCCTTCAGGGATTCCTCCAGGAGTTCCTTCAGGGATTCCTCCAGAAGTTCCTTCAGGGATTCCTCCAAGAGTTCCTTCAGGGATTCCTCCAGGAGTTGCTATAGGGATTCCTTCAGGAGTTCCTTCAGGGATTATCCCAAAAGTTCCTTCATGGATTCCTCCAGGAGTTCCTTCAGGGATTCCTCCAGGAGTTCCTTCAGGGATTCCTCCAGGTGCTCCTTCAGGGATTCCTCCAGAAGTTCCTTCAAGGATTCCTCCAGGAGTTCCTTCAGGGATTCCTCCAGAAGTTCCTTCAGGGATCCCTCCAAGAGTTCCTTCAGAGATTCCTCCAGGAGTTCCTTCAGGGATTCCTCCAGGAGTGCGTCCAGGGAATCCTCCAGGGGTTCCTTCAGGGATTCTTCCAAGATTTATTACAAAAATTCCTCCAGAAACTTCTTTCGGGATTCCTCCAGGAGTTCTATCAGGGATTCCTCCAGGAGTTCCTTCAGGGATTCCTCCAGGAGTTCCTTCAGGGATTCCTCCAGGAGTTCCTGCAGGAATTCCTCCAGGAGTTCCTTTAGGGATTCCTCCAGGAGTTCCTTCAGGGATTCCTCCAGGAGTTCCTTCAGGGATTCCTCCAGGAGTTCCTTCAGGGATTCCTCAAGGAGTTCCTTCAGGGCTCCAGGAGTTCCTTCAGGAATTCCTCCAGGAGTTCCTTCAGGGATTCCTCCAGGAGTTCCTTCAGGGATTCCTCCAGGAGTTCCTTCAGGGATTCCTCCAGGAGTTCCTTCAGGGATTCCTCCAGGAGTTCCTTAAGGGATTCCTCAAGGAGTTCCTTCAGAACTCCAGGAGTTCCTTCAGGGATTCCTCCAGGAGTTCCTTCAGGGATTCCTCCAAGTGTTCCTTCAGGGATTCCTCCAGGAGTTCCTTCAGGGATTCCTCCAGGAGTTCCTTCAGGGATTCCTCCAGGAGTTCCTTAAGGGATTCCTCCAGGAGTTCCTTTAGGAATTCCTCCAGGAGTTCCTTCAGGGATTCCTTCAGGGATTCCTCCAGGAGTTCCTTCAGGGATTCCTCCAGAAGTTCCTTCAGGGATTCCTCCAGGAGTGCGTTCAGGGAATCCTCCAGGGGTTCCTTCAGGGATTCTTCCAAGATTAATTACAAAAATTCCTCCAAAAACTTCTTTCGGGATTCCTCCAGGAGTTCCTTCAGGGATTCCTCCAGGAGTTTATAATTCCTAAGAATCCCTAAAGATTCTCGGAAATTCCCAGTCATCTGGGATGTATTCTAGAAACTATAGAAAATATTCTGTAGCATCACGGAATATATTTAAATTATTCCTGAGAATCCCTAAAGATTCTCAGAAATTCCCAGTCATCTGGGATGTATTCTAGAAACTATAGAAAATATTCTGTAGCATCACGGAATATATTTAAATTATTCCTGAGAATCCCCAAAGATTCTCAGAAATTCCCAGTCATCTGGGATGTATTCTAGAAATTATAGAAAATATTCTCAATCATTCATAGAAATCTGTAGCATCACGGAATATATTTAAATTATTCCTGAGAATCCCTAAAGATTCTCAGAAATTCCCAGTCATCTGGGATGTATTCTAGAAATTATAGAAAATATTCTCAATCATTCATAGAAATCTGTAGCATCACGGAATATATTTAAATAATTCCTGAGAATCTCCAAAGATTCTCGGAAATTCCCAGTCATCTGGGATGTATTCTAAGATTATAGAAAATATTGGAAATTATAGAAACCATTGGGGAGCTTTTGGATTATTTTATTTAACATCGCTTCTATTACATCGTGAATTTATTACATCGCGATAATTAGATCGGATCTGTGTATTACATCAAATGCCGGCGTGTACATCGGGCTGTGTAATATTAATCGATCGATGTAACGACTTGGTTGCAGCGATTTCGATGTAATATTCCACAGTTTTTTTTTTTGCTGTGAGAGGAAACTTTTGGAGTAATCCTCAAAAAGAACTCCAGGAAGAATCCCTACAATGATCTCGTAGGAGGAATACCTACAATAAACTCTAGGGACAATCCCAAATGGAATCACCACAAGAAATCCTTGAAGTGAACTCCTGGAATAATCCCAGAAATGAACTCTTGGAGGAATCTTTTGAATACGATTGTACGAATCCCCAGATCTCCACCTCAATCATTTAAGGATCAGGAAGAATTTCTGGAGGAATACTTAGGATAAATTCCTGGAGCAATCCTCAGGAGTAATGCCTGGAGGAATCCTCAGCAGGGAATTCTGGAAGAATTTCTAGAGGAATCCTGCAGGAATCCTTAGTAGGAAACCTTGAGAAATCCTCTGGAAGAACACTCATCAGGATTTACTGGAGGAATCCTCAATAAGAACTCCTGAAGAAATTCCTAGAGGAATTTTGAGCAGACAATCCTGGAAGAATTCCTAGAGAAACCCTCGACGAAACCTCAGAAGGCATTCCATGTAGAAACTCAGCAGGAATTTCTGTAGGAATCCTCAGCACAAATTCCTGGAGCAGTCCTCAGCAGGAATACCAGGAGGAATCTTCAGGGGGTATTTCTGGAGAATCTTCGGGAGGAATTCTTGGAGGAATCCTCAGCAGGAAATCATAAGGAATTCCTTGAGGAATCTTAAGGAGGAATTCCTGGTGGAATCCTTAGGAGGAATTCCTGGAAAAAACCTCAGCAGGAATTCCTGGAAGAATCCTCAGTAGGAAATTCTGAGCAACCCTCAGTTGGAATTCCCGGAGGAATACTCAGCAGCACTTCTTAGAGGAATCCTCAGGAGAAATTCCTGGAGAAATACTCAGCAGGAATTCTTAGAGGCATCCTCAGCAGGGAATCCTGGAAGAATTCCTAGAGGATTTTTCAGCAGAAATTCCTGGAGGAATCCTCAGCAGAAATTCCTGGAGGAATCCTCAGCAGGGAATCCTGGAACAATAGTTAGGAGAAATTCTGGGGAGGAATCCTCAGTAGGAAATCCTGACCAATCCTCAGGAGGAATTTCTGAAGGAATCCTCAGCAGGGAATCTTGGAAGAATTCCTAGAGGATTTTTCAGCAGAAATTCCTGGAGGAATTCTCAACAGGAAATCCTGGAGGAATCCTCAGCAGGAATTCCTGGTGAAACCTCAGCAGGAACTCCTGGAGGAATCCACTGGGGAATTCCTGGACGATTACTAAGCAAGATTTCGTGAAGGAATTCTTGGAGGAATCATGATGGAATTCCTAGAGGATTCCTCAGCAGAAATTCCTGGAAGAATTCTCAGCAGGAAACCCTGAAGGAATCCTCAGGAGGAATTCTTGGAAAGAATCCTCAGCAGGGAATCCTGAGGCATTCCTGAAGGAATCCCCAGGAGGAATTCTTGGGAGGAATCCTTAGTAAGAAATCTCGAGGAATCCTCAGGAAGAATTCCTGGAGGAAATCCTGGAGGATTCCTCAGCAAGATTCCTGGTTGAACCTCAGCAGGAACTCCTGGAGGAATTCTCTGGGGAATTCCTGGAGGAATACTCTGCAGAAATTCCTGGAAAAATCCTCGAGGGAATTCTTAGAGGAATCCTTAAGGATTACCTAGAATATTTCTCAGCAGAATCCAGATGGAATCCTCAGGAGGCATTCTTGGGAAGAATTCTCAGCAGGGAATCCTGAGTTATTCCTGAGGGAATCCTCAGGAAGAATTCCTTGAAAAATTCTCATGAGGAATTCCTGTTGGAATCCTCTGCAGGAATTCTTGGAGGTCTTCTTGGAAAAATCCTCAGCAGGGAATTCTAATGAATTCCAGGAGGAATCTTCAGGAGGAATTCCTGGAGGAATCATCAGCAGGAATTTCTGGAAAAATCCTCAGAGGAATTCCTGGAGGAATACTCAGCTAGGCTTCTGGGAGGAATTTTAAGACGAATCCTGGATGGAATCCTGAGGAATTCCCGGAGAAATTCTCGGCAGGGATTCCTGGAGGAATTTTTGGAGGATTTCTCGGAAGAAATTCCTTGAGGATTCCTCAGGAAGATTTTCTGGAGGATTCCTTAGAAGGATATCCTGGAGACACTTCTGGACGAGGAAACTGCTTGAGGTAACTCTTCGAGAAATCCTCAAAATGAACTCCAGGAGAAAATCCCTTGAATGAACTCCATGAGGAATTCCCAGAGGGAACTTCTGACGGAATCTCCAAAAAAAAATCCTTTTGGATCAATATCCACGAGAACTCCTGGATGCATCCCCCAAACAAACTCCTGATTGAATTCCCATAAGAGCTTCTGGTGGAATCCCTAGAGGGAACTCCTGGAGGAATCATGAAAAGGAACTCTGGTAGGAATTCCTAGGATGAATCCCTATAATAAACTCTAGCAGGAATCTCAGGAAGGAACTCCTGAAGGAATCACCAGAAAAAATCCCCAGAGGAAACTCCTGGAGGAATCCCAGAAATGAACACTTGGGGGAACCCCTACATTGAACTTTAGGAGGAATCTTCAGAAAGAACTACTGTACGGATCCCCTAAGGGAGCTCCTGCAGAAATTTCAAAGGAAACTCCTGGAGGAATCGCTAGAGTGAACTCCTAGAAAAATCTTTAAAGGGAACCCCTGGAGGAATCTCTAAAAGGCACTCCTGGACGAACATGCATAGGGAACTTCTAGACAAATCCGCAGAGGGAACAGCTTTTTTTCTGTTCAGGTGAGCCACTGCGACCAGTATTTAGATCTTTTGTGGCAATACCCGTATCCTTAGTGCATGTCGTACTACTCCATTGGCATTGGGGATGTAGTACCGGTAATACCGGCACCGAAATACCGGTCGGTAGTACACATTTTGGTACCGAAAATAACGGTACTGAATCATCTATAGTACCGGCACTTTCAGTACTGGAAAATCAATACTACAATATTTATGGAGTTTAAATCTTTGCATTGGTAATAAATTAAGTAAAGAAAAAAAATCTAAATTGAAGAAAAGAACAGTTTAATATTTGTAATTTGTAAAGGATAAGTATGACAAAATTTATTATTACACAAATATAGAAGCATTACATAGATCCTTAATTTAGACTAAGGGAACAGGAAGGGAACTCCTGGGGGAATCTCCAGAAAAAAACAAAACACTTGGAAGAATATCCAGAAGAATTCTTGAATGCATCCTCTAATCTAAACAAACTCCTGAGTGAATGCCCAGGAAGAGCTTCTTGCGGAATCCTTAGAGGAATTCCAGGAAGCATCCCTACAATGATCTCGTAGATATTATAAAACTGAGGAGAAACCCCTACAATATACTCTAGGAGCAATCCCAGAAACGATCTCCTGGAGGAAACCCTAGAATGAACTCTACGAGGAAACTACAGAAAAAACTACTGTACGAATCCCCAAAGGGAGCTCCTGCAGAAATCTCCAGAGGGAACTACTTGAGGAATCACCATAGGAATCTCCTGCAGGAACCCCCAAAAAGAACTCCAGGAACAATCCCAAGAGGGATCCTCAATCTTTTAGATTGGATTAGCTAGAAGCGCATATTTATAATACATCACATGCTTACACGAATAATGAGTATATTGTAAATAGGAAAGGTATATTAAACTACTCACCATCACAAGTCGATTTATAGAGCATCTGGATCGTTTTGTCGCGATGCTAGTTCCATATAAAAAGCTAGTTCCGCTGGGGAACATCCCGTGTCCTTGTTGTGCATACTATCGGCCTGCATATTCGAACCGGTTGGGCATGGTCACATCGTAGTCCCGTTGAAACTCGTCAATATTTTTCAGTCAACTTTTTTTCGACAGCTTTGTCAGCGGGTTTCCTGGATATCATTTTGTTCAGGGCATCGTGCAAAATAGTCCGCCGTTTGGAGGGGCATTTAATCAATTCGATAATGTCGTCAATTGAGTCGGTCGAAAGCCGGTTTCACACGCACCAGTGAAATTCCATGCGTTTCGGGACGTTTCGGGATACCGTTGGAACGAAACGACAGCGACCGTTGGAGCTTGCTCGAATCATGGTGCGCCGTCGTCATATCGTGGGCAGCCATCTGTGCTACCCGTCACGTAGTCTGCCGGCGCCGATCTTGGATCCGAAACCGATGGAAGTAATTAAAGTTTAAATTAAAGCTAAAAGAAGCAAAAAGAATGCCTATCTTAAACCATATAAGCAGATTGGGGGAAGCTGTAAGATACTTACCAATTCCTCTAGAAATTTTGTTGCGGACTGCTTTAGAAATTGAACTAACACCTTCCGTGGTTCTGACGCCGTGTAGTCTCCGAGCAATGGTTCTGCTTGCGTCGTCCAATGTTCGCTGTTTTCCGTGCTCCAAGGGTGGATCCGACAGAAAAGTAGTGTAGTAGATGCGGACCCCCAATGGGCGTATCCGGCAATGCAATTGCGTCTTCGGGAACGTAAAAACAAGCCTTTTGGAGCGAAGCCTTGGTGCGCCGCTGCTCGATGACCCAGAGTTGATCGATGTTTATTTATTTCAGCGATCCGCTGAGCACAAGCCGAGCTGTGCCGTTACTTTCCCTTGTCCTCCTGGGACGAAGCATTTTTGGCGACCGCTTTCAATCGAATTATTCAGCATGCCGCAGTTCCGGACGGTCAGGTGCGGGTTTTGGTGGTTTGAGCAGCAGTAACTTAAGATGCAGAAGGCGGATGGCACACCTGAAATGCACTTCAAAATGTTAATTTAACGCCCTTTTTTATATAAACCGATAACTTTTATAAAAATTACTTACTTTTGAATAACTATTGAACGACGAATGATCAATTGCAGCACCAAAAAAACGAAAAACATTCTGGACCGATTAGAGAAAACATTTTTTCTGGGACCGATGTAAACACGTAAACAAACGTCAAAGTTATTTGTGGAGAGATGAGGAGAACAGTCGGCACTTGCGTGAATCTAACATCCAGCAACCAACAACCTTTTTTATTTTTCCGTGTTTTTACTGGTTGGTGTGAATCTAACAACCAGTTTTTGTACCGTACTTCAACAATGGAGTGACTTTGTACCGATAAGACGATTATTCATGTAAATCATATGCCCGACCAGTTGCAACAACTGAAAATGTTGCGCGACGGCAAAAATGTTGCATCGCATAAAAAATGTTGCATGCCTGTAAAATGTCACCTCTATGAGAATACCAACATAGGTTGAATGTAAATAACGCGATATTAAAAAATGTTGCAAGATATGGAAGATGAAACTTGTTGCACGACATTGAAAATGTTGCATCAGATGAAAAATGTTGCATGCCTGCAAAATGCTACCTCTAGTTGAATACAAATGCAGGTTTAATGTTGCGCGTTATAAAAAATGTTGCATGATAAGAAAATTGTTGCACAGCCAAAAAAATGTTGCATGCCTGTAAAATATCACCTCTATGAGAATACTAACATAGGTTGAATGTAACGCGATATTAAAAAATGTTGCACGATATGGAAGATGAAACTTGTTGCACGACATGGAAAATGTTGCATCAGAAGAAAAATGTTGCATGCCTGTACAAAATCACCTCTATGAGAATACCAACAAAGGTTGAATGTAACGCGATATTAAAAAATGTTGCACGATATGGAAAATGAAACATAAGATAAAACTTGTTGCAAGACATGGAAAATGTTGCATCAGAAGAAAAATGTTGCATGCCTGTAAAATGTCACCTCTATGAGAATACCAACTTAGGTTGAATGTAACGCGATATTAAAAAATGTTGCATGATATGGAAGATAAAATTTGTTGCACGA